>NC_090940.1:65191071-65558571 GCF_040938575.1 Ambystoma mexicanum | reverse complement strand
ACCACCCCAGGTAAGATACAACGCCGCCCATATTGCAACCAGGGCCATAGTGGAGCGCACATTCGGAGTGCTCAAGTCACGTTTCCGCTCCCTTGACCGCTCTGGCGGCCAGCTACTCTATGCACCCCCAGTAGTGTGCAGGATCATTGTGGCAGCATGTGTCCTGCACAATGTTGCAATACGGCAGGGCGTACCGGTGGACATGGTGGTGCCCCCACATCCCCAACCACAGGCACAGGCGCTGCCCATGGGAGGGGACAGGGCACGTGGCGAGGAAGCCCGGACCCAGCTTGTGGCCACATTTTTCACCTAAACTCCCACCCCTGCGGAGTGCACACAGGCCTGGCACATACCAGGTGACAATCGATGATGACAAAGAGACAGTCAACTGTCACAACCATACCACCCTGAGATAGTTGCCATGGAAGTGCCACATTGTCTGCATCCCTAGCTACTTAAACACAAGCTATCCTGTGTGACCAAAAGGCACACATATGACATGACATGATATGGCCTATACACAAGTATTTCAAGGTGCGATGAGGCAGGGAGAGGGGAACAAGGGAAGACAGACAACGATACTACTAGGCCAGGTGTCATTTAGATTGTGCAAGTGCAGGGGTAGGGGGAAGGGAAAAGTGCAAGGGGAAGGGGCGGGGGGGAGTGCAGTACAGGGTAAGTAGACTAAAAAACAAATACATAGGCCAGCTGGTGGCAACTGCAAAGGTAAGTGCAGACAAGTGCTGGGAAGGGGGGGCTGTAGGGATAGAGAGACAGTCCCGCAGTGCAGGGGTTGCCAGGGAGGCAGTGCAAGTGGAGAGTGGCTGGGCCAGGGACCGAGGTCGGTGAGAGTGGCCCAGTTGCAGATCCAGTGTAGTTCCAGTGAAGAATTCTGCAAGGGAGAGGCAGAGAGAAAACAGAAGCAAAGAGGAAGGTCTTGAGGTGCTTCCCGAACCGGAGATGGTTCTCCTCAAGTTCCAGTGAGGCAGGAAGGCTGTTCCAGAGGGAGGCCCCTGCCGCGGAGAGAGATCTACCCCCAGCTAGTTGCTTTGAGAAGCGGATGACCCTGACATGCAAGGTGTGAATCACACACACCTGCAGAACAGGCCATGGCCATCACTGTTATGTCACTCAAACCCTCCCAAACCACAACATGACATGGCAAGCAATACCCATACACCAATACAGTAACAATAAGGTACACATTGCCATGTCCAAAATGTACAGTGGCATCAGACAATGATGCCTGACATGGAATCAGATGAAATGACTGACCAACAACATCCCACCCAAAATAAGTCATTTCCAAATGTATTACAAGAGTTGTAGACGTAACATAACAATGAATGCCTGTCTACATGCACATTGTGCATTGCAAAATCAACACTGCAGCTTCTGTGTGCTGTGTCCAACTCCTGCAACACACTGCTCAGCGCACAGCACAGTGAACAGCCATTGTGTGTGATGCACACCCTGAGCATCACATCTAAGCGACAGACCACATCAAAAAGCAAATTAGGCATGTACAGGATCCATAATTGATCACAGAACATGTGCTGCAGGGACACAGTGGGCACCAGAAGGCAAACAGTGTACACGTGGATATGCAAGGGTGGTTGTACATGTAGTGCATCAGAGTGCAAGTGTGTGGGTCAGTAAGGACATGCACTCAACATATGCATGTGCAATCAAGTGACCATCAGTGTCCTCTACACATCACATGTGAACATTCACCATGTGTACACCCCAGCATGTCAAACCACAACTATCCCCTGGCACCTGAAAGGTAAACACAACACATGATCAGGCATTGATCAGCAGAACACAACATGTACATAGGATACCACCATTACAATGTCAGGGTTCCCATCACACTGCAGGGCAAGGCAACTATCAACAACAACCCCCACCCCCTCCCTCACAAATGACCATGACCCACTGAATAACTGCACCTGGGTCATGGAGCCTTCAACCCTCAATTCCACCTGGCCACAGGATCACCTTTCCCCTTCGTCACCATCTCCCACCTTGTGTGTAAAAAGGTGCCTGCACCCTCAGAGTCCACACTCATTTGCAAAATCACAAAATCTGTTAGGCGGAAACCTGTGCAGTTCCCTCTGGGACCACTGCAAAAGATTTAGGACTACAGGTGTTTGGCAGTAAACCCACTTGGTAGCAGTCTGTACCACACAGATTCACTGTTGGTAGCTGTGGCTGAGCAGTCAGACTTCCCTCAAGAAGAGTTAAGCAGTATGTGGAGTATACAAGATAGGACAATTCTTCACAGTAAGACAAGCAAACACGCAACGAGGCTCAGTGTAAAGATATTAAGGTATTTATTTATAACGAAACATCTATCAAAAACAATATGGCAATATCATGGCAAACAAATCCAACACAATTACTCTACGAAGAAGAAACGATCAATCCCCCTAGCAATATTTCGACAAGTCTAGGTTTTACCGGCACCACTTATTTACAGACAGAGGTGTATGCCTCAACCTAGATGGCACTCTAATATTAGTTAGGACGGGAGAGAAAAATAGGCAGGTTACGAAATCAACACAGTTCAATACTTCACGGGAAAAATGCAAGGCAAGAAGGCAAGAACCAAAATAGATCATAAAGTTCAGAGGCCAGGCCCACTTGGAGAGAGGCAAGGCGATATGTCCCAAAAGTCTCTAGTAGAAATGCGTTCGAGTCTTTGTAGCAAATTGTTATCGGCAGATTGAACTAGTTCAGAACAATACGTGAGAAAGCTTGGAGGCGACCCAACGGAAAGGAGAGGATTAAGACACCTCACTCGAACCAATCGAAAGGGAAGCCAGGCAGACACGGTACCTTGTTGTGGAGGGCAGCTCCGGCGGGGGCAGTTGTTCCTAGTGGTGGATGCACGTCGGGTCTTTGCCAAGAGTAGAGATGATCTCGTCATCGAAGAAAAGTGAAGTCCGGTGCACCACCAGGGAAGAGACCAGCCGCGGAGTGCTCCGTCACAAGACACCACCTTTTGGTCACGGTACAGGGGTAGTGGCTATCCGGTTGCCGAGGTGCTCTGCACGGGCAATTCGACCACTGCGTCCTGAGGCGAATAAAAAGCAAAGGGGACTGGTTGTTCCCACCAGCCAGGGGAAGAGACTCTCCGGCAGGGAGATCTCCTCTGTCGTCGGGAAGTGGTGAGTCGGTTCCGCAGGGCTCCACCGGAGGTGTCGTCGTGCAGGTCGGCTCAGCGTTACCCTCGTCGGATTCTTAGGTCCTGTGGCGACTTCTGAAGATCCAGTCCCAAAAGCCCTGCTTTTATGCAGAACACCCCCATTCATTCAGCCTAGCTGTCAATCAAAACTTGCTAAGTGGTGAGCGGGGAGGCTCACCACTTGGGCCAATCACTCCAGAGTGCGACCGGAGTTGGCAAGGCAACTCGGTCCAGGGTGCCTAAACCCCCTCCCACACCCCTGTGGTAACCCAGACAGAATGGCACCACTTTGGAGGGTCTCTGTATAGGGCCCGCCAAAAGTGGAACAAAGGGCTCAACCTTTGGTTTAGGAGACACAGAGACGAACGCAGACGCCATTTTACAAACCGAGTTCTGGCAGAAAATACCATCCGATAAACTTATTTAAGATAAGTAGACCGGTGGTACGTTAGAGATTAACGAGAAAAAGTATCAATCTCCAACAATGGGACGAATCCCATAGGGTTATGTTCGGGGTCGAACATAACAAGTAGTTTCCACTGCCACCAGCCAAAACTCGACGAGGGGGGACGGGACAGTGCCCCCTCGAGTAACAGATCCTGGAGTAATCGAATTACCCCTACTAGTACGTCCACAATAAGATGGTTTGTACTAGTTCTGTTAGTAAATTTAGGTCTAGTAAAGCCAATGGCGACTTTACATGCCCGGGGAGACAGTAATCAGTCCCCGGGTATGGAGTCTATGGTGGGGGTCCGCTAGGACGCCCCAGTGCTACGGCACGTAGGATGCGGTGTAACACACATAGAAAAACATATGAGACCCTATGGAGTAAAAGACCCCATAGCCCATAGAACACATTGACCTTCAAAGGAATTACACACATACATGTCCAAGAGTGGGAGAAAAAAAGTCTAACTCTTGGCAGGATGGAAAAAAACAAACTCCAGAAATCCAGCAAAGCTGCTGGGGGACTCACTAGGTTAGGAAATTCAGCCTAAACAGAGAATTCTCCCTAACACTCGCCCCCCCCCCCCCCAGACTAAGGGACAGGAGGATTTAATCCACTCCTGGATGAATCTCATACCTCTAGTCGAGGACATACATCCTAGAGAGACCATCAGCATTTTGGTGGTGACACCCTGACCTGTGCTCAATGGTGAAATCAAACCCTTGCAGGCAGATCGACCATCTCAATAGTTTGGGGTTTTCCCCTTTCATTTGCATTAACCATCTCAATGGTTGGTGGTCAGTCTGAATGACAAAAGTAGAACCATACAAGTACGGCCTAAACTTCTTCAGAGCCCACACGATAGCAAAGCACTCTCTTTCGATTGTTGCCCACCTTGTTTCAGGATCCTTCAGCTTGCGGCTGATGAAGCAAACGGGGTGCTCCCTACCTTTCCCATCCAGTTGACTGAGTACGGCACCTAGTCCTACATTTGAAGCATCTGTCTGCACAATGAAGTGTTGGCGGTAATCAGGAGCTCTGAGTACTGGGGCTTGGCAAAGAGCCTTTTTCAGGTTTTCAAAAGCATGATGGCACTCCTCGTTCCATCTAACCTTTTTAGGAAATTTGGGCAAGGAGATGACCACCAGGGAAGAGACCAGCCGCGGAGTGCTCCGTCACAAGGCACCACCTTTTGGTCGCGGTACAGGGGTAGTGGCTATCCGGTTGCCGAGGTGCTCTGCACGGGCAATTCGACCACTGCGTCCTGAGGCGAATAAAAAGCAAAGGGGACTGGTTGTTCCCACCAGCCAGGGGAAGAGACTCTCCGGCAGGGAGATCTCCTCTGTCGTCGGGAAGTGGTGAGTCGGTTCCGCAGGGCTCCACCGGAGGTGTCGTCGTGCAGGTCGGCTCAGCGTTACCCTCGTCGGATTCTTAGGTCCTGTGGCGACTTCTGAAGATCCAGTCCCAAAAGCCCTGCTTTTATGCAGAAAACCCCCATTCATTCAGCCTAGCTGTCAACCAACACTTGCTAAGTGGTGAGCGGGGAGGCTCACCACTTGGGCCAATCACTCCAGAGTGCGACCGGAGTTGGCAAGGCAACTCGGTCCAGGGTGCCTAAACCCCCTCCCACACCCCTGTGGTAACCCAGACAGAATGGCACCACTTTGGAGGGTCTCTGTATAGGGCCCGCCAAAAGTGGAACAAAGGGCTCAACCTTTGGTTTAGGAGACACAGAGACGAACACAGACGCCATTTTACAAACCGAGTTCTGGCAGAAAATACCATCCGATAAACTTATTTAAGATAAGTAGACCGGTGGTACGTTAGAGATTAACGAGAAAAAGTATCAATCTCCAACAATGGGACGAATCCCATAGGGTTATGTTCGGGGTCGAACATAACAAGTAGTTTCCACTGCCACCAGCCAAAACTCGACGAGGGGGGACGGGACAGTGCCCCCTCGAGTAACAGATCCAGGAGTAATCGAATTACCCCTACTAGTACGTCCACAATAAGATGGTTTGTACTAGTTCTGTTAGTAAATTTAGGTCTAGTAAAGCCAATGGCGACTTTACATGCCCGGGGAGACAGTAATCAGTCCCCGGGTATGGAGTCTATGGTGGGGGTCCGCTAGGATGCCCCAGTGCTACGGCACGTAGGGTGCGGTGTAACACACATAGAAAAACATATGAGACCCTATGGAGTAAAAGACCCCATAGCCCATAGAACACATTGACCTTCAAAGGAATTACACACATACATGTCCAAGAGTGGGAGAAAAAAAGTCTCACTCTTGGCAGGATGGAAAAAAAACAAACTCCAGAAATCCAGCAAAGCTGCTCGGGGACTCACTAGGTTAGGAAATTCAGCCTAAACAGAGAATTCTCCCTAACACTCGCCCCCCCCCCCCAGACTAAGGGACAGGAGGATTTAATCCACTCCTGGATGAATCTCATACCTCTAGTCGATGACATACATCCTAGAGAGACCATCAGCATTTTGGTGGTGACACCCTGACCTGTGCTCAATGGTGAAATCAAACCCTTGCAGGCAGATCGACCATCTCAATAGTTTGGGGTTTTCCCCTTTCATTTGCATTAACCATCTCAACGGTTGGTGGTCAGTCTGAATGACAAAAGTAGAACCATACAAGTACGGCCTAAACTTCTTCAGAGCCCACACGATAGCAAAGCACTCTCTTTCGATTGTTGCCCACCTTGTTTCAGGATCCTTCAGCTTGCGGCTGATGAAGCAAACGGGGTGCTCCCTACCTTTCCCATCCAGTTGACTGAGTACGGCACCTAGTCCTACATTTGAAGCATCTGTCTGCACAATGAAGTGTTGGCGGTAATCAGGAGCTCTGAGTACTGGGGCTTGGCAAAGAGCCTTTTTCAGGTTTTCAAAAGCATGATGGCACTCCTCGTTCCATCTAACCTTTTTAGGAAATTTGGGCGAGGAGATGACATTCAGTGGAGAAGCTATGGTCCCATAGTTCTCTATGAAATTCCTGTAATACCCAGTGAGGCCTAGAAAGGCTCTCACTTGGGTTTGAGTAGTCGGTGTTGTCCAATTTTGCACAGCTTCAATCTTACTGAGCAAAGGCCTTATTTCTCCACCTCCTACCTCATGTCCAAGATAGACTACCTTACTCTGTCCAATTTGGCATTTGCTCGCCTTTATGGTCAGATTGGCTCGTCCAAGAGCCTGCAAAACATCTCTCAGGTGGGTTACATGTTCTTCCCAGGAATTGCTGAACACTGCGATGTCATCCAAGTATGCCATGAAGAAGTCCTCCATCCCATTCAGAACCTAGTTTACAATCCGTTGAAACGTAGCAGGTGCATTCTTCAATCCGAAAGGCATTACCTTAAACTGGTTTAAGCCAACGGGGGTAGAAAATGCAGTTTTCTCCTTGGCATGGTCTGTCAGGGCTATTTGCCAATAGCCTGACGTCAAGTCAAATGTGCTGAGGAACTTGGCGGCACCAAGTTTATCCACCAACTCATCTGTTCTTGGCACAGGGTGGGCATCAGTCTTGGTGACTGCATTAAGAGCTCTATAATCCACGCAGAATCTAAGTTCTTTAGATCCGGCCTTTGGTACTAACACAACTGGGCTAGACCATGGACTAGTAGAGGGCTCTATTACCCCGAGATCAAGCATCTTGCTGACCTCACCTTTGATGTGGGTTCGTACGTTTACTGACATGCGGTATCCTCTGCTTTTGACTGGCAGACAGTCACCAGTGAGTATGTCGTGCTGGCCCCAAGGAGTCAAGCCTGGTGAAAGCGAGAACAGAGAGGCAAACTGATTCAACATAGATTTGCACTCTTCTTGTTGCTCGGGTGTCAGATTGGAGGAGAGATTTACTTCTTCAATTTTATCATCTAAAAGTAAGCCTCTGAGGAGATCCGGAAGAGCTTCACTCTCTTCTTCTTCCTCGGATGATGCTAGAAGCAACGCTCCTTCGTCAGGTCGTGAGACATACGCTTTAAGTCGGTTGGTGTGGAAGACTGTCAGAGCCTCCTTGGGATTGCCCAAGTCCACCAGGTAGTTGACCTCTCCGAGTTTACCCACAACTCTGAAGGGTCCCATCCACTTATCTTGCAAGACCCTCTGCCTTGTTGGGATCATAACGAGAACGAGCTGGTCTTGAGCGAACTCAACCATGTTAGCCTCTTGATCGTGCCAGTGCTTGACCAATGCTTGTCCAGCTTTCAAGTTATCGCTTGCTTCCGTCATCATGTGCGACATTCTCCTCCAGAGACCTATCACGTAGTCAGTCACTCTGACTGGCTTGGGGGAAGGAGCACTCTCCAACCCCTCCTTAATCATGGCCAATGGACCTCTGACGGGATGACCATAGAGAAGCTCGAAGGGAGAGTAACCTACTCCCTCCTGAGGGTCTTCTCTATAAGCGAAGAGAAGGCATGGCAGTAGAAGGTCCCACTTACGCTTAAGGGGTTCTTCTAAAGCACCTATCATGCTCTTCATGGTTCGGTTGAACCGTTCTACCAATCCATTGGTTTGTGGGTAGTACTCTGTTGAGAATTTGTAAGTAACTCTGCAGGTTTTCCACATGGCTTTCATGTAGTGGGACATAAAGTTTGACCCCCTGTCAGAGATTACTTCCTTAGGAAACCCGACCCTAGTAAAAATACCAAGGAGGGCCTTAGCCACAGCCGGAGCTGTAACAGTCCTCATAGGAATTGCCTCAGGATACCTAGTAGCATGGTCTACTACAACAAGTATAAACCTGTTGCCTGAGGAGGTTGGAGGATCAAGGGGACCAACAATGTCAATCCCTACTCTCTCAAACGGGACTCCCACGACTGGGAGAGGCACTAAAGGTGCCACATTCTTGGAGCCAACCTTACCAGAGGTCTGGCAGGTGTGGCAGCTCCTGCAGTGTTTTTCCACTTCGGCCCCCATCTTTGGCCAATAGAAGTAGAGAGAGAGCCTTTCCTTAGTCTTCTTGAAACTCAAGTGACCAGCCAAAGGAATCTCGTGGGCTAACTGCAAGAACTGTGGTCTGTTCTCTTGGGGTACTACAAGTCGTTTGTATTCTCCAGGTGCAGACTCGGTCGGTTCACTGTAGAAGAGGCCATCTTCCCAGTGCAACCTGTATTTCCCAGGCTCTTGCCCTTCAGCCTGAGCTTCTGCCTGGTGGCGAAGACCTTCCAGAGTTGGACATTCCCTCTGTCCCTTACTGAAGTCTGCCCTGCTGGGTCCACCTTCTGCCAGTAAAGACTGCAGCTCAGGATGGTCAACAGGATCCAGATCTCCAATGAGTTCCTGGCCTTCCATTAGCTCTTCCTCAGAGTCTAATTCTACCACACAGGGTTGTACCTCCCTCTCAGCCTCGGCTGGAGGTGGAGTTACGGGTGTAACTTTGCACAACCGCGGGGAAGTCCGTGTTAGCTGCACTGGAATGCTGGCTGCTGGTTTTGGGATAGAAGTCTTAGGTTGCCCTTTCGCTTCTGATTTCTTGGAGACAGCGGCCGACAATTCCAGTGGAGCAGGAGTGATTTCCTTCTTCATCATCTCCTGGAGAGTACCGCGCATGGTCCTCTCTCTTGCGGGTCTGGTTAGCTCCTGTAACCGTTTACTAGGAGGTCTGGGAGTATGCGACACAACTCCGAGAGTTTTCAAATCATTACCCAACAGTACGCGTCCTGGTACCTCACTCTGTATGCTGACAGGTATCTTCACAGTCATGTCGTTACACTGAATGAGAACTGGTAATTGGGGAAGCATCTGCACAGGCCCTCCAGCTAACTTGGTGAGGCGTTTGGGTGCCTTAGCAACATCCTCAGCCTGAAAAAACGATTTATCCACCACAGTTATGCTGGCCCCAGTGTCCCTAATGGCAGGAGTCTCCTGACCATTCACCTGGACACTGTCCTTATAATACTCTTTAGTATTATCGGGGATAGAATTATAGACATCTAAATTCTGTTGTTCCCACAACCCCAGAGATACTAAAGAAACGCTGGCTGAGACTCAAGTGGGTTCGTCAGGTAGCAGTAGAAAGTTTCCACTTGCCATTTGCACTTCCTCCTCTGGAGAAAAGGCTAAGGAGACAAGCTGGACCCCTGAAGGTTTACCCTTACATCTGGGATCTCCTTTCACGTGGTCAGTCGAGCCACAAACAAAGCATTTACCAAATGCTTTCTGGAATGGTGGCTTGTTCTGACCTCCTTCCGGTTTGGCACCAGAAGACACACTATTCTGCAGCGGTTTTCCTTATGGCTTACCCTTCTGGTTTTGTTTGGGGCCCTCTTTGGAATTTGAGTTATTAGAATTCTCTTTTGAGTCTTTTTTAGGCTGTTTCCCTCATCCTTTTTCTGAGTTGCCCCAGAATCCCTATGAGTAGCCCTGTTGGCAACCCATAAGTCAGCAGCCTTAGCTAGCCTCCGGGAATCCAATTCCTTCGAATCAGCCAAGTGCTGTCTGAGCTCAGGAGAACAGGCATCATAAATAGACTCCAACATAAAAAGATTCCTCATACCCTCATAAGTGTTCACTTTGTAACCCTTAATCCATCCCTCTAAGTTTTTCAACCCTTCACTCACCCAGGTAGCCCAAGGGGTACCATCATGCTTTTTGGGGGTTCTAAACCTCTTAAGATACTGGGAAGGGGTCTTCCTGAATCTAGCTATCAAAGCTAGCTTCACACTTTCGTAATCCGTCTTATCCGCCTCCCCCAATTCCATTACCACATCAGTCGCAACAGGAGGTAGCCTAGAAAACAACCAGGGAAGCAAAGCATTCCCGGTGATGTCCTGGAGCCCATGATTGTACTCAAACAGTTTCAACCAATCCAACACATCCAATCTCGGTTCATAGATACCCACTAATTCCTTCGGCATCCGGGGTCTTTTGGGACTGGAGCTCCTAGAGGAACCAGAGGAGAGAGAAGCATTTTCCATAGACAACTTTTTCATTTCTAACTCGTGATTAAGTTCTATTTCCCTGAGTCTTAACTCAGCTTGCTTCTGCTCAGCCTGGGCATTCATCCGTCTGAACTCGAGCTCTTGGTTTCGTTCAGATTGAGCCAAGAACCATTTGTATTCTAATTCAAGCTTCATTTTTTCAAGTTCAAAATAAGCAGGGTTACTTGTGGGACCTGGTATGGGCCCCGTAGGCACAGCTGGTAAGGCAGGTAGAGGAGCAGGGGAGACAGTTTCGTTAGCCTCTCCGTCCTCGTCAGCCTCTTCATCGCTATCATCAGAATTACGATTTAGATCAACACCATCACTGTTATCTACATTTGCTGGAGAAATTGGTTCCTCTGAACCAGTACCCAGACTTTGGTTCGCCAGTAATCTCTCTATTAGTTCTAACTTCTTGCCTCTTACAGGAAGATTCTCTTGCCTACAGAGAGCTCGCAAACTCTCAGTATTTTCACCTGACAAGGACTCTTGACTGTAAGTTTCCATCGTAGACATGTTTCTGAAAGTTGCTTTTTAGTGCTAAGTTTTGTGGTTAGTTATCCTAAAGTGTCGAAAAGCACTCTAAACTGTATACTCGATACAAACCCCACCGCTGTACACCAGTGTTAGGCGGAAACCTGTGCAGTTCCCTCTGGGATCACTGCAAAAGATTTAGGACTACAGGTGTTTGGCAGTAAACCCACTTGGTAGCAGTCTGTACCACACAGATTCACTGTTGGTAGCTGTGGCTGAGCAGTCAGACTGCCCTCAAGAAGAGTTAAGCAGTATGTGGAGTATACAAGATAGGACAATTCTTCACAGTAAGACAAGCGAACACGCAACGAGGCTCAGTGTAAAGATATTAAGGTATTTATTTATAATGAAACATCTATCAAAAACACTATGGCAATATCACGGCAAACAAATCCAACACAATTACTCTATGAAGAAGAAACAATCAATCCCCCTAGCAATATTTCGACAAGTCTAGGTTTTACCGGCACCACTTATTTACAGACAGAGGTGTATGCCTCAACCTAGATGGCACTCTAATATTAGTTAGGACGGGAGAGAAAAATAGGCAGGTTACGAAATCAACACAGTTCAATACTTCACGGGAAAAATGCAAGGCAAGAAGGCAAGAACCACAATAGATCATAAAGTTCAGAGGCCAGGCCCACTCGGAGAGAGGCAAGGCGATATGTCCCAAAAGTCTCTAGTAGAAATGCGTTCGAGTCTTTGTAGCAAATTGTTATCGGCAGATTGAACTAGTTCAGAACAATACGTGAGAAATCTTGGAGGCGACCCAACGGAAAGGAGAGGATTAAGACACCTCTCTCGAACCGATCGAAAGGGAAGCCAGGCGGACACGGTACCTTGTTGTGGAGGGCAGCTCCGGTGGGGGCAGTTGTTCCTGGTAGTGGATGCACGTCGGGTCTTTGCCAAGAGTAGAGATGATCTCGTCGTCGAAGAAAAGTGAAGTCCGGTGCACCACCATGGAAGAGACCAGCCGCGGAGTGCTCCGTCACAAGGCACCACCTTTTGGTCGCGGTACAGGGGTAGTGGCTATCCGGTTGCCGAGGTGCTCTGCATGGACAATTCGACCACTGCGTCCTGAGGCGAATAAAAAGCAAAGGGGACTGGTTGTTCCCACCAGCCAGGGGAAGAGACTCTCCAACACATGCTAAGTGGTGAGCGGGGAGGCTCACCACTTGGGCCAATCACTCCAGAGTGCGACCGGAGTTGGCAAGGCAACTCGGTCCAGGGTGCCTAAAACCCCTCCCACACCCCTGTGGTAACCCAGACAGAATGGCACCACTTTGGAGGGTCTCTGTATAGAGCCCGCCAAAAGTGGAACAAAGGGCTCAACCTTTGGTTTAGGAGTCATAGAGACGAACACAGACGCCATTTTACAAACCGAGTTCTGGCAGAAAATACCATCCGATAAACTTATTTAAGATAGTAAGACCTGTGGTACATTAGAGATTAACGAGAAAAAGTATCAATCTCCAACAATGGGACGAATCCCATAGGGTTATGTTCGGTGTCGAACATAACAAGTAGTTTCCACTGCCACCAGCCAAAACTCAACGAGGGGGGACGGGACAGTGCCCCCTCGAGTAACAGATCCAGGAGTAATCGAATTACCCCTACTAGTACATCCACAATAAGATGGTTTGTACTAGTTCTGTTAGTAAATTTAGGTCTAGTAAAGCCAATGGTGACTTTACATGCCCGGGGAGACAGTAATCAGTCCCCGGGTATGGAGTCTCTGCTGGGGGTCCGCTAGGACACCCCAGTGCTACGGCACGTAGGGTGCGGTGTAACACACATAGAAAAACATATGAGAACCTATGGAGTAAAAGACCCCATAACCCATAGAACACATTGACCTTCAAAGGAATTACACACATACATGTCCAAGAGTGGGAGAAAAAAAGTCTCACTCTTGGCAGGATGGAAAAAAACAAACTCCAGAAATCCAGCAAAGCTGCTGGGGGACTCACTAGGTTAGGAAATTCAGCCTAAACAGAGAATTCTCCCTAACAAAATCCAAGCCAGAAAAATGAACCAGAACACCCTCCAGTAGATGACTTGACGTAGCAGTACCTCACAAAGGCCAAGTACTACCACAATGATGTAACAACCAAGGTCGCACAGTAAAACAATGTCACAACAGGATGTGAACCATGTGTGGTACATAACATAGAATGATGCACCATGAACGGATGTGTACTGTCACAGGTCCTGTGTACAGGCGCGGGAGTGTCACGAAACAACCACCCCCACCGTGTTCCGGGTGCCTGCTAGGTCAAACTCACACAGGCCTCTGAGACCCTGGTGGGGAAGGAGGGTCAGGGATATGCAGTCGGGACAGGTGTTGGCACACTGGATAACTGGAATGAGTGGCAGGAGAGGGGAGGAGTAATGACACATGAAAGTAGTGAATGCACGAAAATGTACTACCTGCATGAACACATACACAATCCAAACAAACTTGGACATCATTGTCATGGCCTTCTGTAGTCCAGGCTTAGGAGTGGCACGAACCAACCACTCCCTCTAGGGTTTTGGCGCCTGCAAGTTTGGGGCTTACACAGGCATTCACAACCCCAGCGGGGAAAGAGGGTTAGGGAACGTTGCTTGGATAGGTACGGGAAGCAGGAACACCGGGTAGAGGGTACAGGGTTCAAAATTGGATAGGATTCCGGGTGATTAGGGGAAAAAAACATACCAAATTGAAATACACATTCATCCATGCATTAGTGCACCCCCCAGCAAGCCTATGCAGAGCAGTTTGAAAGAAAAACAACATGACACTTAGCTCTGGTTTTGAGTGCTGGCCTCCTGCCTGCGCACTCTCAGGTCCGGTTACAGGAGCACTGCAATGCTGCAAAGAGAGCCACAGTCAACAACCTGTACGTGCCCATTACACAAAAACACACCACCAAACATGCCCCATAGCAACAAACTACTCTACAAACAGACAATCTGGTGTAGATGCTTCGTACCCATATATAAAATTACCCCTGTGATGGGTCATACACAGTCAATGCAGTAAGTCAGCCGCCAGTGGGTGCGTGGCAAATGAAACACCAATGTGTCACAATTCACACAACATGCAATGTTCCCTGGGTAAGCAGACAGACCCATATAGCAAGGCATGACTTCAGAGCAAGTTGTGTACCACCATGACCGAAACAAAGTTGGCAGTGCAGTTATCAAAATGTACATGGAAATGAAATGCACTGCACCCGAGTATGTCCCTTGCTGTATGTCCCTGTGAGCTGCCCCTTTCCATGTCTCAGAAGGCTACATGGTTGATACAAGTGCCTCAATGGACCTTGGTGTACCGGAGGGTATGTGCCACTGCCCCTGCAGGTGTCCCAGACAACCTTACAATCAACAGCCATCAGTCCACCAACACATCTGAGCTGCATTGTGTGCTTCAACACCAATATTCGTCCAAGCTCACCCTAAGTGCCGTGACTAAGCCTGCATGTGCAACTCGCCTGGTGCAAGCTTTGCTGTGTTGTGGCCCCCCTGTGCTGCTCACCTTGCCTGGAGTTCCTTGGAACACGTCAGCAGTTCTAGGATGTAGGTCTGCAATCCCTGTGCCTCTGCTTGTGCACACATGTGCATGTGGGCAACAACAAACGTGTCCAGAATTCTGACATCCAATGGGCCATGTCTGCTGGCAAAGGTGCTCTGGAGGCTCATCCCCCTGCAGAAAGGGCATGAAAAACATGATTAATGCTTTAAAGTCATCTGTGTGTGTCTCTTCAGGCATCTCATTACTTGACCATGTCAGAGAGTTACATCAGAAATCACACCATCAGTCCGTCTTTCACATCCAAAGTGTGGAACACAATATCTATGGCATGAATTGCAACAAGCACGTGTACAGTAAAGATAAGAAACATACTACACAATGCATAGCAATGAATGTACACATTAATCATGAAACACCCCATCTAGCAAAAGCTGAACAGTGGACAATAACACCAAAATCATCTCCACTAGGGGTGTCAACACAAGTCACACAGCACCAGACATGCCACAGATATGACAGTCCAAAGCCCTTGTGTAATAGGTTGTCACACCGAACCATCCTTGCGAGCCCATGGATAAGGGAGGCAGGAGTGGCATATGTGAGTCAAGGACCCCAAGCAGCAAACACATACACAAGACAAGCCTGAAGGGCCCAGCTGGAACAGACAGTGGATGCCTTCAAAAGCCACAAAGCACCGCACCGTCACATGAAAGCACAATAGACAAGCAATTTTAAACTATATTAACTAATTACACTAACTATGGAAAACCTACATTACCTAATTAAACTAACTATCAAACAGAAACTTAACTAACTAAACTAAAAGAAAAATCAAAAATGGCCACATACGACCCGGGGGGAGGGGAGGCACACAGGAGGGGGGAGGTACAGGGTGCTGCTCAACATCCACATGCGATGATGCTGAGCCAAAAAAAAAACCTCCATGGGCTCAACGCCTGCACAGCCCGACCTATGTGGGAGATAGATGGTCGTCCAAGTCTGGCTCATCCTGGAAAGGAGGACGTGGCACAGTAGCCTGGCCACGCCTAGCCGCAGCTTGCCCCTCGTCGGCAGCAAGTCTGCCGGATGGGTGAGCCTGGTTCTGTGTGGCGATGTGACGTAGGTCTGCATGCAGAACCTCACGTGATACACGTGCTTCCTCTTGCAAGGTAGCACGTGTAACACGGAGTTCCTCCTGCAAGGCCTGGCTGGAAACCGCTGCACCTCCCGGCAAGCCTGTAGGTCAGCCGAGATGGTACGCTCAAGCTGTGCAAACCTGTCCTCTGCCCTCTGCCTCTGGGACATCATAAGGACACCCAGAGTGGATTTGAGGGAAGCATACTCCTCCCTCAGGGCATCCATGTGCGCCTCTGAGTGAGCAGCAATTGCTTGACGCAGAGATGACATTTCAGCCTGGGTGCCCTGTCTGAGGCCGCCATGCCCAGCCTGAGCGAGCGGGCTGTGGACCGTGCCGCCTGCTGCTGAAGAAGCACCTGCCTAGCAGGGGGGAGCACAGATCGGGCCACGCGCTCCATGCTCTCAGCGATGTTCTCCATTGCTGCCCCCTGCCGTTCTGAATTGGCAGTCATGTCTTGCTCCCACTCAGTATACTGCGGGTGCACGCGGTGACCACGTTGCCGGGCTTGACCCCTGCGGGACCTAAGGACCGGGGGTCCTCGCTGTGTTGGCACCGCCCGCGGCTGCACGACTACATGCCCCCGTCGACGTGATGTCCCAGGCACATCAGTGACTGGTGTGGAGGGTGACCCTGCGTCCCGATCCACCACGGGCGGAGGAACCAAGACTGTCTGATCCCTCAGTGCAGGTGTCGCAGACAGAGGAGTGTCCACATCAGAATCACTCACCCCTGACACATGGACTTGATGCTCATCCAACTCAACATGGACGTCAGAGTCGTCATCAAGGCTGGACTCATAGGCAGCCAGAGACAAGATGGACTGTAGCACTTGGGGGTTTTTGTGGCCTACCACCCCACGACCCCCACTTGTGCCGGGTTGATGTAGTGGTAACAACCCTGTGTCTGGCATGACAACACCATCCTCCGCCTCCATTGCATCATCACCTGAAAAATAGAGAGAAAAAAGGTCACTACACATGTCAGAAGCACACAACACACACACACACCGACAGCAAACGCATCAGGCAGACATGTGACACACAACATATAACCTGGCATGCATGCTGGGTCAACTTTGAATTGCTTCTGTGATCAGACCTGTTGAAAGGTGGCAGTTTCCATGGAAGTGGGTCTTTGCAGTGCAGAAAATGTGTACGCCACTCACTACCTACATGTACAAGGACTCCATGGTGTGTGCCAGGAAATGTGAAGGCAGTGCAAGGTCAAATTCAGGCATCACGTGCATTGTGCATTCAATGTGTACCATATCTAGAAGCCAAGCACCCCTCCACCCCAGTACCAAAGCAGGGATGCCTAGCATGGTATCAAAAGGCTGACCATACACCTGTGTATTGACAGGCAGTGTTGACTGACATCAACAGCTTAATGTGATTCAAGTGACAACACTGCAAATGATGATGGGACAGTAAGCAGGACACATGATGAAAACTCTGGATGCCGTCCACGTGTGAAGAAGACACAACAACAGCTGGACAGAGTCATTGGCCATTGAACAGGCTGAGGCCTGTGAGCCACACAGATTGTCAGACCCTAAACATGTGTGCAGCGCAGTACTGAGCCACAGTTGACATGGGAAGGCTGATGAGATGCCATGCAATGTATGTAACCAAGGACTTGTATTACAGTGATCATCCAGTCAAGGACACATAGGGGCATGCGTGCAATGCACATGGAGCATGAATGGGCACTCATGTCCCTGCGGGACATCTGACCTATGCACAGTACAAGTGAGATACCCTGCATCAAGTACTAAGGCTGTACCACACGGCATATTTCTGGCAGATTCTACGCTGGAAGTTAGCATCTACACAGGACGTATGAACAAGAAAGTACACATTGGCAAGATTGAAGCAGACCAGTGCAAAGGTGGAACTGGGGTGCAGAGTGGCGGAGGAGGGGCAAGGGAGCATGCCTACATGGAGTCACCGCATGCAGGCAGAGGAGACATGCATCACGGAAGCATTGCATTACTTACACATCAGAACCATGTACACGTCACATGTAGTGGCAATCATGCACAACACATCCCACAAGTGAAACACACACGTCCTCAACAAACACGCATCAACACTCACTGGACTGGGCATCAAAGTCCAGCATCTCTCCCACTCCTTCGACCAATTCAGGTGGTATGAACTCCGCAACGAGTGCCTCATGCGGAGTGAGCTCTTCCTCCTCTGGTGCAGGCCCACCGCCAGTCACCAGAGTCAAGTTGTAATTAGAGGCACGCTTAGCCTTAGTGCTGCGTTTGATGTCATTCCAACACTTTTTGCACTCTTGCGCCGTGCGCACCTCATGGCTGAATGAACTGACATGTTCCGCAACATGCTTCCAGTGGGTGTCACGTTGGGCAGCCGTAGTCTGACTATTGGCACCCACTAGCATGTCACGGCTTTGGCCCCACAAGTAGTCCACGAGGAAGTCCAGTTCCTGTTTGCAGAAAGGCTTCTTCCTCGACGTGCAGGAGGTTGTGGCTGTGTGTGGGGTCCCAGCCTGTGCTGCAGGTGCAACCTTCCTCCTCTTGGACTGTGGCGCACAACCTGGCTGGCTAATGCCGCCCTGACCAGTATGGCCAGTGGGTTCGGTGGATTGAGCCGAGGGAGTGGCAGGTGGAGGGACAACCAAAGACCTGACTTGTGTCAGTGGCAGCTGGGTGCCTTCTAATGGACCCTGCGCAGCAACATCAGCTGTGGCAGGGTCATTGACCGCACCGGTCCTGGTTGGCAGACTCACAACCGGGGTGTTGTTGGGTGCATCTGCCCCTGCACTTGCCAACACCCGGCTGTTTGGGGCAGCAGATGACATAACTGCCCCAGAAACACGTGTCTTGCTCTGAGCAGCCCGGCCTGCCCCTATGGTTTCCCTCCTGGCCTGTTGGAGATCTACCAAGGGCTCCTCAAGTGCCAACGCAGCCTGCGCTGGCAGACCCTGAGCCTGGGTGGCAGTGTCCACAGCTGCACCTGCAGCTACCACTACCCTTGGGCCGGTGGCAGACGATGGAATGGACTGCCGGGTCACACGGGCGCCAGTGCCAGATGCAGAAGCTGCATCCCCCGGAACCACAGGGGGTGGTGGCATGACTGCACCGACACATGGCACAACATTGTGCTCAAGTGGCGCACCCCTGCCTCTTCCCCCTCTGTGGCCGCCCTGGACACCCTGGGGTCCCCCTACTCCCTGGTCACCACGGCCACGTCCCCAACCACGCCCGCCATGAGGAGTACGCCCAGCTGAGGCGCCCCTCACCTTTGGTGGCCTCCCAACCATGGCACAGATGTAGTAGTGCCGGCACAGATGGAGTGATGCCAATGGGAGGTGTACACCACAATTGACCTGGGCAATTGGGGTGAAGGGGGTGGGAAGCAAGATGTTAACAGCCCCCCTGCACCTGCAAGGCTGTATGTGACCCCGGTGATGTAGTGATGGGTCACGCAACGCTCAGGCACCCCAAAACTGTGGTAAAACCGTGCACGCAACCCTGCAGCCTACGTGCGTGGATTCAACCTCCCGCAGTACGCAGTGGCACCCAGTAACACGAATAACGCGTACGCGTGGGACACGCAGGCTACTATGACATCGAAATTGGGTGCGATACACAGGGGCACCCGCAGTGGGAAAAAGAGCGTGTGCGACTCACCGTCTGACTAGCGCGATGCAGAAAAACACGCGTAGCCAATACCCCCGCCAAAAGAAGAGATACGTCCTTGATAGCTGTGAAGTTGTGATGGCGCGCGAAACAACAGGAAGCAGCAACACACGTCGGTCTTCATGAAAGGCACGTACAGCGAACTGCTGGCCCTGCTCACCTTTAACCCGTGCTGAGGGAAACGCCCACGCGCGTCACGTCACTTACGCGCATGGGCCCTTTCCTCGGATTACACGCGGACGTACAGTTTTTCACGCGCGCTGAAATGCCCATGCACGCCTGCGCACGTCACGTCACAGGGACGCTTGCGCTTGAGGGGCCTTCTGTCCAATGAAATTGCGAATGCGTGCAGACGCGCTTACGCGCTAAGGGCCTTTCCTCGAATTACACGCTGATGTGCAGAATTTTCACGTGCCATATCACTCCGTATCAAGCTGGCCACGCGTAAGCACACGGAAGACCACGCTCCTGCCCAGAAGGCCGAATTACTGCCCCCCAGAGCCCCGAGCACGCTCCCACCTGCTATCTGCTGCTGCCTGACTGCCTGCTGCCCAAGTGCCCTGCCATTTGCTGCCTGCACATCAGCCAGGGGTGCTGTTGCTGTGACCACCCCTGCTGGAATCGAAGACTCCCGACTGGGATTCCATCGCTCCACAGCCCAGCCCCAGGACCCAGTTGCCCACCCACTCCTGCCTCTGGGGTTGTCATGTCGGGCACTGCAACATCTGGCACCACTGACAACCCCCGGCCAGAGAGGCAGAGGGGCACCAGCTTCAGTGCCAGGGAAGTTGGTGTCCTGGTGGAGCAAGTCCTGGGGTAGTATGATGCCCTCTTCGGAAGTTCCCGCGCCGACAAGGAAGGACGGACTCGGATCTGGACGGACATCGTGACTGCCATCAACGCGGAGGGGGTGGCAGTCCATGACTTCCAACATGTCAAGAAGCGCTGGGAGGACTTCAGGTCCAGGACCCTGAACAAAGCCCGGCGCCTCTTGAAGGCAGCAGATGCTAAGGGGTGCCGGGGCCACTTGTCGGAAGATAAGATGAGGGTCCTGGAATGCATATCCCCAGCGCTCCACGTCCAGGTCCTTGAGAGGCAGACCCGTCTGGAGTCGAGCGGTAAGTGTACATGCATCCTGATTGTGAGCTGTGCGTGTGGTGATTTTTCAGTAGTGTGCAGGTTGCACATCTGTTTGTATGGGGTCGAGTATGGGTGGGGGTGTACAGGGCCGTGAGGCTAACACATGCGAGGGCTGTAATGTGTGGGACATGGATGGTGCTTGTGTGTGTAGGCTTGCATGCCAAATGCAGTTGTGTGGGCACACATGTTTGGATGAATGTGTATGTAAGTAGACATGTTCGTGATGTCACGCATGTATGTTGTTTTCAGCTGAATGTATCAGCACTGTGTACATGTGCATGTGTGTGTATTTGACAAGGGTGCAACAGTGATGCAACATGGACGCATTTGACAGCGGGATGTGGAAGCCTGATTGGCAGATGTGACATGGATGCCCATCTGAACACTGCGACACTTGGCAGAGGTGTACACATGCATGCAAGTGTGGTGGTGTGTGTACATGTGTAGTGCACTTCCTGTGTTGCATGTGATGTCTGGCTCACCATTGCCTGCTCCTGCTGTTGTATGTGTATGGATGGTGCTGCCAGTTGCGATATGCTTGTGGTATGGCTCATGTGTGCAAGTTGAAATGACATGTGTGTTGGGGATTGTGATGGCATGTCTGAGGTTTGCTAATGCCACTCATGTACAACTGTCATGTGTGTATGTGTCCATTGTACAGTGCCCTGATGCCTGTGTTTTATTTCTCCCTTTCTGCAGCGTCAACTGATGAAGAGGGCAGAGAAGGTGCTGTGGAGCACAGCGGCGAAGATCCCACCGCCAGCCGGACACGCAAGGCCCGGCTCCCCTCCCAGGTTGTGATCTCGTCGGGGAGTGATGAGTCCGGTGCCGCGTCCCAGGCCGCAGCTGCCGGGGGGAGGTCCAAGAGGCGGAGGTTGGAGTTGGACTCCTCGGCAGCAGAAGGGGCAGCTGGGACCCCACAGGGCCCAACGGGGGAAGATGGCACGGAGTCATCCAGGTTGGTGGAGAGTTTGGTGGAGGAGGAGGCCGTGCAAGCAACAGAGACCGGGTCTTGAGGTGGGGATTCCACTGGTGCTAGTGGTGCAGTGCAGGACCAGGGACAGGAGGCAGCACAGGCTGCCGCGGAGGTGCCTGTGTGCAATCCTGTCCCTGATCCTGTCCCTGCATCATCTTGCACCAGCAGCGATGCCTACGTCCAGACCCGTTTTCAGGCAGGGGATGAGCTCACGACAACTGGTCTTCCTCTGCCTGCAGACGTGGCTATCCGGGTCCGGGTTGAGCCTGTCCTGACTGGTGTGGCGTTGCGTCAACGGGCCATGCGAGGTGACCTGCAGTCTTTTCATGAGGAGACTGCACGTCATCTCGAATGACTCGTTGACCGCGTCGGCCTACTGGGACAGGTCACCCAGGCTTGATTCCTCTGTTTGATGGGGCTTGCTACGACCCCCTCCTCAACTGAACCCCCTATGCGCCAGTCGTCCTCCGTGCCATCTTCCCACCCATCAGTCACCTGGGTGCCCTGTGGAACTGCCTCTGACGGTGCGGCCAGGCTGGTGGAGGAGGCATCCCTGCCGCAGTCGTGAGTCAGACGTCCAGCAGGGGTGGCCACATCAACGACTGCACCCCAGCCAGTGGAGGATGTGCAGGCAGCAGGAGGCAGTGCGCGGGCAGAGGCACAGCAGTAGCAGCAATGTGGTGGGAGCCATGATGGCTCTGGGCCTTCGACATCGGAGGGGCAGGCATCGGCCGGAGGGCAGGAGGACCCAGGACAGAAAGTGTCTTCCGTGTGGCAGCGGTTGGGCCACGCCATGGATGCGGAGCGGCAGTGGGCAGAAGAGGCGCGGCTCACGATAGTCAGGGCGGAGAACTCCATACGGAGGGCCCTGAGGTGGGCCGAGTGCCTCGAGGCAATCCGCAGGGGGTTGGAGGAGGACACGTCGACGGCCCTGCGGACCCTCGGGGCCATGGAGGAGGACCGCCTCCGGGACATTGAGCAGGAGTTCGATGATGCCCTGGCCCGGGACATCCAAAAGTGAGCCGTCGGACTAACCCGCTGCCCTTGTAAATAGTTCTGTAGTTAGTGTTAGGTTTGCTTTGGTTTTGCCTTTTTTTTTGGACCTTTTGGACAATGGGCCACATTTTTGTATATAGTTTTTTTTTTATTAGGTAGTGTTATTAGATAGGTTTCATTTCTTCTGTTGGGTCATGGACCCTGGCTTGTTCATCTGTATATAGTTGACAGTTGGATTTTCTTTTTTTTTTTACAATTTACCCATGGAGCAATGGCTTTCAATTATAATTTTCCATTGGATTTACTTTTGTGGACTGTGACTTTGGACACCATTCCTTTGGATTATGATTTTTGGTTTTGGCATTATTTCACGGACATGCTGCTTTTTATTTTTTTAAATTCCCATTTCTGTTTGTTTATTTTTGATTCAATTTATGTTTCCTTTAATACATATTTTTAGTTCAAACTTCAATGTGTAGTATCATCTCATTGGTTTCATGCATATCATGATATGGGTTTTGAGATTCACTGACACCCATTGGGTGTATGTGAGAGACATGTGTTCATTTCCAAACTTGCAATTGGGGTTCTATCATGTTATTTCCATTTCTAAGTGGGTGGGTGCAATACTCGCGTGGGTGTTTGGCATTTGGAGGCTGACCATAGGGACCAGGGATCTAGATTGTGATGACATGTTGGCTGGGGGACATGAGTGGGGGCCTGGTGGAGGGTGCCCCACAGTGCTGGGGGGTTAGGGGTGCAGGGGACCATGAGTTGGACATGAGAGGGGGCCTGCTGGCAGGTGCCCCATAGTGCTGGGGGGGTGGGGGTGTAGGGGAACATGAGTTGGGGCCTGGTGGAGGGTGCCCCACAGTGCTGGGGGGTGGGGGTGCAGGGGAACATGAGTTGGACATGAGTGGGGGCCTGCTGGCAGGTGCCACACAGTGCTGGGGGTGGGGGCTGCAGGGGGACATGAGTTGGACATGAGTGGGGGCCTGCTGGCAGGTGCCCCACAGTGCTGGGGGTGGGGGTGCAGGGGAACATGAGTTGGGGCCTGGTGGAGGGTGCCCCACAGAGCTGGGGGTGGGGGTGCAGGGGAACATGAGTTGGACATGAGTGGGGGCCTGCTGGCAGGTGCCCCACAGTGCTGGGGGGTGGGGGTGCAGGGGAACATGAGTTGGGGCCTGGTGGAGGGTGCCCCACAGTGCTGGGGGGTGGGGGTGTAGGGGAACATGAGTTGGACATGAGTGGGGGCCTGCTGGCAGGTGCCCCACAGTGCTAGGGGGTGGGGGTGCAGGCGAACATGGTTAGGCCCTGGTGGAGGGTGCCCCACAGTGCTGGGGGGTGGGGATGCAGGGGAACATGAGTTGGTCATGAGTGGGGGCCTGCTGGCAGGTGCCCCACAGTGCTGGGGTGTGGGGGTGCAGGGGAACATGAGTTGGGGGCCTGGTGGAGGGGGCCCCACAGTGCTGGGGTGTGGGGGTGCAGGGGGACTTGAGTTGGGGGCCTGCTGGCAGGTGCCCCACAGTGCTGGGGGGTGAGGGTGCAGGGGAACATGAGTTGGGGGCCTGCTGGCAAGTGCCCCACAGTGCTGGTGGGTGGGGGTGCAGGGGAACATGAGTTGGGGCCTGGTGGAGGGTGCCCCACAGTGCTGGGGGGTGGGGGTGCAGGGGGACATGAGTTGGGGGCCTGGTGGAGGGTGCCCCACAGTGCTGGGGGATGGAGGTGCTGGGGGACATGAGTGGGGGTGCAGGCTAGTCCCCCGTGGTGTGGGCTGCCTGCAGGGGCCGTGGAGGTTGTGGAGCGAACACCTGGGAGGACCCACACGGCCAATTCACGTGTAGTACTCCACGGAACCCCTGAAATACACGTACCCTGCTGATATCGCGTGTGAAACTTCCCGCGCACCCCAAGATACACGTACCCAGGACATTCGCATGTGGAACTTCCAGCGCACCCCAGTAATACAGGTACCCTGCTGAATTCACGTGTGTAAGTTTCCGCGCACCCCAAGATACACATACCCAGGACATTCGCATGTGGAACTTCCAGCGCACCCCTGAAATACACGTACCCTGCTGATATTGCGTGTGAAACTTCCCGCGCACCCCAAGATACACGTACCCAGGACATTTGCGTGTGGAACTTCCAGCGCACCCCTGAAATACACGTACCCTGCTGATATCGCGTGTGAAACTTCCCGCGCACCCCAAGATACACGTACCCAGGACATTCGCGTGTGAAACTTTCAGCGCACCCCAGTAATACAGGTACCCTGCTGAATTCACTTGTGTAAGTTTCCGTGCACCCCGAAATACACGTACCCAGGACATTCGCGTGTGGAACTTCCAGCGCACCCCTGATATACACGTACCCTGATGGAATCGCGTGTGAAACTTCCCGCGCACCCCTGAAATACACGTACCACGCTCGCACAGTGACAATCGTGTGTGAAACTTCCCGCGCACCCCAGTAATACAGGTACCCTGCTGAATTCACGTGTGTAAGTTTCCGCGCACCCCGAAATACACGTACCCAGGACATTCGCGTGTGGAACTTCCAGCGCACCCCTGATATACACGTACCCTGCTGAATTCACGTGTGAAACTTCCCGCGCACCCCTTATGTACACGTACCCTGATGTAATCGCGTGTGGAACTTCCCGCTCACCCCTGAAATACACATACCCAGCTGAAATAATGTGAGGAACTTCCCACGCACCCCAGTGATACACGTACCCCGCTTGCGGTGCTGGTACAGGGTTAGCGCAGCCCTTTGCACTGGATTTGGGATTTTGATGCCTTTTCCCTGCGCAAGAGGCGTTCTTCGGGGCGTAACTGGCGCTGCTGCAGGGTCACTGCGCCACTGTGCGCCACGGCTGGTTTTGGTGGCTGGAATCCATGAATACGCTGTGCGCGGAAATGTATTTTGGCGTACGCGGCTGGCGCAGGGGTACGTGTATCACTGGGGTGTGCAGGAAGTTCCTCATGTTATTTCAGCTGGGTACGTGTATTTCAGGGGTGCGCGGGAAGTTCCACACGTGATTCCATCAGGGTACGTGTACATCAGGGGTGCGCAGAAGTTTCACACGTGAATTCAGCAGGGTACGTGTATATCAGGGGTGCACTGGAAGTTCCACACGCAAATGTCCTGGGTACGTGTATTTCGGGGTGCGTGGAAACTTACACACGTGAATTCAGCAGGGTACCTGTATTACTGGGGTGCGCGGGAAGTTTCACACGCGATTGGACCTGTGCGAGCGTGGTACGTGTATTTCAAGGGTGCGTGGGAAGTTTCACACGCAATTCCATCAGGGTACGTGTATATCAGGGGTGCGCTGTATGTTCCACACGCGAATGTCCTGGGTACGTGTATTTCAGGGTGCGCGGAAACTTACACACGTGAATTCAGCAGGGTACCTGTATTACTGGGGTGCGCTGGAAGTTTCACACGCGAATGTCCTGGGTACGTGTATCTTGGGGTGCGCGGGAAGTTTCACACGTGATATCAGCAGGGTACGTGTATTTCAGGGGTGCGCTGGAAGTTCCACACGCGAATGTCATTGCTACGTGTATCTTGGGGTGCGCGGGAAGTTTCACACGCGATATCAGCAGGGTACGTGTATTTCAGGGGTGCGCTGGAAGTTCCACACGCGAATGTCCTGGGTACGTGTATCTTGGGGTGCGCGGGAACTTTCACACGCGATATCAGCAGGGTACGTGTATTTCAGGGGTGCGCTGGAAGTTCCACACGCGAATGCCCTTTGTATGTGTATTTCGGGGTGCGCGGAAACTTACACACGTGAATTCAGCAGGGTACCTTTATTACTGGTGTGCGCTGGAAGTTCCACACGCGAATGTCCTGGGTACGTGTATCTTGGGGTGCGCGGGAAGTTTCACACACAATATCAGCAGGGTACGTGTATTTCAGGGGTTCCGTGGAGCACTACACATGAATTGGCTGTGTGGGTCCTCCCAGGTGTTCGCTCCACAACCTCCACGGCGCCTGCAGGCAGCCCACACCACGGGGAACTAGCCTGCACCCCCACTCATGTCCCCCAGCACTCCAACCCCCCAGCACTGTGGGGCACCCTCCACCAGGCCACCAACTCATGTCCCCCTGCACCCCCAGCCCCCAGCACTGTGGGGCACCCTCCACCAGGCCCCAACTCATGTTCCCCTGCACCCCCACCCCCCAGCACTG
This sequence comes from Ambystoma mexicanum, assembly GCF_040938575.1. Lineage (NCBI taxonomy): Eukaryota > Metazoa > Chordata > Amphibia > Caudata > Ambystomatidae > Ambystoma > Ambystoma mexicanum. Next base: position 65,531,824 of record NC_090940.1, on the reverse strand, counting down.
TGGGGCACCTGCCAGCAGGCCCCCACCTCATGTGCCCCTGCACCCCCACCCCCCAGCACTGTGGGGCACCCTCCACCAGGCCCCCAACTCATGGTCCCCTGCACCCCCACCCCCCAGCACTGTGGGGCACCCTCCACCAGGCCCCAACTCATGTTCCCTGCACCCCCACGCCCCCAGCACTGTGGGGCACCTGCCAGCAGGCCCCCAACTCATGTCCCCCTGCACCCCCACCCCCCAGCACTGTGGGGCACCCTCCACCAGGCCCCCAACTCATGTTCCCCTGCACCCCCACCCCCCAGCACTGTGGGGCACCTGCCAGCAGGCCCGCACTCATGTCTAACTCATGTCCCCCTGCACCCCCCCAGCACTGTGGGGCACCTGCCAGCAGGCCCCCACTCATGTCCAACTCATGTTCCACTGCACCCCCACCCCCCAGCACTGTGGGGCACCCTCCACCAGGCCCCAACTCATGTTCCCCTGCACCCCCATCCCCCAGCACTGTGGGGCACCTGCCAGCAGGCCCCCACTCATGTCCAACTCATGTCCCCCTGCACCCCCACCCCCCAGCACTTTGGGGCACCTTCCAGCAGGCCTCCACTCATGTCCAACTCATGTTCCCCTGCACCCCCACCCCCACCCCCCAGCACTGTGGGGCACCCTCCACCAGGCCCCAACTCATGTTCCCCTGCACCCCCGCCCCCCAGCACTGTGGGGCACCCTCCACCAGGCCCCAACTCATGTTCCCCTGCACCCCCACCCCCCAGCACTGTCAGGCACCTGCCAGCAGGCCCCCACTCATGTCCAACTCATGTTCCCCTGCATCCCCACCCCCAAGCTCTGTGGGGCACCCTCCACCAGGCCCCCAACTCATGTCCATCTGCACCCCCACCCCCCAGCACTGTGGGGCACCCTCCACCAGGCCCCCACTCATGCCCCCCAGCCAACATGTCATCACAATCTAGATCCCTGGTCCCTATGGTCAGCCTCCAAATGCCAAACACCAACCCGAGTATTGCATCCACCCACTTAGAAATGGAAATAACATGATAGAACCCCAATTGCAAGTTTGGAAATGAACACATGTCCCTCACATACACCCAATGGGTGTCAGTGAATCTCAAAACCCATATCATGATATGCCTGAAACCAATGAGATGATACCACACATTGAAGTTTGAACTAAAAATATGTATTAAAGGAAACATAAATTGAATCAAAAATAAACAAACAGAAATTGGAATTTAAAAAAATAAAAAGCAGCATGTCCGTGAAATAATGCAAAACCAAAAATCATAATCCAAAGGAATGGTTTCCAAAGTCACAGTCCACAAAAGTAAATCCAATGGAAAATTATAATTGAAAGCCATTGCTCCATGGGTAAATTGTTAAAAAAAAAGAAAATCCAACAGTCAACTATATACAGATGAACAAGCCAGGGTCCATGATCCCAACAGAAGAAATGAAACCTATCTAATAACACTACCTAATAAAAAAAACTATATACGAAAATGTGGCCCATTGTCCAAAAGGTCCAAAAAAATTCAAAACCAAAGGAAACCTAACACTAACTACAGAACTATTTACAAGGGCAGCGGGCTAGTCCGACGGCTCACTTTTGGATGTCCCGGGCCAGGGCATCATCGAACTCCTGCTCAATGTCCCAGAGGCGGTCCTCCTCCATGGCCCCGAGGGTCTGCAGGGATGTCGACGTGTCCACCTCCAACCCCCTGCGTATTGCCTCGAGGCACTCGGCCCGCCTCAGGGCCCTCCGCCTGGAGTTCTCCGCCCTGACCATCGTGAGCCGTGCCTCTTCCGCACGCTGCCGCTCTGCATCTATGGCGTGGCCCAACCGCTGCCACACGGAAGACACTTTCTGTCCTGGGTCCTCCTGCCCTCCGGCCGATGCCTGCCCCTCCGATGTTGAAGGCCCTGAGCCATCATGGCTCCCACCACGTTGCTGCTGCTGCTTTGCCTCTGCCTGTGCACTGCCTCCTGTTGCCTGCACATCCTCCGCTGGCTGGGGTGCAGTCGTTGATGTGGCCACCCCTGCTGGACGTCCGACTCCCGACTGTGGCAGGGATGCCTCCTCCACCAGCCTGGCCGCACCGTCAGAGGCAGCTCCACAGGGCACCCAGGTGACTGATGGGTGGGAAGATGGCACGGAGGATGACTGGCGCATAGGAGGTTCAGTTGAGGAGGGAGTCGTACCAAGCCCCATCAAACGGAGGAATCCGGCCTGGGTGACCTGTCCCAGTAGGCCGACGTGGTCAACAAGCCATTCAAGATGACGTGCAGTCTCCTCATGAAAAGACTAGAGGTCACCTCGCATGGCCCGTTGACGCAACGCCACACCAGTCAGGACAGGCTCAACCCGGACCCAGATAGCCACGTCCGCAGGCAGAGGAAGGCCAGTTGTCGTGAGCTCATCCCCTGCCTGAAAACGGGTCTGGACGTAGGCATCCCTGCTGGTGCAAGATGATGCAGGGACAGGATCAGGGACAGGATTGCACACAGGCACCTCCGCGGTGGCCTGTGCTGCCTCCTGTCCCTGGTCCTGCACTGCACCACTAGCACCAGTGGAATCCCCACCTCCAGACCCAGTCTCTGTTGCTTGCACGGCCTCCTCCTCCACCAAACCCCCCACCAACCTGGATGACTCCGTGCCATCTTCCCCCGTTGGGCCCTGTGGGGTCCCAGCTGCCCCTTCTGCTGCCGAGGAGTCCAACTCCGACCTCCGCCTCTTGGACCTCCCCCCGGCAGCTGCGGCCTGGGACGCGGCACCGGACTCCTCACTCCCCGACGATATCACAACCTGGGAGGGGAGCCGGGCCTTGCGTCTCCGGCTGGCGGTGGGATCCCCGCCACTGTGCTCCACAGCACCTTCTCCGCCCTCTTCATCAGTTGACGCTGCAGACAGTGAGAAATAAAACACAGGCATCAGGGCACTGTACAATGGACACATACACACATGACAGTTGTACATGAGTGGCATTGGCAAACCTCAGACATGCCATCACAATCCCCAACACACATGTCATTTCAACTTGCACACATGAGCCATACCACAGCCATATCGCAACTGCCAGCACCATCCATACACATACAACAGCATGAGCAAGCAATGGTGAGCCAGACATCACATGCAACACAGGGAGTGCACTACACATGTACACACACCACCACACTTGCATGCATGTGTACACGCTGCCAAGTGTCGCAGTGTTCAGATGGGCATCCATGTCACATCTGCCAATCGGGCTTCCACATCCCGCTGTCACATGCATCCATGTTGCATCACTGTTGCACCCTTGTCAAATACACACACATGCACATGTACACAGTGCTGATACATGCAGCTGAAAACAACATACATGCGTGACATCATGAACATGTCTACTTACATACACATTCATCGAAACATGTGTGCCCACACAACTGCATTTGGCATGCAAGCCTACACACACAATCACCATCCATGTCTCACACATTACAGCCCTCGCATGTGTTAGCCTCACAGCCCTGTACACCCTCACCCATACTCGACCCCATACAAACAGATGTGCAACCTGCACACTACTGAAACATCACCACACGCACAGCTCACAATCAGGATGCATGTACACTTACCGCTCGACTCCAGACGGGTCTGCCTCTCAAGGACCTGGACGTGGAGCGCTGGGGATATGCATTCCAGGACCCTCATCTTATCTTCCGACAAGTGGCCCCGGCGCCCCTTAGCATCCGCTGCCTTCAAGAGGCGCCGGGCCTTGTTCAGGGTCCTGGACCTGAAGTCCTCCCAGCGCTTCTTGACATGTTGGAAGTCGCGGACTGCCACCCCCTCCGCGTTGATGGCAGTCACGATGTCCGTCCAGATCCGAGTCCGTCCTTCCTTGTCGGCGCGGGAACTTCCGAAGAGGGCATCATACTGCCCCAGGACTTGCTCCACCAGGACACCAACTTCCCTGACACTGAAGCTGGTGCCCCTCTGCCTCTCTGGCCGGGGGTTTGTCAGTGGTGCCAGATGTTGCAGTGCCCTACATGACAACCCCAGAGGCAGGAGTGGGTGGGCAACTGGGTCCTGGGGCTGGGCTGTGGAGCGATGGAATCCCAGTCGGGAGTCTTGGTTCCAGCAGGGGTGGTCACAGCAACAGCACCCCTGGCTGATATGCAGGCAGCAAATGGCAGGGCACGTGGGCAGCAGGCAGTCAGGCAGCAGCAGATGGCAGGTGGGAGCGTGCTCGGGGCTCTGGGGGGCAGTAATTCGGCCTTCTGGGCAGGAGCGTGGTCCTCCGTGTGCTTACGCGTGGCCAGCTTGATACGGAGTGATTTGGCACGTGAAAATTCTGCACGTCAGCGTGTAATTCGAGGAAAGGCCCTTAGCGCGTAAGCGTGTCTGCACGCATACGCAATTTCATTGGACAGAAGGCCCCTCAAGCGCAAGTGCCCGTGTGACGTGACACGCGCAGGCGTGCATGGGCATTTCAGCGTGCGTGAAAAACTGCACGTCCTCGTGTAATCCGAGGAAAGGGCCCATGTGCGTAAGTGACGTGACGTGCGCGGGCGTTTCCCTCAGCACGGGTTAAAGGTGAGAGGGACCAGCAGTTCGCTGTACGTGCCTTTCGTGGAGACCGACGTGTGTTGCTGCTTCCTGTTGTTTCACGCGCCATCACAACTTCACAGCTATCAAGGACGTATCTCTTCTTTTGGCGGGGGTATTGGCTACGCGTGTTTTTCTGCATCGCGCTAGTCAGACGGTGAGTCGCACACGCTCTTTTTCCCACTGCGGGTGCCCCTGTGTATCGCACCCATTTTCAATGTCATAGTAGCCTGCGTGTCCCACGCGTACGCGTTATTCGTGTTACTGGGTGCCACCGCGTACTGCGGGAGGTTGAATCCACGCACGTAGGCTGCAGGGTTGCGTGCACGATTTTACTGCAGTTTTGGGATGCCTGAGCGTTGCGTGACCCGTCACTACATCACCGGGGTCACATACAGCCTTGCAGGTGCAGGGGGGCTGTTAACATCTTGCTTCCCACCCCCTTCACCCCAATTGCCCAGGTCAATTGTGGTGTACACCTCCCATTGGCACCACTCCATCTGTGCCGGCACTACTACATCTGTGCCATGGTTGGGAGGCCACTAAAGGTGAGGGGCGCCTCAGCTGGGCGTACTCCTCGTGGCGGGCGTGGTCGGGGACGTGGCCGTGGTGACCAGGGATTAGGGAGACTCCAGGGTGTCCAGGGTGGCCACAGAGGGGGAAGAGGCAGGGGTGCGCCACTTGAGCACAATGTTGTGCCATGTGTCGGTGCAGTCATGCCACCACCCCCTGTGGTTCCGGGGGATGCAGCTTCTGCATCTGGCACTGGCGCCCGTGTGACCCGGCAGTCCGTTCCATCGACTGCCACTTGCCCAAGGGTAGAGGTAGCTGCAGGTGCAGCTGTGGACACCGCCACCCAGTCTCAGGGTCTGCCAGCGCAGGCTGCGTTGGCACTTGAGGAGCCCTCGGTAGATCTCCAACAGGCCAGGAGGGAAACCATAGGGGCAGTCCGGGCTGCTCATACCAAGACACGTGTCCCTCTGGCAGTTATGTCATCTGCTGCCCCGAACAGCCGGGTGTTGGCAAGTGCAGGGGCAGATGCACCCAACAACACCCCGGTTGTGAGTCTGCCAACCAGGACCGGTGCGGTCAATGACCCTGCCACAGCTGATGTTACTGCGCAGGGTCCATTAGAGGGCACCCAGCTGCCACTGACACAAGTCAGGCCTTTGGTCATCCCTCCATCTGCCACTCCCTTGGCTCAATCCACCGAACCCACTGGCCATACTGGTCAGGACGGCATTAGCCAGCCAGGGTCTGCGCCACAGTCCAAGACCTCCTGCACATCAAGGAAGAAGCCTTTCTGCAAGCAGGAACTGGTCTTCCTCGTGGACTACGTGCGGGGCCACAGCCGTGACATGCTAGTGGGTGCCAATAGTCAGACTACGGCTGCCCAACGTGACACCCACTGGAAGCATGTTGCGGAACATGTCAGTTCATTCGGCCATGAGGAGCGCACGGCGCAAGAGTGCAAAAAGCGTTGGAATGACATCAAACGCAGCACTAAGGCTAAGCGTGCCTCTAATTACAACTTGACTCTGGTGACTGGCGGTGGGCCTGCACCAGAGGAGGAAGAGCTCATTCCGCATGAGGCACTCGTTGCGGAGTTCATACCACCTGAATTGGTCGAAGGAGTGGGAGAGATGCTGGACTTTGATGCCCAGTCCAGTGAGTGTTGATGCGTGTTTGTTGAGGACGTGTGTGTTTCACTTGTGGGATGTGTTGTGCATGATTGCCACTACATGTGACGTGTACATGGTTCTGATGTGTAAGTAATTCAATGCTTCCGTGATGCATGTCTCCTCTGCCTGCATGCGGGGACTCCATGTAGGGATGCTCCCTTGCCCCTCCTCCGCCACTCTGCACCCCAGTTCCACCTTTGCTTTGGTCTGCTTCAATCTTGCCAATGTGTACTTTCTTGTTCATGCGTCCTGTGTAGATGCTAACTTTCAGCGTAGAATCTGCCAGAAATATGCCGTGTGGTACAGCCTTAGTACTTGATGCAGGGTATCTCACTTGTACTGTGCATAGGTCAGATGTCCCGCAGGGACATGAGTGTCCATTCATGCTCCATGTGCATTGCACGCATGCCCCTATGTGTCCTTGACTGGATGATCACTGCAAATCCTTGGTTACATACATTGCATGGCATCTCATCAGCCTTCCCATGTCAACTGTGGCTCAGTACTGCGTTGCACACATGTTTAGGGTCTGACAATCTGTGTGGCTCACAGGCCTCAGCCTGTTCAATGGCCAATGACTCTGTCCAACTGTTGTTGTGTCTTCTTCACACGTGGGCGGCATCCAGAGTTTTCATCATGTGTCCTGCTTACTGTCCCATCATCATTTGCAGTGTTGTCACTTGAATCACATTAAGCTGTTGATGCCAGTCAACACTGCCTGTTAATACACAGGTGTATGGTCAGCCTTTTGATACCATGCTAGACATCCCTGATTTGGTACTGGGGTGGAGGGGTGCTTGGCTTCTAGATATGGTACACATTGAATGCACAATGCACGTGATGCCTGAATTTGACCTTGCACTGCCTTCACATTTCCTGGCACACACCATGGAGTCCTTGTACATGTAGGTAGTGAGTGGCGTACACATTTTCTGCACTGCATAGGCCCACTTCCATGGAAACTGCCACCTTTCAACAGGTCTGATCACAGAAGCAATTCAAAGTTGACCCAGCATGCATGCCAGGTTATATGTTGTGTGTCACATGTTTGCCTGATGTGTTTGCTGTTGGTGTGTGTGTGTGTTGTGTGCTTCTGACATGTGTAGTGACCTTTTTCTCTCTATTTTTCAGGTGATGACGGAATGGAGGCGGAGGATGGTGTTGTCATGCCAGACACAGGGTTGTTACCACTACATCAACCCGGCACAAGGGGGGGTCGTGGGGTGGTAGGCCACGAAAACCCCCAAGTGCTACAGTCCATCTTGTCGCTGGCTGCCCATGAGTCCAGCCTTGATGACGACTCTGACGTCCATGTTGAGTTGGATGAGTATCAAGTCCATGTGTCAGGGGTGAGTGATTCTGATGTGGACACTCCTCTGTCTGCGACACCTGCACTGAGGGATCAGACAGTCTTGGTTCCTCCGCCCGTGGTGGATCGGGACGCAGGGTCACCCTCCACACCAGTCACTGATGTGCCTGGGACATCACGTCGACGGGGGCATGTAGTCGTGCAGCCATGGGCGGTGCCAACACAGCGAGGACCCCCGGTCCTTGGGTTCCGCAGGGGTTAAGCACGGCAACGTGGTCGCCGCGCGCAACCGCAGTATACTGAGTGGGAGCAAGACATGACTGCCAATTTAGAACGGCAGGGGGCAGCAATGGAGAACATCGCTGAGAGCATGGAGCGTGTGGCCAGATCTGTGCTCCCCCCTGCTAGGCAGGTGCTTCTCCAGCAGCAGGCGGCACGGTCCACGGCCCGCTCGCTCAGGCTGGGCATGGCGGCCTCAGACAGGGCACACAAGGCTGAAATGTCGTCTCTGCGTCAAGCAATTGCTGCTCACGCAGAGGCGCACATGGATGCCCTGAGGGAGGAGTATGCTTCCCTCAAATCCACTCTGGGTGTCCTTATGATGTGCCAGAGGCAGCGGGCAGAGGAGAGGTTTGCACAACTTGAGCGTACCATCTCGGCTGAGCTACAGGCTTGCCGGGAGGTGCAGCGGTTGTCCAGCCAGGCCTTGCAGGAGGAACTCCGTGTTACACGTGCTACCTTGCAAGAGGAAGCACGTGTATCATGTGAGGTTCTGCATGCAGACCTACGTCACATCGCCACACAGAACCAGGCTCACCCGTCCGGCAGACTTGCTGCCGACGAGGGGCAAGCTGCGGCTAGGCGTGGCCAGGCTACTGTGCCACGTCCTCCTTTCCAGGATGAGCCAGACTCGGACGACCATCTATCTCCCACATAGGTCGGGCTGTGCAGGCGTTGAGCCCATGGAGTTTTTTTTTTTTGGCTCAGCATCATCGCATGTGGATGTTGAGCAGCACCCTGTACCTCCACCCTCCTGGGTGCCTCCCCCCCCCGGGTCGTATGTGGCCATTTTTGATTTTTCTTTTAGTTTAGTTAGTTAAGTTTCTGTTTGATAGTTAGTTTAATTAGGTAATGTAGGTTTTCCATAGTTAGTGTAATTAGTTAATATAGTTTAAAATTGCTTGTCTATTGTGCTTTCATGTGACGGTGCGGTGTTTTGTGGCTTTTGAAGGCATCCACTGTCTGTTCCAGCTGGGCCCTTCAGGCTTGTCTTGTGTATGTGTTTGCTGCTTGGGGTCCTTGTCTCACATATGCCACTCCTGCCTCCCTTATCCATGGGCTCGCAAGGATGGTTCGGTGTGACAACCTATTACACAAGGGATTTGGACTGTCATATCTGTGGCATGTCTGGTGCTGTGTGACTTGTGTTGACAATCCTAGTGGGGATGATTTCGGTGTTATTGTCCACTGTTCAGCTTTTGCTAGATGGGGTGTTTCATGATTAATGTGTACATTCATTGCTATGCATTGTGTAGTATGTTTCTTATCTTTACTGTACACGTGCTTGTTGCAATTCATGCCGTAGATATTGTGTTCCACACTTTGGATGTGAAAGACGGACTGATGGTGTGATTTCTGATGTAACTCTCTGACATGGTCAAGTAATGAGATGCCTGAAGAGACACACACATATGACTTTAAAGCATTAATCATGTGTTTCATGCCCTTTCTGCAGGGGGATGAGCCTCCAGAACACCTTTGCCAGCAGACATGTCCCATTGGACGTCGGAATTCTGGACACGTTTGTTGGTGCCCACATGCACATGTGTGCACAAGCAGAGGCACAGGGATTGCAGACCTACATCCTAGAACTGCTGACGTGTTCCAAGGAACTCCAGGCAAGGTGAGCAGCACAGGGGGGCCACAACACAGCAAAGCTTGCACCAGGCGAGTTGCACATGCAGGTTTAGTCACAGCACTGAGGGTGAGCTTGGACGAATATTGGTGTTGAAGCACACAATGCAGCTCAGATGTGTTGGTGGACTGATGGCTGTTGATTGTAAGGTTGTCTGGGACACCTGCAGGGGCAGTGGCACATACCCTCCAGTACACCAAGGTCCATTGAGGCACTTGTATCAACCATGTAGCCTTCCGAGACATGAAAGGGGCAGCTCACAGGGACATACAGCAAGGGACATACTCGGGTGCAGTGCATTTCATTTCCATGTACATTTTGATAAATGCACTGCCAACTTTGTTTCGGTCATGGTGGTACACAACTTGCTCTGAAGTCATGCCTTGCTATATGGGTCTGTCTGCTTACCCAGGGAACATTGCATGTTGTGTGAATTGTGACACATTGGTGTTCCATTTGCCACGCACCCACCGGCGGCTGACTTACTGCATTGACTGTGTATGACCCATCACAGGGGTAATGTTATATATGGGTACAAAGCATCTACACCAGATTGTCTGTTTGTAGAGTAGTTTGTTGCTTTGGGGCATGTTTGGTGGTGTGTTTTTGTGTAAGGGGCACGTACAGGTTGTTGACTGTGGCTCTCTTTGCAGCATTTTAACAAGGGGGGTCCTGGGAGTCCCTCTGCCAGACATTAGTCCTGGTTACGAGAGACTTACCCAGAGTCTTTGCAGCATTGCAGTGCTCCTGTAACCGGACCTGAGAGTGCGCAGGCAGGAGGCCAGCACTCAAAACCAGAGCTAAGTGTCTTGTTGTTTTTCTTTCAAACTGCTCTGCATAGGCTTGCTGGGGGGTGCACTAAAGCATGGATGAATGTGTAATTCAATTTGGTATGTTTTTTTTCCCCTAATCACCCGGAATCCTATCCAATTTTGAACCCTGTACCCTCTACCCGGTGTTCCTGCTTCCCGTACCTATCCAAGCAACGTTCCCTAACCCTCTTTCCCCGCTGGGGTTGTGGATGCCTGTGTAAGCCCCAAACTTGCAGGCGCCAAAACCCTAGAGGGGGTGGTTGGTTCGTGCCACTCCTAAGCCTGGACTACAGAAGGCCATGACAATGATGTCCAAGTTTTTTTGGATTGTGTATGTGTTCATGCAGGTAGTACATTTTCGTGCATTCACTACTTTCATGTGTCAATCCTCCTCCCCTCTCCTGCCACTCATTCCAGTTATCCAGTGTGCCAACACCTGTCCCGACTGCATATCCCTGAACCTCCTTCCCCACCAGGGCCTCAGAAGCCTGTGTGAGTTTGACCTTGCAGGTACCCGGGACACGGTGGGGGTGGTTGTTTCGTGACACTCCCGCGCCTGTACACGGGACCTGTGACAGTACACATCCGTTCATGGTGCATCATTCTATGTTATGTACCACACATGGTTCACATCCTGTTGTGACATTGTTTTACTGTGCTACCTTGGTTTTTACATCACTGTGGTAGTACTTGGCCTTTGTGAGGTACTGCTACGTCAAGTCATCTACTGGAGGGTGTTCTGGTTCCTTTTTCTGACTTGATTTTTGTGATTTTGCAAATGAGTGTGGACTCTGAGGGTGCAGGCACCTTTTTACACACAAGGTGGGAGATGGTGACAAAGGAGAAAGGTGATCCTGTGGCCAGGTGGAATTGAGGGTTGAAGGCTCCATGACCCAGGTGCAGTTGTTCAGTGGGTCATGGTCATTTGTGAGGGAGGGGGGGGGGTTGTTGTTGATAGTTGCCTTGCCCTGCAGTGTGATGGGAACCCTGACATTGTAATGGTGGTATCCTATGTACATGTTGTGTTCTGATGATCAATGCCTGTTCATGTGTTGTGTTTACCTTTCAGGTGCGAGGGGATAGTTGTGGTTTGACATGCTGGGGTGTACACATGGTGAATGTTCACATGTGATGTGTAGAGGACACTGATGGTCACTTGATTGCACATGCATATGTTGAGTGCATGTCCTTACTGACCCACACACCTGCACTCTGATGCACTACATGTACAACCACCATTGCATATCCACGTGTACACTCTTTGCCTTCTGGTGCCCACTGTGTCCCTGCAGCACATGTTCTTTGACCAATTATGGATCCTGTACATGCCTAATTTGCTTTTTGATGTGGTCTGTCGCTTAGATGTGATGCGCAGGGTGTGCATCACACACAATGGCTGTTCACTGTGCTGTACGCTGAGCAGTGTGTTGCAGGAGTTGGACACAGCACACAGAAGTGCAGTGTTGATTTTGCAATGCACAATGTGCATGTAGACAGGCATTAATTGTTATGTTACGTCTACAACTCTTGTAATGCATTTGGAAATGACTTATTTTGGGTGGGAGGTAGTTGGTCAGTCATTTCATCTGATTCCATGTCAGGCATCATTGTCTGATGCCACTGTACATTTTGGAAATGGCAATGTGTACCTTATTGTTACTGTGTTGGTGTATGGGTATTGCTTGCCATGTCATGTTGTGGTTTGGGAGGGTTTGAGTGACATAACAGTGATGGCCATGGCCTGTTTTGCAGGTGTGTGTGATTCACACCTTGCATGTCAGGGTCATCCGCTTCTCAAAGCAACTAGCTGGGGGTAGATCTCTCTCCATGGCAGGGGCCTCCCTCTGGAACAGCCTTCCTGCCTCACTGGAACTTGAGGAGAACCATCTCCGGTTCCGGAAGCACCTCAAGACCTTCCTCTTTGCTTCTGCTTTCTCTCTCCCTCTCCCTTGCAAAATTCTTCACTGGAACTGCACTGGATCTGCAACTGGGCCACTCTCACGACCTCGGTCCCTGGCCCAGCCACTCTCCACTTGCACTGCCTCCCTGGCAACCCCTGCACTGTGGGACTGTCTCTCTATCCCTACAGCCCCCCCTTCCCAGCACTTGTCTGCACTTACCTTTGCAGTTGCCACCAGCTGGCCTATGTATTTGTTTTTTAGTCTACTTACCCTGTACTGCACGCCCCCCCCTTCCCCTTGCACTTTTCCCTTCCCCCTACCCCTGCACTTGCACAATCTAAATGACACCTGGCCTAGTAGTATCGTTGTCTGTCTTCCCTTGTTCCCCCCTCCCTGCCTCATCGCACCTTGAAATACTTGTGTATAGGCCATATAATGTCATGTCATATGTGTGCCTTTTGGTCACACAGGATAGCTTGTGTTTAAGTAGCTAGGGATGCAGACAATGTGGCACTTCCATGGCAACTATCTCAGGGTGGTAGGGCTGTGACAGTTGACTGTCTCTTTGTCATCATCGATTGTCACCTGGTATGTGCCAGGCCTGTGTGCACTCCGCAGGGGTGGGAGTTTAGGTGAAAAATGTGGCCACAAGCTGGGTCCGAGCTTCCTCGCCACGTGCCCTGTCCCCTCTCATGGGCAGCGCCTGTGCCTGTGGTTGGGGATATGGGGGCACCACCATGTCCACCGGTACGCCCTGCCGTGTTGCAACATTGTGCAGGACACATGCTGCCACAATGATCCTGCACACTACTGGGGGTGCATAGAGTAGCTGCCCGCCAGAGCGGTCAAGGGAGCGGAAACGTGACTTGAGCACTCCGAATGTGCGCTCCACTATGGCCCTGGTTGCAATATGGGCGGCGTGGTATCTTACCTGGGGTGGTGTGGTGGGGTTCCGGGTTGGCGTCATCATGTGGTTGCTCAGAGGGTAGGCACTGTCCCCTGGGGAGGTGTAAATGGTTGTGATTATTCGGGTTTGTGTATTTGTGTGTGTGTGTGTGACATGCATGCATGTGCACGGGCATTTGTACTCACCTAGGAGCCATGTGTCGCCATGCTGCCCAGCTTCCAGGGCCCGGCTCAGGGCGGACATTCTGTATATGAAACTGTCATGGGTGGAGCCAGGGTAGTTTGCATAGACAGAGGTGATGATTCCCTTTGCATCGCATACCACCTGTACATTGATGGAATGCCAGTGCTTGCGGTTTTGGTAGATGTGCTCAGTGGCCCTAGGTGGACATAGGGCCACATGGGTGCAATCTATGACACCGAGCACTTTGGGGAAGTGTGCCACCCTGAAAAAATCCAAGTCAATGGCCTGCCTTTCTGCGGGTGTTCTGGGCATGTATATGTGCCTGCGGACTGAGGGGTGCGCTGTCATGATTGCCAGTACCTGGTGTAGGCAGCGTGACTGCGTGGCCTGTGAGACCCCCCCACTATGGCAGTAGTCCGCTGAAATGACCCAGTGGCCAAAAAATACAGGACATTGAGCACCTTCTCCAAGGGGCTCAATGCTTGGGAGCAAAGGATGGGGAATGTAAGGTCATCTTCCCACTCCCTGACCAGGTCTAGGATGATATGGGGTGGAAACCTATACCTGCCGTAGACCTGGTCGTCAGGCATCCCAAAAAGGCTTGTCCGTGGTGCAAAAATGCGTGCCTTGGCTATTCTCCTCCTCCTGCGGTGTCCCACGATCAGTGCTGCGACAAATGGGGCATTCATCGTAGCTGTATATACGTGTTTGTTGTTTGCGCGCACTTTTATACTGTGCGCGGGGATGCTTCCGCCTGCCTTCGTGTGGCGGACGCGTTGACGCCTGTTTGCGTCTTTTGCCGTGCGCGGGTTTCCTGTATTCGAATCCATGAATACGGGTTGTTGGCGTGCGTGTGGGCGTTCCGTGTAGTTCCCTGCAGTACTTCCCCAGTTATGCCTTCCTTTTCACGCGTTATTCCCCATTCCGCGTGTTACGCCCACTGTTCCTCCCACTTTGGTTGTGTGTGCCGTGCTATATGCGCTTTTGCTGTGCGCGTAGCGCACGCCGTGTGTGCCTGCGTGCGCCATGGCAGGAATGGGCGCACGGACAGCGGGAAACACGCGCAGCGTCTTCCTTGAATCGCACGCGTGCACGTGCGCTGCGTTTCTCACGCTTGCGCTACCTTGCACCTGCTTGCGCTGGGATTTTCGGCACACATTTGCTCCATGAATCGACCCCTAAAAGTCACCCTCTGCTCTACAGGTAGTCAGTGCAGTTTCCATCTTATCTCTGAGACATGGGCACATTTTCTTAACCCCATAAGTGCTCTTATAGAGCTATTTTGAACTACCTGGAGTTTGCTCAGTTCCGTTTTGTTTATACCAATAAGTAGCGAGCCGCAATAGTCAAGTTTTGCAGATATGATAGCTTTCACGATGGTTTCACATCCTGTTTGTGACAGGAATGGTCTTATATGTGCCAGGAGTCGAATATAGTATGCTGACGGGGAGACTAAGTTGTTTACAAGAGCTGACATACTTAGCGATTGCTCAAATGTAACTCCAAGGATTTTTATTTTCTCCTTAACTTGATGACATGGTTATCGATACAGAAATTTTGGTAATCCGATGTCAGTTTGTCCAGTCTTTGTTTTGAACCAATCAGCATCAGCTCTGTTTTTCTTGGATTCAGGGCCATGCCGTTCGCGTCCATCTATTTGAGAATGAAGTCATATATTTCAGCTACGGTCGCTACGTCCTGGTCATAGTTTACGGATAGGGTGATAAGACACTGAGGGGGTAATTCATAGAATTCAGCGCACAAATGGCGCACGCGGCTGGTGCACAGTGTGCGCGTGCGAATCCCTGCAACAGCTGCGTGTGCCAAAATACATTTCCGTGCACAGAGTATTCATGGATTCCAGCCACCAAAACCAGCCGTGGCGCACAGTGGCGCAGCGACCCTGCTGCAGCGCCAGTTACGCCCCCAAGTACGCCCCTTGCGCAGGGAAAAGGCATCAAAATCCCCAAACCAGCGCAAAGGGCTGCGCTAACCCAGTACCAGCACGGCAAGCGGGGTACGTGTATCACTGGGGTGCGCGGGAAGTTCCTCACGTTATTTCAGCTGGGTACGTGTATTTCAGGGGTGCGCGGGAAGTTCCACACGCAATTCCATCAGTGTACATGTACATCAGGGGTGCGCGGGAAGTTACACACGTGAATTCAGCAGGGTACGTGTATATCAGGGTTGCGCTGGAAGTTCCACATGCGAATGTCCTGGGTACGTGTATTTCGGGGTGCGCGGAAACTTACACACGTGAATTCAGCAGGGTACCTGTATTACTGGGGTGCGTGGGAAGTTTCACATGCGATTGGCCCTGTGCGAGCGTGGTACGTGTATTTCAAGGGTGCGCAGGAAGTTTCACACGCGATTCCATAAGGGTAAGTGTATATCAGGGGTGCGCTGGAAGTTCCACACGCGAATGTCCTGGGTACGTGTATTTCGGGGTGCGCGGAAACTTACACACGTGAATTCAGCAGGGTACCTGTATTACTGGGGTGCGCTGGAAGTTTCACACGCGAATGTCCTGGGTTCGTGTATCTTGGGGTGCGCGGGAAGTTTCACACGGGATATCAGCAGGGTACGTGTATTTCAGGGGTGCGCTGGAAGTTCCACACGCGATTGTTCTGGTTACATGTATCTTGTGGTGCGTGGGAAGTTTCACACGCGACAGCAGGAGGGTACGTGTATTTCAGGGGTGCGCTGGAAGTTCCACACGCAAATGTCCTGGGTACGTGTATCTTGGGGTGCGCGGGAAGTTTCACACTCATGTCCCCCTGCACCCCCACCCCCCAGCACTGTGGGGCACCCTCCACCAGGCCCCAACTCATGTTCCCCTGAACCCCCACCCCCCAGCACTGTGGGGCACCTGGCAGCAGGCCCCCAACTCATGTACCCCTGCACCCCCACCCCCCAGCACTGTGGGGCACCCTCCACCAGGCCCCCAACTCATGTTCCCCTGCACCGCCACCCCCCAGCACTGTGGGGCACCCTCCACCAGGCCCCAACTCATGTTCCCCTGCACCCCCACCCCCAGCACTGTGGGGCACCTGCCAGCAGGCCCCTAACTCATGTCCCCCTGCACCCCCACCCCCCAGCACTGTGGGGCACCCTCCACCAGGCCCCCAACTCATGTTCCCCTGCACCCCCACCCCCCAGCACTGTGGGGAACCTGCCAGCAGGCCCCCACTCATGTCCTACTCATGTTCCCCTGCACCCCCACCCCCCAGCACTGTGGGGCACCTGCCAGCAGGCCCCCACTCATGTCCAACTCATGTTCCCCTGCATCCCCACCCCCCAGCACTGTGGGGCACCCTCCACCAGGCCCCAACTCATGTTCCCCTGCACCCCCACCCCCCAGCACTGTGGGGCACCTGCCAGCAGGCCCCCACTCATGTCCAACTCATGTCCCCCTGCACCCCCACCCCCCAGCACTGTGGGGCACCTGCCAGCAGGCCCCCACTCATGTCCAACTCATGTTCCCCTTCACCCCCACCCCCCAGCACTGTGGGGCACCCTCCACCAGGCCCCAACTCATGTTCCCCTGCACCCCCACCCCCCAGCACTGTGGGGCACCTGCCAGCAGGCCCCCACTCATGTCCAACTCATGTTCCCCTGCACCCCCACCCCCAGCACTGTGGGGCACCCT
Organism: Ambystoma mexicanum; assembly: GCF_040938575.1. NCBI lineage: Eukaryota > Metazoa > Chordata > Amphibia > Caudata > Ambystomatidae > Ambystoma > Ambystoma mexicanum. The sequence goes on along the minus strand of NC_090940.1, from coordinate 65,514,869 downwards.
CCACCAAGCCCCAACTCATGTTCCCCTGCACCCCACCCCCCAGCACTGTGGGGCACCTGCCAGCAGGCCCTCACTCATGTCCAACTCATGTCCCCCTGCACCCCCACCCCCCAGCACTGTGGGGCACCTGCCAGCAGGCCCCCACTCATGTCCAACTCATGTTCCCCTGCACCCCCTCCCCCCAGCACTGTGGGGCACCCTCCACCAGGCCCCAACTCATGTTCCATGCACCCCCACCCCCCAGCACTGTGGGGCACCCTCCACCAGGCCCCAACTCATGTTCCCCTACACCCCCACACACCAGCACTGTGGGGCACCTGCCAGCAGGCCCCCACTCATGTCCAACTCATGTTCCCCTGCACCCCCACCCCCAAGCACTGTGTGGCACCCTCCACCAGGCCCCCAACTCATGTCCATCTGCACCCCCACCCCCCAGCACTGTGGGGCACCCTCCACCAGGCCCCCACTCATGTCCCCCAGCCAACATGTCATCACAATCTAGATCCCTGGTCCCTATGGTCAGCCTCCAAATGCCAAACACCCACCCGAGTATTGCATCCACCCACTTAGAAATGGCAATAACATGATAGAACCCCAATTGCAAGTTTGGAAATGAATACATGTCCCTCACATACACCCAATGGGTGTCAGTGAATCTCAAAACCCATTTCATGATATGCATGAAACCAATGAGATGATACTACACATTGGGCCTCATTACGACCCAGGCGGTAAGTTACCGCCTGGGCCGTGACTTTACCACCATGGCGTAAACTACGTTTACGCCATGGTGGTTGGCGGACTTACCGCCCCATTCCGATCTTGGCGGGGCGGTAAGTCCCCAATCCCCATTTACCCTTCCCCATTCCCATTTTTGCCCCATAGGGCATAATGGGAGTGGGGAAGGCGTTAATTACGCCACCGTAAATTACGGTGGCGTAATTAACTCCATGGTCCCTTAGCGCCATGGATTTTAACACCTGCTAAAAGCAGGTGTTAAAAGCGCCATGGCGCTAAGGGACCTCGTACTCAGGCGGTAAGGGTCGGCGCTGTTAACGCTGCCGTTAACCCCTTACTGCCTGGGTCGTAATGAGGCCCATTGAAGTTTGAACTAAAAATATGTATTAAAGGAAACATAAATTGAATCAAAAATAAACAAACAGAAATTGGAATTTAAAAAAATAAAAAGCAGCATGTCCGTGAAATAATGCAAAACCAAAAATCATAATCCAAAGGAATGGTGTCCAAAGTCACAGTCCACAAAAGTAAATCCAATGGAAAATTATAATTGAAAGCCATTGCTCCATGGGTAAATTGTAAAAAAAAAAAGAAAATCCAACAGTCAACTATATACAGATGAACAAGCCAGGGTCCATGATCCCAACAGAAGAAATGAAACCTATCTAATAACACTACCTAATAAAAAAAAACGATATACAAAAATGTGGCCCATTGTCCAAAAGGTCCAAAAAAAATGCAAAACCAAAGGAAACCTAACACTAACTACAGAACTATTTACAAGGGCAGCGGGCTAGTCCGACGGCTCACTTTTGGATGTCTCGGGCCAGGGCATCATCGAACTCCTGCTCAATATCCCGGAGGCGGTCCTCCTCCATGGCCCCGAGGTTCCGCAGGGCCGTCGACGTGTCCTCCTCCAACCCCCTGCGGATTGCCTCGAGGCACTCGGCCCACCTCAGGGCCCTCTGCATGGAGTTCTCCGCCCTGACCATCGTGAGCCGTGCCTCTTCCGCCCACTGCCGCTCCGCATCTATGGCGTGGCCCAACCGCTGCCACACGGAAGACACTTTCTGTCCTGGGTCCTCCTGCCCTCCGGCCGATGCCTGCCCCTCCGATGTCGAAGGCCCCGAGCCATCATGGCTCCCACCACATTGCTGCTGCTGCTGTGCCTCTGCCCGCGCACTGCCTCCTGCTGCCTGCACATCCTCCGCTGGCTGGGGTGCAGTCCTTGATGTGGCCACCCCTGCTGGACGTCCGATTCCCGACTGTGGCAGGGATGCCTCCTCCACCAGCCTGGCCGCACCGTCAGAGGCAGCTCCACAGGGCAACCAGGTGACTGATGGGTGGGAAGATGGCAGGGAGGACGACTGGCGCATAGGGGGTTCAGTTGAGGAGGGGGTCGTAGCAAGCCCCATCAAACAGAGGAATCCGGCCTAGGTGACCTGTCCCAGTAGGCCGACGCGGTCAACGAGCCATTCGAGATGACGTGCAGTCTCCTCATGAAAAGACTGCAGGTCACCTCGCATGGCCCGTTGACGCAACGCCACACCAGTCAGGACAGGCTCAACCCGGACCCGGATAGCCACGTCCGCAGGCAGAGGAAGGCCAGTTGTCGTGAGCTCATCACCTGCCTGAAAACGGGTCTGGACGTAGGCATCCCTGCTGGTGCAAGATGATGCAGGGACAGGATCAGGGACAGGATTGCCCACAGGCACCTCCGCGGCGGCCTGTGCTGCCTCCTGTCCCTGGTCCTGCACTGCACCACTAGCACCAGTGGAATCCCCACCTCCAGACCCCGTCTCTGTTGCTTGCACGGCCTCCTCCTCACCCAAACCCCCCCACCAACCTGGATGACACTGTGCCATCTTCCCCCGTTGGGCCCTGTGGGGTCCCAGCTGCCACTTCTGCTGCCGAGGAGTCCAACTCCAACCTCCGCCTCTTGGACCTCCCCCCGGCAGCTGCGGCCTGGGACGCGGCACCGGACTCCTCACTCCCCAACGAGATCACAACCTGGGAGGGGAGCCGGGCCTTGCGTCTCCGGCTGGCGGTGGGATCCCCGCCGCTGTGCTCCACAGCATCTTCTCCGCCCTCTTCATCAGTTGACGCTGCAGACAGGGAGAAATAAAACACAGGCATCAGGGCACTGTACAATGGACACATACACACATGACAGTTGTACATGAGTGGCATTGGCAAACCTCAGACATGCCATCACAATCCCCAACACACATGTCATTTCAACTTGCACACATGAGCCATACCACAGCCATATCGCAACTGCCAGCACCATCCATACACATACAACAGCATGAGCAGGCAATGGTGAGCCAGACATCACATGCAACACAGGGAGTGCACTACACATGTACACACACCACCACACTTGCATGCATGTGTGCACCTCTGCCAAGTGTCGCAGTGTTCAGATGGGTATCCATGTCACATCTGCCAATCAGGCTTCCACATCCCGCTGTCACATGCATCCATGTTGCATCACTGTTGCACCCTTGTCAAATACACACACATGCACATGTACACAGTGCTGATACATGCAGCTGAAAACAACATACATGCGTGACATCACAAACATGTCTACTTACATACACATTCATCCAAACATGTGTGCCCACACAACTGCATTTGGCATGCAAGCCTACACACACAAGCACCATCCATGTCTCACACATTACAGCCCTCGCATGTGTTAGCCTCACGGCCCTGTACACCCCCACCCATACTCGACCCCATACAAACAGATGTGCAACCTGCACACTACTGAAACATCACCACACGCACAGCTCACAATCAGGATGCATGTACACTTACCGCTCGACTCCAGACGGGTCTGCCTCTCAAGGACCTGGACGTGGAGCGCTGGGGATATGCGTTCCAGTACCCTCATCTGATCTTCCGACAAGTGGCCCCGGCGCCCCTTAGCATCCGCTGCCTTCAAGAGGCGCCGGGCCTTGTTCAGGGTCCTGGACCTGAAGTCCTCCCAGCGCTTATTGACATGTTGGAAGTCGCGGACTGCCACCCCCTCCGCGTTGATGGCAGTTACGATGTCCGTCCAGATCCGAGTCCGTCCTTCCTTGTCGGCGCAGGAACTTCCGAAGAGGGAATCATACTGCCCCAGGACTTGCTCCACCAGGACACCAACTTCCCTGGCACTGAAACTGGTGCCCCTCTGCCTCTCTGGCCGGGGGTTGTCAGTGGTGCCAGATGTTGCAGTGCCCGACATAACAACCCCAAAGGCAGGAGTGCGTGGGCAACTGGGTCCTGGGGCTGGGCTGTGGAGCGATGGAATCCCAGTCGGGAGTCTTCGGTTCCAGCAGGGGTGGTCACAGCAACAGCACCCCTGGCTGATGTGCAGGCAGCAAATGGCAGGGCACGTGGGCAGCAGGCAGTCAGGCAGCAGAAGATGGCAGGTGGGAGCGTGCTCGGGGCTCTGGGGGGCAGTAATTCGGCCTTCTGGGCAGGAGCGTGGTCTTCCGTGTGCTTACACGTGGCCAGCTTGATACGGAGTGATTTGGCACATGAAAAATCTGCACGTCAGCGTGTAATTCGAGGAAAGGCCCTTAGCGCGTAAGCGCGTCTGCACGCATATGCAATTTCATTGGACAGAAGGCCCCTCAAGCGCAAGCGCCCCTGTGACGTGACGCGCGCGGGCGTGCATGGGTATTTCAGCGCGCGTGAAAAACTGCACGTCCACGTGTAATCCGAGGAAAGGGCCCATGCGCGTCAGTGACGTGATGCGCGCAGGCGTTTCCCTCAGCACGGGTTAAAGGTGAGCGGGGCCAGCAGTTCGCTGTACGTGCCTTTCGTGGAGACCGACGTGTGTTGCTGCTTCCTGTTGTTTCACGCGCCATCACAACTTCACAGCTATCAAGGACGTATCTCTTCTTTTGGCGGGGGTATTGGCTACGCGTGTTTTTCTGCATCGCGCTAGTCAGACGGTGAGTCGCACACGCTCGTTTTCCCACTGCGGGTGCCCCTGTGTATCGCACCCATTTTCGATGTCATAGTAGCCTGTGTGTCCCACGCGTACGCGTTATTCGTGTTACTGGGTGCCACCGCGTACTGCGGGAGGTTGAATCCACGCACGTAGGCTGCAGGGTTGCGGGCACGGTTTTACTGCAGTTTTGGGGTGCCTGAGCGTTACGTGACCCATCACTACATCACCGGGGTCACATACAGCCTTGCAGGTGCAGGGGGGCTGTTAACATCTTGCTTCCCACCCCCTTCACCCCAATTACCCAGGTCAATTGTGGTGTACACCTCCCATTGGCACCACTCCATCTGTGCCGGCACTACTACATCTGTGCCATGGTTGGGAGGCCACCAAAGGTGAGGAGCGCCTCAGCTGGGCATACTCCTCGTGGTGGGCGTGGTCGGGGACGTGGCCGTGGTGACCAGGGATTAGGGGGACTCCAGGGTGTCCAGGGCGGCCACAGAGGGGAAGAGGCAGGGGTGCGCCACTTGAGCACAATGTTGTGCCATGTGTTGGTGCAGTCATGCCACCACCCCCTGTGGTCCCGGGGATGCAGCTTCTGCATCTGACACTGGCACCCGTGTGACCCGGCAGTCCGTTCCATCAACTGCCACAGGCCCAAGGGTAGTGGTAGCTGCAGGTGCAGCTGTGGACACCACCACCCAGGCTCAGGGTCTGCCAGCGCAGGCTGCGTTGGCACTTGAGGAGCCCTTGGTAGATCTCCAACAGGCCAGGAGGGAAACCATAGGGGCAGGCCGGGCTGCTCAGAATAAGACACGTGTCCCTGGGGCAGTTATGTCATCTGCTGCCCCGAACAGCCGGGTGTTGACAAGTGCAGGGGCAGATGCGCCCAACAACACCCCGGTTGTGAGTCTGCCAACCAGGACCGGTGCGGTCAATGAACCTGCCACAGCTGATGTTGCTGCGCAGGGTCCATTAGAGGGCACCCAGCTGCCACTGACACAAGTCAGGCCTTTGGTCGTCCCTCCACCTGCCACTCCCTCGGTTCAATCCACCAAACCCACTGGCCATACTGGTCAGGGTGGCATTAGCCAGCCAGGGTCTGTGCCACAGTCCAAGAGGAGGAAGGTTGCACCTGCAGCACAGGCTGGGACCCCACACACAGCCACGACCTCCTGCACGTCGAGGAAGAAGCCTTTCTGCAAGCAGGAACTGGACTTCCTCGTGGACTACGTGCGGGGCCACGGCCGTGACATGCTGGTGGGTGCCAATAGTCAGACTACGGCTGCCCAACGTGACACCCACTGGAAGCATGTTGCGGAACATGTCAGTTCATTTGGCCATGAGGTGCGCACGGCGCAAGAGTGCAAAAAGCGTTGGAATGACATCAAACGCAGCACTAAGGCTAAGCGTGCCTCTAATTACAACTTGACTCTGGTGACTGGCAGTGGGCCTGCACCAGAGGAGGAAGAGCTCACTCCGCATGAGGCACTCGTTGCGGAGTTCATACCACCTGAATTGGTCGAAGGAGTGGGAGAGATGCTGGACTTTGATGCCCAGTCCAGTGAGTGTTGATGCGTGTTTGTTGAGGACGTGTGTGTTTCACTTGTGGGATGTGCTGTGCATGATTGCCACTACATGTGACATGTACATGGTTCTGATGTGTAAGTAATGCAATGCTTCCGTGATGCATGTCTCCTCTGCCTGCATGCGGGGACTCCATGTAGGCATGCTCCCTTGCCCCTCCTCCGCCACTCTGCACCCCAGTTCCACCTTTGCACTGGTCTGCTTCAATCTTGCCAATGTGTACTTTCTTGTTCATGCATCCTGTGTAGATGCTAACTTCCAGCGTATAATCTGCCAGAAATATGCCGTGTTGTACAGCCTTAGTACTTGATGCAGGGTATCTCACTTGTACTGTGCATAGATCAGATGTCCCGCAGGGACATGAGTGCCCTTTCAAGCTCCATGTGCATTGCACGCATTCCCCTATGTGTCCTTTACTGGATGATCACTGTATTACAAGTCCTTGATTACATACATTGCATAGCATCTCATCAGCCTTCCCATGTTAACTGTGGCTCAGTACTGCGTTGCACACATGTTTAGGGTCTGACAATCTGTGTGGCTCACAGGCCTCAGCCTGTTCAATGGCCAATGACTCTGTCCAACTGTTGTTGTGTCTTCTTCACATGTGGGCGGCATCCAGAGTTTTCATCATGTGTCCTGCTTACTGTCCCATCATCATTTGCAGTGTTGTCACTTGAATCACATTAAGCTGTTGATGCCAGTCAACACTGCCTGTCAATACACAGGTGTATGGTCAGCCTTTTGATACCATGCTAGGCATCCCTGCTTTGGTACTGGGGTGGAGGGGTGCTTGGCTTCTAGTTATGGTACACATTGAATGCACAATGCACGTGATGCCTGAATTTGACCTTGCACTGCCTTCACATTTCCTGGCACACACCATGGAGTCCTTGTACATGTAGGTAGTGAGTGGCGTACACATTTTCTGCACTGCATAGACCCACTTCCATGGAAACTGCCACCTTTCAACAGGTCTGATCACAGAAGCAATTCAAAGTTGACCCAGCATGCATGCCAGGTTATATGTTGTGTGTCACATGTCTACCTGATGCGTTTGCTGTCGGTGTGTGTGTGTGTTGTGTGCTTCTGACATGTGTAGTGACCTTTTTTCTCTATATTTTTCAGGTGATGACACAATGGAGGCGGAGGATGGTGTTGTCATGCCAGACACAGGGTTGTTACCACTACATCAACCCGGCACAAGTGGGGGTCGTGGGGTGGTAGGCCACGAAAACCCCCAAGTGCTACAGTCCATCTTGTCTCTGGCTGCCTATGAGTCCAGCCTTGATGACGACTCTGACGTCCATGTTGAGTTGGATGAGCATCAAGTCCATGTGTCAGGGGTGAGTTATTCTGATGTGGACACTCCTCTGTCTGCGACACCTGCACTGAGGGATCAGACAGTCTTGATTCCTCCGCCCGTGGTGGATCGGGACGCAGGGTCACCCTCCACACCAGTCACTGATGTGCCTGGAACATCACGTTGACGGGGCATGTAGTCGTGCAGCCGCGGGCGGTGCCAACACAGCGAGGACCCCTGGTCCTTGGGTCCCGCAAGGGTCAAGCCCGGCAACGCGGTCGCCGCGCGCAACCGCAGTATACTGAGTGGGAACAAGACATGACTGCCAATTCAGAACGGCAGGGGGCAGGAATGGAGAACATCGCTGAGAGCATGGAGCGTGTGGCCCGATCTGTGCTCCCCCTGCTAGGCAGGTGCTTCTCCAGCAGCAGGCGGCACGGTCCACGGCCCGCTCGCTCAGGCTGGGAATGGCGGCCTCAGACAGGGGACGCCAGGCTGAAATGTCGTCTCTGCGTCAAGCAATTGCTGCTCACGCAAAGGCGCACATGGAAGCCCTGAGGGAGGAGTATGCTTCCCTCAAATCCACTCTGGGTGTCCTTATGATGTCCCAGAGGCAGCGGGCAGAGGAGAGGTTTGCACAGCTTGAGCGTACCATCTCGGCTGAGCTATAGGCTTGCCGGGAGGTTCAGCGGTTGTCCAGCCAGGCCTTGCAGGAGAAACTCCGTGTTACACGTGCTACCTTGCAAGAGGAAGCACGTGTATCACGTAAGGTTTTGCATGCAGACCTACGCCACATCGCCACACAGAACCAAGCTCACCCGTCCGGCAGACTTGCTGCCGACGAGGGGCAAGCTGCGGCTAGGCGTGGCCAGGCTCTGTGCCACGTCCTCCTTTCCAGGATGAGCCAGACTCGGACGACCATCTATCTCCCACATAGGTCGGGCTGTACAGGCGTTGAGCCCATGGAGGTTTTTTTTTTGGCTCAGCATCATCGCATGTGGATGTTGAGCAGCACCCTGTACCTCCCCCCTCCTGGGTGCCTCCCCTCCCCCCCGGGTCGTATGTGGCCATTTTTGATTTTTCTTTTAGTTTAGTTAGTTAAGTTTCTGTTTGATAGTTAGTTTAATTAGGTAATGTAGGTTTTCCATAGTTAGTGTAATTAGTTAATATAGTTTAAAATTGCTTGTCTATTGTGCTTTCATGTGACGGTGCGGTGCTTTGTGGCTTTTAAAGGCATCCACTGTTTGTTCCAACTGGGCCCTTCAGGCTTGTCTTGTGTATGTGTTTGCTGCTTGGGGTCCTTGACTCACATATGCCACTCCTGCCTCCCTTATCCATGGGCTCGCAAGGATGGTTTGGTGTGACAACCTATTACACAAGGGCTTTGGACTGTCATATCTGTGGCATGTCTGGTGCTGTGTGACTTGTGTTGACACCCCTAGTGGGGATGATTTCGGTGTTATTGTCCACTGTTCAGCTTTTGCTAGATAGGGTGTTTCATGATTAATGTGTACATTCATTGCTATGCATTGTGTAGTATGTTTCTTATCTTTACTGTACACGTGCTTGTTGCAATTCATGCCGTAGATATTGTGTTCCACACTTTGGATGTGAAAGACGGACTGATGGTGTGATTTCTGATGTAACTCTCTGACATGGTCAAGTAATGAGATGCCTGAAGAGACACACACAGATGACTTTAAAGCATTAATCATGTGTTTCATGCCCTTTCTGCAGGGGGATGAGCCTCCAGAGCACCTTTGCCAGCAGACATGGCCCATTGGACGTCGGAATTCTGGACACGTTTGTTGGTGCCCACATGCACATGTGTGCACAAGCAGAGGCACAGGGATTGCAGACCTACATCCTAGAACTGCTGACGTGTTCCAAGGAACTCCAGGCAAGGTGAGCAGCACAGGGGGGCCACAACACAGCAAAGCTTGCACCAGGCAAGTTGCACATGCAGGCTTAGTCACAGCACTGAGGGTGAGCTTGGAAGAATATTGGTGTTAAAGCACACAATGCAGCTCAGATGTGGTGGTGGACTGATGGCTGTTGATTGTAAGGTTGTCTGGGACACCTGCAGGGGCAGTGGCCCATACCCTCCAGTACACCAAGGTCCATTGAGGCACTTGTATCAACCATGTAGCCTTCTGAGACATGGAAAGGGGCAGCTCACAGGGACATACAGCAAGGGACATACTCGGGTGCAGTGCATTTTATTTCCATGTACATTTTGATAAATGCACTGCCAACTTTATTTCGGTCATGGTGGTACACAACTTGCTCTGAAGTCATGCCTTGCTATATGGGTCTGTCTGCTTACCCAGGGAACATTGCATGTTGTGTGAATTGTGACACATTGGTGTTCCATTTGCCACGCACCAACCGGCGGCTGACTTACTGCATTGACTGTGTATGACCCATCACAGGGGTAATGTTATATATGGGTATAAAGCATCTACACCAGATTGTCTGTTTGTAGAGTAGTTTGTTGCTATGGGGCATGTTTGGTGGTGTGTTTTTGTGTAATGGGCACATACAGGTTGTTGACTGTGGCTCTCTTTGCAGCATTGCAGTGCTCCTGTAACCAGACCTGAGAGTGCGCAGGCAGGAGGCCAGCACTCAAAACCAGAGCTAAGTGTCTTGTTTTTTTTCTTTCAAAATGCTCTGCATAGGCTTGCTGGGGGGTGCACTAATGCATGAATGAATGTGTAATTCAATTTGGTATGTTTTTTTTCCCCTAATCACCCGGAATCCTATCCAATTTTGAACCCTGTACCCTCTACCCGGTGTTCCTGCTTCCCGTACCTATCCAAGCAACGTTCCCTAACCCTCTTTCCCCGCTGGGGGTGTGGATGCCTGTGTAAGCCCCAAACTTGCAGGCGCCAAAACCCTAGAGGGATGGTTGGTTCGTGCCACTCCTAAGCCTGGACTACAGAAGGCGTTGACAATGATGTCCAAGTTTGTTTGGATTGTGTATGTGTTCATGCAGGTAGTACATTTTCGTGCATTCACTACTTTCATGTGTCATTCCTCCTCCCCTCTCCTGCCACTAATTCCAGTTATCCAGTGTGCCAACGCCTGTCCCGACTGCATATCCCTGACCCTCCTTCCCCACCAGGGTCTCAGAGGCCTGTGTGAGTTTGACCTTGCAGGCACCCGGGACACGGTGGGGGTGGTTGTTTCATGACACTCCAGCGCCTGTACACGGGACCTGTGACAGTACACATCCGTTCATGGTGCATCATTCTATGTTATGTACCACTCATGGTTCACATCCTGTTGTGACATTGTTTTACTGTGCTACCTTGGTTGTTGCATCATTGTGGTAGTAAAAATTGGTAGAGGATAGGGTGAGATGGAGATGCGCTAGATATTACAACAATAAGGCACACAAATAATATAGTTGATGTTTAATAGTAGCAGAAACAGCCGACACGTGTTTCGACACGCTGGTCGTTCTCAAGGCGTACACAGAATGACTTTGTTGATAAATCGTGAATGGGTGATCCCTCAAAATGAAGGAATCGAGCGGACAATTAACACGGGGATCTCCGTGTTAATTGTCCGCTCGATTTACGAGTTATATATTTACGCGGCCATTACGGCAGGGATTGTTATTTGGATGCGATGTCCGATTGAGTCTTACATCGCCTCCTTCATTTTGAGGGATCACCCATTCACGATTTATCAACAAAGTCATTCTGTGTACGCCTTGAGAACGACCAGCGTGTCGAAACACGTGTCGGCTGTTTCTGCTACTATTAAACATCAACTATATTATTTGTGTGCCTTATTGTTGTAATATCTAGCGCATCTCCACCTCACCCTATCCTCTACCAATTTTTAGTTCCCGCCAGGGTGGTCTGGCTGTGTAGGTGGTAATGCTGCTGATATTTTATTAATTCTTTTGATGATACTTTTATTTCAATCAGTGATTACTAGCGCACAGACCGTACTTGCGAACCCACAGCCTTTCTTCAATCATTGTGGTAGTACTTGGCCTTTGTGAGGTGCTGCTACGTCAAGTCATCTACTGGAGGGTGTTCTGGTTCGTTTTTCTGGCTTGGATTTTGTGATTTTGCAAATGAGTGTGGACTCTGAGGGTGCAGGCACCTTTTTACACACCAGGTGGGAGATGGTGACGAAGGGGAAAGGTGATCCTTTGGCCAGGTGGAATTGAGGGTTGAAAGCTCCATGACCCAGGTGCAGTTGTTCAGTGGGTCATGGTCATTTGTGAGGGAGGGGGGGTTGTTGTTGATAGTTGCCTTGCCCTGCAGTGTGATGGGAACCCTGACATTGTAATGGTGGTATCCTATGTACATGTTGTGTTCTGCTGATCAATGCCTGATCATGTGTTGTGTTTACCTTTCAGGTGCCAGGGGATAGTTGTGGTTTGACATGCTGGGGTGTACACATGGTGAATGTTCACATGTGATGTGTAGAGGACACTGATGGTCACTTGATTGCACATGCATATGTTGAGTGCATGTCCTTACTGACCCACAAACTTGCACTCTGATGCACTACATGTACAACCACCCTTGCATATCCACGTATACACTGTTTGCCTTCTGGTGCCCACTGTGTCCCTGCAGCACCTGTTCTGTGACCAATTATGGATCCTGTACATGCCTAATTTGCTTTTTGATGTGGTCTGTCACTTAGATGTGATGCTCAGGGTGTGCATCACACACAATGGCTGTTCACTGTGCTGTGCGCTGAGCAGTGTGTTGCAGGAGTTGGACACAGCACACAGAAGCTGCAGTGTTGATTTTGCAATGCACAATGTGCATGTAGACAGGCATTCATTGTTATGTTACGTCTACAACTCTTGTAATGCATTTGGAAATGACTTATTTTGGGTGGGAGGTTGTTGGTCAGTCATTTCATCTGATTCCATGTCAGGCATCATTGTCTGATGCCACTGTACATTCTGGACATGGCAATGTGTACCTTATTGTTACTGTGTTGGTGTATGGGTATTGCTTGCCATGTCATGTTGTGGTTTGGGAGGGTTTGAGTGACATAACAGTGATGGCCATGGCCTGTTTTGCAGGTGTGTGTGATTCACACCTTGCATGTCAGGGTCATCCACTTCTCAAAGCAACTAGCTGGGGGTAGATCTCTCTCCGCGGCAGGGGCCTCCCTCTGGAACAGCCTTCCTGCCTCAATGGAACTTGAGGAGAACCATCTCCGGTTCGGGAAGCACCTCAAGACCTTCCTCTTTGCTTCTGCTTTCTCTCTGCCTCTCCCTTGCAAAATTCTTCACTGGAACTGCACTGGATCTGCAACTGGGCCACTCTCACCGACCTCGGTCCCTGGCCCAGCCACTCTCCACTTGCACTGCCTCCCTGGCAACCCCTGCACTGCGGGACTGTCTCTCTATCCCTACAGCCCCCCCTTCCCAGCACTTGTCTGCACTTACCTTTGCAGTTGCCACCAGCTGGCCTATGTATTTGTTTTTAGTCTATTTACCCTGTACTGCACTCCCCCCCGCCCCTTCCCCTTGCACTTTTCCCTTCCCCCTACCCCTGCACTTGCACAATTTAAATGACACCTGGCCTAGTAGTATCGTTGTCTGTCTTCCCTTGTTCCCCCCTCCCTGCCTCATTGCACCTTGAAATACTTGTGTAGAGGTCATATCATATCATGTCATATGTGTGCCTTTTGGTCACACAGGATAGCTTGTGTTTAAGTAGCTAGGGATGCAGACAATGTGGCACTTCCATGGCAACTATCACAGGGTGGTAGGGTTGTGACAGTTGACTGTCTCTTTGTCATCCTCGATTGTAACCTGGTATGTGCCAGGCCTGTGTGCACTCCGCAGGGGTGGGAGTTTAGGTAAAAAATGTGGCCACAAGCTGGGTCCGGGCTTCCTCGCCACGTGCCCTGTCCCCTCCCATGGGCAGCGCCTGTGCCTGTGGTTGGGGATGTGGGGGCACCACCATGTCCACCAGTACGCCCTGCCGTGTTGCAACATTGTGCAGGACACATGCTGCCACAATGATCCTGCACACTACTGGGGGTGCATAGAGTAGCTGCCCGCCAGAGCGGTCAAGGGAGCGGAAACGTGACTTGAGCACTCTGAATGTGCGCTCCACTATGGCCCTGGTTGCAATATGGGCGGTGTTGTATCTTACCTGGGGTGGTGTGGTGGGGTTCCGGATTGGCGTCATCATGTGGTTGCTCAGAGGGTAGGCACTGTCCCCTGGGGAGGTGTAAATGGTTGTGATTATTGGGGTTTGTGTATTTGTGTGTGTGTGTGTGACATGCATGCATGTGCAAGGGCATTTGTAATCACCTAGGAGCCAGGTGTCGCCATGCTGCCCAGCTTCCAGGGCCCGGCTCAGGGCGGACATTCTGTATATGAAACTGTCATGGGTGGAGCCAGGGTAGTTTGCATAGACAGAGGTGATGATTCCCTTTGCATCGCATACCACCTGTACATTGATGGAATGCCAGTGCTTGCGGTTTCGGTAGATGTGCTCAGTGGCCCTAGGTGGACATAGGGCCACATGGGTGCAATCTATGGCACTGAGAACTGTGGGGAAGTGTGCCACCCTGAAAGAATCCAGGACAACGGCCTGCCTTTCTGCGGGTGTTCTGGGCATGTATATGTGCCTGCGGACTGAGGGGCGCGCTGACATGATTGCCAGTACCTGGTGTAGGCAGCATGACTGCGTGGCCTGTGAGACCCCCCTACTATGGCAGTAGTCCGCTGAAATGACCCAGTGGCCAAAAAATGCAGGACATTGAGCACCTTCTCCAAGGGGCTCAATGCTTGGGAGCAAAGGATGGGGGATGTAAGGTCATCTTCCCATTCCCTGACCAGGTCTAGGATGATGTGGGGTGGAAACTTATACCTGCCGTAGATCTGGTCGTCAGGCATCCCAAAAAGGCTTGTCCGTGGTGCGAAAATGCGTGCCCTGCCTATTCTCCTCCTCCTGCGGTGTCCCACGATCAGTGCTGCGACAAATGGGGCATTCATCGTAGCTGTATATACGTGTTTGTTGTTTGCGTGCACTTTTATACTTTGCGCGGGGACGCTTCCGCCTGCCTTCGTGTGGCGGACGCGTTGACGCCTGTGTGCGTCTTTTGCCGTGCGCGGGTTTCCCGTATTCGAATCCATGAATACGGGTTGTTGGTGTGCGTGTGGGCGTTCCGTGTAGTTCCCTGCAGTACTTCCCCAGTTACGCGTTATTCCCCATTCCACGTGTTACGCCCACTGTTCCGCCCACTTTGGTTGGGTGCGCCGCGCTATGTGCGCTTTAGCTGTGCGCGTAGCGCACGCCGTGTGTGCCTGCGTGCGCCATGGCAGGATTGGGCGCACGGACAGCGGGAAACACGCGCAGCGTCTTCCTTGAATCGCACGCGTGCGCGTGCGCTGCGTTTCTCACGCTTGCGCTACCTTGCGCCTGCTTGCGCTGGGATTTTCGGCGCACGTTTGCTCCATGAATCGACCCCTGTGAGTCATCAGCCTAATTAGGGATACATATGTTCCTATTTTCCAGATCGTCAAAGAAGGGGATTGTGAACAAATTGTATAAAATTGGTGATAGGGCTGCCCCCTGAGGTATACCATATTTCATGGTGACTGGGTCAGCCTGGGCTTGTTTACTGCAGCCTGTGATAGTTCTTGAACCTAGGAAGGACAGCATCCAATTCTTAGCAATAGTACTAAAATTGGCTCTTTCCTCCAATCTGTTCACAAGAAATTGGTGGTTCACCAGATCGAATGCCGCTGAGAGGTCTAAGGACATCAGGAGCATTGTGGAACCTTCATTTATTTTAGTCATCATGTTAGATTTTAGTTCCAGCAGGGCTGACTTTGTACTGTAACCTGGGCGGAAGCCTGATTGGCCATTATTGAGTATAGTATGTTCATTGGTAAAAGCTGCCAGCTGATTATAGGCCACTCTATCCATGATCTTCAGGATGAAAGGGGAGTTAGTGATAGGCCGGTAGTTCTTTGCTTCTCCCGGGTCTAAGTCAGCTTTTTTTAAGAGTGGGGTGATCCATGACCCTTTAAGCCTAATGGGGACTGTGCCCTCTCTAAATGAAGCACTTATGGTTTTTGTAAGGGAACCAATAAGTAACTCAGAGCATGCTTTGTAGGATACTGCTGGGAATTGATCGCCTTTACACGCCGATGGCTTCAGTTTGTTAAGCATGATCCTAAGATCGTCCTCCGATATTTACTTGAAGTTGAATTCCGGAATATTTTGTTTCTTATTCGTAATTCTAACCCCATCTGTGGAATTCGTAGTGTCTGACTCTTTTTTTTTTTTTTTTGATACCCTCTTTTATTTTTGTGGTCTTATCTATCATAGCCTGTTGAATAGTAGTACAGCAAGCTTGGTTTTTATCTATTTTAACTTGGTGGATGGACTCTGGTTTTTCCAGTTCTCGCAAGATGGCAATTTCCTTAGTATCATATTGCGCCTCGAGAATTCGGGCTTCATATGATGATTTTTTTGCACTGATTACAGCTCTTTTAAAAATAAGAGCAGAATCTGCATATGTGAGTTTGTCCTCATCTGCGTTTTAGTTCTTCCATTTATAGAAGGCTTTTCTCTTTAAGATTCTCAATTGTTTGAGGTTATCAGTGAAACAAATGTTCTTTATGTGGTTCATTACCTTACACTTTTTCTGGGGTGCTAGAACCTCCATGGCATGCGTTAGTGCGTCCAATAGGTTGTCAGTTAGTTCTTCGACTCCCGTCACAGGAGGGGTCTCTTTTTGGATAATGGGAGTTAACCATTCCTGCATGGCCTCTTGTGTCACCTTCTTCATGTTTCTAGAGGTAATCCAGTCAGGCGTATATGGTTCTACTTGGTTTGAGTTGGTCTATCCACATCAAACTCAATAAATGAGGGATCCGACCAAGGACATTCTGATATATTGGGTGTGCTAATTCCCACATTGGTTGAGAAAACCCAATCTAGTATGTTACCTTTAACATGTGTAGGGGTATGAATATGGTGGGTGAAGCCAAGATTTTCAGTAAATATAACTTTAGCTGTTTTGTCTTTTATATCATCCTTGCGAAGATTTAAGTCTTCTAGTATAATCCATTTACCATGGGTTTTAACTTGTGCTAGGATCAGACTGTTAACATGTACTAAAACGTCTGGCATAATGTATGGGGAACGATATAGCTACAAGATGTTAAAGGTAGTATTTGAGTCTGTTCTGATCTTTACACACAAGGTCTCACATCCCCCAGTGCTCTGTATATCGTGTTTTCATAATTCTAATGAATTTTTATATATTATCGCAACCCCACCTCCGCTCTTATGTGTCCTATTAGTGGAAAGAGCTGTATAGCCTGTGGGTGTTGCCAGCGTTAATGATGGGCCTGCTGCCTCATGCAACCAGGTCTCAGTCAGGGCGCAGAAATCTAAGTTCCTTTCTAAGTTCCTTTCTAGTATATAATCTTTCCTTTCTAGTATATATAATTCTGCATGTGTGGGTTGTGTGGTTCAGGAACTGGAAGAGGATGTGCAGTGATTCACTTGCTCTGCCCCGCTGCCAAGGACTGCTTGCATGTAGACCTTCTCCTTATGTGCTCAGGTGGCTGCCGTCTGCAATAACTAGCACCCTCCAAGCATGGCCTGACCGACAGTAGCCCTGCTTGGCAGCCTATGCAGCACAATTTTCTCATAGGAGCCATAATAAAAGGAACACGTCACAGGTATCATAAGCGTGGGGTGGTCACATGATGTTTTCTGGTTGAATAGTACAGGCTGAAGCTTGAGCCTGAGTGATGAACTGTGTGAATGTGTGCGGTCTGAACCTCTGCTGCTTTCTGAATTGGAAGCCTTAAGGAGGCCCAAGGATTTCCAGAGCAGTGGTTCCTTCACTCTTTGGGACGTGCCTCTGTGTCAACTCTTTTTGTTCTTTGATGACCTGTGTGAGTTTGCCTCTTTCTCGTTTTTTGGTGGGGGTGTTATGCAGAGTGTGGACCTGCAGATCAGAATGACCTCTCTGGGGTGCATCAGGCTTTTCACTTGATTCAGTGGAACACTGGGGTGGTCTGGGCAGGTGGCTCATGTGTTTGTTTTCTATACTGAGGTCCCGTCAGGTTGTCTTGTGTTGCCCTTTTTGTTTCATTATGTTGTGTGGGGGTCCACGGTAGATAATGTGGCATTACAGTAGATGTGCCATGCTATGGGAGCTAGTGACCCTTCTCAGGTGCTTGGCCTTGGGTAATGGGCACACTTTCCATGCAATATAGACCTGGAACTCTGGGGAATTGAACATATTTTAATAAAGGAAGACCAGCTTAATGCGCAGCAATGAGCGTAATGCACCACAACACAACTACATTGAACATTCCGCTTCTGCTCCAGACGGAGAAGGGCAGGAGCCCTTTCTCCCCAGCTGGATACACTGCACTGAACAAGGAACCAACAGAAGACCCGACCACCATCCGGCCTGCTGATGAAGGTGAAGCCTTCATTGCCCATCCAACACGATCAAATATAATTAGTGTCTTTTTGCCCCACCCGACACAAGCCTATACTGCTTGTGTCCATTCTTGCCCACTCGCTCACACCATATTCTTCATGGCTGCAAGGATCCAACAGCGCTTCCAAAATGGCTGTTGCTACGATGCCACCCGGTTGCTAGGCAACCAGAACCACGATCCAGCCAGCTGATTGGCCCACTTGCCCACGTCCTTGCTACAGCCCCACCGGAAGGTGAGAGCCGGCACAGGAAGGGCCGCAGAGTAAGGGCCAGGCCTTTCTTTGCCTGTCCCCACAGGTACGCACTCACTAGAGTCTTCCCGCCGCTCGTCCAACCCACGCTGTACGTACCCCGCAGCAGAGGTCCAAAAACACCCTATTCCTTCTGTGCATGCAGATTCCTCTACGCCCACAGACAATACTGTGCGGCTCCCCCCATGCCTACGTTGAGCACCGATTGACTTATCCCAAGTACACATGCAGGTATAGCCCAGTACATGCTTCTCACGCAATTTAAAATGTTCTACCATGTCCTATGACCAAGGCAAACTGTCTACACAGGATCTTCACCCTGTGCCTAGCTGTGCAAATAGCTTACGAGTGACTCTCACCATTTTAGTAGCCCACCACTGTCCTACTGCTCCCCCGGACTAGCCTACTGTTGATTTGTGAACTGTATACTTAGCCCACCACTGTCCTACTGCTCCTTGGGACTAGCCTGCAACTGGCTCGCATCCCTGTGCCTTACCCACTAGTGATCACTGAACCCCATGACCCACACTAAACCACCATAATCACCATACGAGAAGTTCCCTCACAGAAACATGGCACCCTCACTCCCCTGCTCCCACAATCTACCACCCATAGCATTCCTACCGGCTTTATCCACAGGTAGTACTAATCCTAGTCACCTCAATACCTGCCCTGGTAGCATGCTCATCCACACCATCATTCCCCCTAAACCACGATTAGGTGCACAGACTAACACTCGCCCCATGCCTCTCCACGTGAGAAACCAGAGGTTAGGCTCTGCCCGCCCATCAGCCCCCACTAAGACTCTCTCTGCAAAGCACTCCCAACACCCACCATCACCGACCGCCACCCCTACTCCAATTATACCTAGCAAAACCAACACCCCTGATAGCATCCCTGCAAACACTAAACAAAGGGACAACCAGAAAACACAGTTCCAGTGTGCATTCATCAATTCTTGCTCCCTGCCAGCAACAGAGATCCATGATCTCATTACGGACCTAGACCTAGATATACAAGCCATTACTGAGACCTGGCTACACGAAGCCCCTGGGCCAGCCGTTTGCCAAACCTTACCACCAGGGTACATCATCCTGCACCAAGATAGAACATCCAGTAAAGGAGGAGGAGTCACCCTTATCCTCAAGTAAACCCTCAAAGCTAGGCAGCTAAAGACCAATGAGGCTGACAACTTTGATTCACTATCAGTTAAAATATCTCCCTCACCAAATGACAACATCACAATACACATTGTCTACCGCCCACCAGGCCCAACTCTCGACTTCCAATCTAACATCACCCACATCCTAGGCGACAACCTGAAAACAAACTCAAAAGTCATACTCTTAGGTGACCGCAACCTAGGTTTCAGAGACCCAAAAGACAAAAAAAGTAAAGCCCTTGCCAGAGCTCTCCTAGGTTTATGCTTCACAAACCTACCCACAGCAAAGGTCGTATCTTAGACTGGATCGCCGACCACAACTGTGCAGCTGACGTCAGCTCTAACACCCCTCGACCATGCACTGACCACCATCTACTGCACTTCTTCATACCAATAAAATCAGGAGGTAACCCATACCCACCGGCATCAGCCACCATGGCAAGATCTAAAATACTGCTCACCGTAGACAGGTTACTCCCACTTTTGGAAACCTCAGCACTGGCCCATTCCACTTCTAACGACCCGACAACACTAGTTGAGATCTGCAACACCACTCTTAAAGCTATAGTAGAGGTTGTAGCTCCACTGGAAAACAAAAAAAACAAAAATATACTCCATGCAAACTCTAGGTTCACACAAGAACTCAAGGATGCACCGACTGCCAAAAGAGCAGCACTAACCTCCTGGCAAACAAACCCCTCTACTACCACAAGAGACTCTTACCTCACTTTCGCCAAACAATACAAAAAAGCCATCTCTACAGCCAAAGCGGACACATACAATGCCAGAAATGAGAAAGCTAACTCACAATCCAAAGAGCTTTTCACCATCTACAATGAGCTCACAATCCCCCCCCTCCTCTTCACAACCCACCGAGAAAAATGCGACATGGTGTAACAACATCCAACACGCCATGTTAGACAAAATCAAAACACTCAAAAACAAAATCAAAACCCAATTCGACAAACTGCCCAAAACTAGCTCACCACCACCAAAGCCTTCCATCAACCGGCCAGATGGAAACGCTAAACACAGCATAAATCCACCCAAACCCTTCACTTTCAGGGAAGTAACACTTCCCGAAGTCCTCCAAATCATGAGGCACACCGAACCATCCTTATGCAAAGGCGACATCTGCTCAGCTAACCTAATCAAAGATTGTGCCACAGCCCTGGCCCCTTTTGTCACCACCTTCATCAATGCCTCCTTCGCCACAAGCACCACCCCGCTCACCCTTAAGGAAGCCTGGGTTCGGCCTTTATTAAAAAAAAACACCCTCAGCCCTGACTCTCCAAAAAACGACCGTCCTATTATCACCACACCATTCTTGTTGAAAACTCTGGACAAGGCCGCCTATTTACAGATTCAGTCTTACCTAGAAACACACAACATCCTTGGTAAAAGGCAATTAGGTTTCCGCCCCCACCATGGAACAGAGTCAGCCCTACTTGACATCAAGAACCAACTACTTGAGGCCATGGACAAAAGCAAGACCTCACTCCTCCTACTCCTAGATCTCTCAGCGGCCTTTGACTTGGTTGACCACAAGATCCTCTGCAAGCATCTTACTGGCACAGTTCACTTCTCCCAAGAAGCCACCTCATAGATCACCTCCTTCCTGGACGGTCGAGGTAGGAGAGTCTTCTTGGACCAGGCATCTGCCCTCCCATCACCCATCGGTTGTGGAGTCCCACAAGGCTCTTGTACGTCCCCCACGCTCTATAATCTATTCACCCTCCCATTTTCAGCAACCTAGAAGAATTTGGCAAAGCCTTTTCAAACTATGGCGATGACATACAAATTCTTATCCCTATAACAGGAAACTATGCGCAAGACCTCAACACCCTCCAAGACATATATGCCCGCATCCAGGCTTGGATGGCAGCCAATGGCCTATGTTTAAATGGGGAAAAAACTGAAATATTTCTGGTAGGCCCCAAAGAAGCCCTAAAAAGACTAGACGACTCATATAACTCCTTCATCATTGGAGACACAGTCATCACAACCTCGGCTGCAGTATAAGCCTTAGGCATCTACCTGGACTTCACCTTATCAGTGGATAGGAGAGTCAGCGCGATCTCACCATCATCAGCTCTCACCTCTAAAATCATAAATGCAGTGAAACCTTAACCTATCACCAAAGAACTGCCTCAACATTGCCAGAGCCACAATGGGCGCAAAACTAGATTACTGCTACACCCTACTCCTTGGCACCTCCACTAACAACATCAACAGATTGCAAATAGCACCAAACAATGCCCTTAGAGCGGCACTCAGCATCCCTAGGAGAGAACATATCTCCCAGGCAAAAATAGATGACCACTCTCCCCCGGTCAAAGAGCGTATAACATTCAAAGCCCTCACAATCACACACAGATGCCTTGCCCAGACCGCACCAGCCTACCTAGTAGAGAGAATACACCTAGCGCCAACCCACAGACCAAAACACAACAAATACTCACACCAACTCTCAGTCCTAGCATTCAACAGAGCTAAAGCCGCCGAAACCGGCTTTGAAGTTCTAGCCCCTAAAGCCTGGAACTCGCTTCTTCCCAGTCTAAGAAACGAAGAATGCCTCCTCACATTCAGAAAAGCACTAAAATCAAAGCTGTTCAACTAAACCGTTACCATTCTGCACTGCCTCCAACACTGTTCCTCTGTAACCACGGAACACACCTGGACAATGTAATATATGCCTGTTTTTCCTTGTAACTAATGTTAATAACATGCACTACGTTGAATATTCTGTAACAGCGCCACGATGCCTCCGGGCTGCTGGGGGCTTGATAAATCCAAATAAATAAACAAAGATCTTAAAAATGACAAACATACAGGGGGATGTACTGTGAGGGGGTTTGTCACACTTGTTTGTGTGCAGAAGGCCCTGTATTTGTCAAAAGTTTGAGTACCATATAAATGACACTTCACACAAAACAGAATGGTCTGTGTTGGTCCCAATAATGACACGTACCTGGGTGTCACCCTGAGACCCAAGGACTGGATGTGGCTTTGAATGTTTAACTCAAATGATGTGGCATTTTTGGGGCGCATGGTGTCCCTGCCTCTGAGCAAGAAGCATGTTCTGGCCCATGCAGTCATGGTTCATGCACACAGAAGCTCAGGGGTTGCTTCAGCTCCAGGAACACTCCTCTAGCGAGTCCACAGGTATCTGGGCCGCGCGGGAATTAACCTACTCTCGGGGATTACCGCAGGCAGCATTACTTTCCCTAGTTATTAAAACCGCAGCCATGGTGGCGGCGGGGGAGTGAGATCCGCCAGCCCCCCCCCGCCCCCCACCAGGCATCGCCCATCGGTCATTGGGGACATTCTGTCGCCTGGGGATGTTCCCGGATTGAGTCCAAGGGCCAGGGCTTGATGACCTGTATGTTTCGGGACATTGTCCATAAGTCGTCTGTTACCAAGGTGTGTCTTTAATGAGTCTGGGGATTACTCGTGACTAGGCAGGCAGGGGGGTGGCTGAGGGCTTCTAGTCGCTAATCTGAGCCACAGAGTTCCTGCCTGTGCGGCACCTGTTCCTTGCGTGAGTTGCACTTGGAATGCCGCTGCTTGCTCTGGATCTGTTTTGCTCGTGAGGGAAGCTTGCTCTGCGGACTGGGCTGCACATGTTCTGTGTGCGAGTTACACTTGGAATGCCGCTGTTTGCACTGGATCTGTGTTGCGCGTGAGGGAAGCTTGCTCTGCTGCTTGGGCTGCACCTGTGCTGTGTGTGAGATGCACTTGCACTGCTGCTGCTTGTTCTGTATCTGTTTTGCGCGTGAGGGAAGCTTGCTCTGCTGCCTGGCTGCACCTGTTGTGTGTGAGTTGCACTTGGAATGCCGCTGCTTGCTATGGATCTGTGTTGCATGCGAGGGAAGCTTGCTCTGCTGCCTGGCTGCACCTGTTCTGTGTGTGAGTTGCACTTGGAATGCCGCTGCTTGCTATGGATCTGTGTTGCATGCGAGGGAAGCTTGCTCTGCTGCCTGGCTGCACCTGTTCTGTGTGTGAGTTGCACTTGGAATGCCGCTGCTTGCTATGGATCTGTGTTGCATGCGAGGGAAGCTTGCTCTGCTGCCTGGCTGCACCTGTTCTGTGTGTGAGTTGCACTTGGAATGCCGCTGCTTGCTATGGATCTGTGTTGCATGCGAGGGAAGCTTGCTCTGCTGCCTGGGCTGCACCTGTTCTGTGTAAGATAAAACTAGCATGGACATACATGGAAGATCAGACTAACATGGACAAATGCATACATCCAGGCTAACGTGGACAAATGTATACGTCAGACCAGACTAACATGGATAAGTAAATAAGAGCAGACTAACATGGACATGCATGAAAAACCAGATTGGCATGGACTTTCACAAAGGACACCTGCATCAGACAAGACTTACACGGAGACTAAAGAAAGACCCAACTAACACGAACAAGCGCATACAACAAGACTAATTGGACATGCATGAAAGACCAGACTAACATGGACAAGCACATAAGACCATGCTAAATGGCATGTACAAAAGACCAAACTAACATGGACAAGCACACATGACTAAAAGAACATAGACAGGCACGAAAGATCCGACTGACATGGTCAAGCACATAACACTTGACTAACAGAGAGAAGCAGGAAAGACCAGACTAACATGGCATGCACAAAAGAGCAGACTAACTTGTACACATGCATAAGTCCAGTCTAACGTGGAAATATGTATACGAAAGACCAGACTAACATGGATAAGTACATGAGACCAGACTAACATGAAGACACATGAAAGGCCAACCATGAAAGACTAGACTAAGATGGGAAAGCCCATAAAACCAGACAAATATGAACATGCGGAAACACCAGACTAACATGTGTAAGCACTGAACACCAAACTAACAAGGCCAAGTACATAAAACCAGACTAAGATGGTGAAGAACAAAACAAAAAAATGAACATGGACAAGCACACAAAAGCAGACTTACGAGGAAACACATGAACATTCAGACTAGTGAGGAAAAGCATATAGTGCAGACGAGCATTGACAAGTACATAAGGCCAGACCAAAATGCAAAAGCACTTCAATCCAGAATCACATGGAAAAGCATGAAATACAGACTATTAAATGGCTTACCAACCCAACATGGACAAACGCATAAAACCAAGCTAAAACACACATGCACGAATGACCAGACCAACAGGGACAAACACATGAAACCAAGCTAAAACTTGCGTGCACGAATGACCAGACCAACATGGACAAACACATGAAACCAAGCTAAAACTGACGTGCACGAATGACCAGACCAACATGGACAAACACATGAAACCAAGCTAAAACTGACGTGCACGAATGACCAGACCAACATGGACAAACACATGAACCCAAGCTAAAACTGACATGCACAAATGACCAGACTAACATGGCAAATGCATGGGTCCAGGCTACCATGGACATATGCACATGAAAGACCAGACTAACATGGATGAGTGCATAAGATCAGAGTAATACAGACATACACAAAAGGCAAGACCAACAGGACCAGACTTACATGGAGAAGCAAGAAATACCAGACTAACATGGACATGAGCATAATACCAGACTAACATCAACGTGCTCAGAAGACCAGACCAACATGGAGAAGCATGAAAGACCAGACTAACATGGCATGTACAAAAGACCAGACTAAAATGGACATGCACACATGACCAAAAGAACATAGACATGCAGGAAAGACTCGACTTACATGGACAAGTGCATACGACTTGACTAAAGCGGAGAAGCAAGAAAGACCAGACTAACATGGACAAGCACACATGACTAGAAGAGTATAGACATGTATGAAGAACCAGACTAACATGGTTAAGTGCATACGATCATGCTAATATGGACATGCATGAAACACAAGCCTAACATGGACTTTCACGAAAGGACACGTGCATCAGATCAGACTGAGTTGGAGAATCAAGAAAGTCTAAACTAACATAGGGAAGTGCATAAGACAAGTCTAACACAGACATGCACAAAAGACCACACTAACATAGACAAGCACATATGATAATCCTAACAACATGAAAGACAAGACTAACAAAGTCAAGGGCACAGGACCAGACTGACATGGAGAAGCAAGAAAGACACAACAAACATGGACGTGAGCACAACACAGATTACATCAACATGCATGAAAGACCAGACTAACATGGAGAACCAAGAAAGACTAGACTACCATGGACAAGTGCATACAACCAGACTAACAAGGAGAAGAACAAGAAAACAGATTACCCTGGACAAGCACACAAGAGCAGATCAACGAGGAAAAACATGAAAATTCAGACTAGCGAGGAATAGAATATACTTCAGACTAACATGGACAAGCACACATGACTAGAAGAGCATAGACATGCATGAAAGACCTGACTAACATGGTTAAGCACATAAGAACAGACTAACATGGAGAATCAAGAAAGACACAACTAACATGGACATGAGCACAAGACCAGAATAACATCAACATGCATGAAAGACCAGATTAACATGGACAAGCACGAATGAGCAGACTAACAAGGAAAAACATGAACGTTCAGACTAGCGAGGAATCACACATAGTATGGGAAGAATATTGACGAGAACTAAGGGCCAGAGAAAATGGGAAAACACTTAAAAGGAGGATCACACAGAAAGCATGAAAGTCAGACTATTGTGGATATGTACCAAATTCCAGTCTAACATTTATCACGAGATTCTCGTGCATAGTTTTTAGTCAGTTGCTATTATCTTTTCTTTCTTTCAAAGTGGAAGGTTAAAGAGCCAAGTCTTGTGCTCTTTCTTGACAGTCAGGTGGTTCACTTCCAGATGAACATGTTTGGGTCGAGTGTTTCAGAGTTTCGTGGCCTGAACGGAAAAAAAGGACCCCTCTTGTCGTTTCTAATTGAAATTTGTGACTAGTATTAATTCAGCATTGCTGGACCTAAGCATTCTGGAGGGAGTGTACTGCTCAGAAGTACTTCTGAAGGGGGAAGGGCCTCCTCCATGGAATTAAAGGTTGGAGGGCATGGATCGTCAGGAGACGTTGATGGGTTGCATGAGTCTACAGTAGCTTGTAGATTCGACCCAGACAGAAGACAGAAAGACACTCGAGAGGAGGTAGTGGGAGGTTTTGGTGGATTCTCCCTGGTGGTGTGTGGGTGGGAGCATCCTTCATTGTCGAGGTGATCCTGGATGTGGGGAATCTTTTTGGTTGAAGTGTGCAGCAATCTTGTCAGAAAGCTCCTGGGCAGGGGTAGAGGTTACATTGCAGACTGTTGGGTATTTTAATTCTTGGATGAACCTTTTCACTTCACTTACCCTGTGATATGCTGAAACAGTGTGTTTGGAGTAGTGTGTTTTCTTTTTGTTAGCAGTGTTAAGTCTTAACTGTTGATAGTAGACACATTTTCTAGTGTGTTTTCCCCCCAGGTTTTCCCCAGTTTCCAATTTTCCATTTTAGATAGTTTAGTCTGGGGGTGAACCATTTAGTCTTCTTCAATGTGGAAATAATCCAATTGTGAATGTTGTGTAGTGTCATATCCAGTGCATTGCTTGTCTGGTTGTGAGGACAGTAGGTACTAGGAGGTTGTTTCCTGCCTTTCTAACAGGACGTTGATGTGTATTTCTTTCCACAATCTGGTCATGATTGGTGGTTCTTTTGAAGGTACTGCAAGGCGTGGTGTCTCAGTGCTTGAAATCGCAAGCATAGTTTGTTGTTGGCAAGCTATGGACTAGCTGGCAGTAGTGACAGTACGTTTGTCTGCAAAGTGTGGGCTGTAGGGTGGAAGTCTGGAGATTAAAGGGAAGCTTATTGCCAATGTGGGAGAGATGGAGCAGGTCACAGCGATTCACAGTCTTGGATGTAGTCAATGGAGGTTGTTGAGTCTATGAAGGAGTCCAGAACTACACCAACTCCTGTCGCATTGTTGCGATTAGCACAGATGATCAGGAACCCTGGTGAGATCCTTCCTGGATAAGCGATGACTGGTCATCTGAGAGCCAAGTGATGAAGAATAATATCTGGTCTTCGAAGAAAAGATACAATTTGTGCATGGAGACAGAATGTGCATTGATCAGGAAGCATCTCGTGCCTGTCATTTCAGTGTTGGCTCGGCTGGTTGATGCGTGTTGTTGGGTTGTTCAAGGTTGCTTCTGTTAGTTTCCCAGAAGTCCACGTTAAGTCTTTCAGATTCAAAGAGGCTGAGCAGTCTCTTCTTGGGGTCTGCCACATTTATCAGTTCCTGCTGACCGGTTGTGGTGGATGTCGCAAGGTGTCTGTTGAATGGAGTAGCAGGCGTAGTTTCTTGCGGTCTCGGTCTTATGGTTGGTTGGATGGCTGTCAGGATAGATGTAGGAAATAATGCATGGTCATTGGTAAATCCGGATGTTTTGTCATAGTAATGGGGTTCAGCTGGGTGCTTCAGGAGGTATCTGTAGAGAAAAGCCATCAATGGTCTCATGAGGTGAGGAAGTGGGAAGCCTGTACAGTCTCGGGATGCCTGATCGGAAGGGCTAGTGGGGGGGCTACTTCCAATTATTTCGCTCTTCGTTTCTGATTCTTCTGTCTTTGCAATTTCCAGGAATCTTGTTACCCTGTAGTTTTTGAGGGTGAAAGGGGGGGTGCTATGGTGTGGAGAGAAGGAAGGGGTGACATTTACATTTTACTTTTCTTTGTGCCTGCATTTGTAGTTGGCTTGGTTGAGGATTTCCGCATCCCACTGCGATGTTGCTTTGCTCAAAGAGGATGCAACTGCTCAGAAAATACCGATTTCTAATCAGCTTGTAGACGGGTATCTGTT
This sequence comes from Ambystoma mexicanum, assembly GCF_040938575.1. Lineage (NCBI taxonomy): Eukaryota > Metazoa > Chordata > Amphibia > Caudata > Ambystomatidae > Ambystoma > Ambystoma mexicanum. The sequence continues at coordinate 65,486,603 of NC_090940.1, read as the reverse complement.
GTGTAGACAGGTGTCTGTGGTGGAACAAGTTAGGGAATGGGGCTGTAACTGGACCTATCTGCCCCCCGAACATGGTAGCGATCACTAACTGTGCCCTGGAGGACCTTCCATGTTGTGAGTTATGGTTTCTTTATGGAAATTGGCTCCACACCTATTGCACATGCACAATGTCGCAAGGGAGTAAGTCACTTTACTATTTCCATTGAGGCTATCACAAGAGAGAGAAGGGCGGTGACAGAGTCCGCCTGGGTCTGGGGCGGTTTGAGAATGAGGGAGGGGCAGCCAAATAAGAACAAGGTGGACACTGAGGGAAGACGCTTGGGGGTGGTTGAGAGAACATGGTTGGTTACTTTTGGATTCATTCCATGGTCCTGACCACCTGATTGTCCCGACACGCTCCCCCGGCTGCGAATCAGCAATAAGCTGCCGGAATGTCAATACGTCTCTATGGGAATCAGAATGTATATGCATGTCCTTATGGTAGTTATAGGGTTACAGAGTGAAAAGAAGTAGTGCCCCTCCAGGATATTAAAGAGACCCGCAGGGGAGCCAATCAGCAAGTGCCCTCCGCAGGTGCCTTGTGATTGGATTCCCAGTCGATGTTCTCACCCATTGTTAGCCTCCCTTATTGGAAAAGATGGCTGAATTATTCCGCTAACTTGTACCACTGAATGAGTAATGGGTTGCGGTGGGCCTGGATTAAAACGATGCCTAACATGAAATAAATAAAAAAATCTTCTGATTGATTATGTGCCATCAATTTATGGCAGGACTATAAATCAGCGTTAGCTTGGAGAATACACATTTACACAGTTATCGAAATCTGCCTAAGACCCCCATCCTCGACACTGCAAGGCCAATATCGTGTTTCCTTTGCCTTCCTAATTAGTCCTTTGCTTTCTCTCAATTCAGCTGAAAGCCGGGGGGTATTGAAAGCTATTTTCCCCTTAGCGAGTGTGCGAGCAAGAGGTCAATAGAAGGAATTAGCTTGCTCGTGATAAACATGTACTGTATACGCACTGCCAGTGGCAAAGCTGCGCATGCGCGTGAGAGGGAAAGGGACTGCCACTGCTTGACCTGAGCCACAATGTGCCACAATGTGCATCTGGACCTGCCACTGCTTGACCTGTGCCATGATGTGCACCTGGACCTGCCACTCCTTGACCAGTGCCATGATGTGCACCTGCCACTCCTTGACCAGTGCATGATGTGCATCTGGACCTGCCACTCCTTGATCAGTGCCATGATGTGCACCTTGTCATGACACTCCTTGACCAGTGCATGATGTGCACCTAGACCTGCCACTGCTTGACCTGTGCCATGATGTGCACCTGGACCTGCCACTCCTTGCCCATTGCCATGATGTGCACCTTGTCATGCCACTCCTTGACCAGTGCATTGATGTGCACCTAGATCTGCCACTGCTTGACCAGTGCCATGATGTGCACCTGCCACTCCTTGACCAGTGCCATGGTGTGCACCTGGACCTGCCACTCCTTGATCAGTGCCATGATGTGCACCTGCCACTCCTTGACCAGTGCATGATGTGCATCTGGACCTGCCACTCCTTGACCAGTGCCATGATGTGCACCTGCCCCTCCTTGAACAGTGCATGATGTGCACCTGCACCTGCCACTCCTTGACCGTGCCATTATTTGCACCTGCCACTCCTTGACCGGTGAATTGATGTGCACCTGCCACTCCTTGACGTGTGCCATGATGTGCACCGGGACCTGCCACTCCTTGACCAGTGCCATGATGTGCACCGGGACCTGCCACGCCTTGACCGTTGCCATGATGTGCACCTGTACCTGGCACTCCTTGACCGGTGCCATGATGTGAATATAGACCTGCCACTCCTTGACCTGTGCCATGATGTGCACCTGGACCTGCCACTCCTTGACCGTTGCCATGAAGTGCATCTGCACCTACCACTCCTTGACCGGTGCCATGATGTGCACCTGGACCTGCCACTCCTTGACCGGTGCCATGATGTGCATCTGCACCTACCACTCCTTGACCGGTGCCATGATGTGCACCTGTCACTCCTTGACCTGTGCCATGATGTGCACCTGGACCTGGCACTCGTTGACCGCAGAGACGTCTTTATGGGAGGGCAAAAGGGGCACTTGCCCCGGGCCCCGACCTTGGAGCGGGCCCCACATGACTGCCTACTCTAAATGCATCAGTTCACATTGTTTATCCGACTTAAATTGCACATTTCAGGATATTTAAAGGCTTGCTGCTGAGACTCCAATCCTGTTGCCTGCCTTTTGTTGGAAAGAACATTCTGCTTCGATCCATTAATCATGTATTGCTTTGTGTTCACTGTGATATTCATAGTTTGTGTGTTCGCTAAATCACAACTCTTGTACCATTCTCACCTTTCTGTTGTGATTATATTGATCATGTGCAATAGTCAAAGTTCAAATGCGTATTGATAAATGTGAGTGCTCCAATAGTTCAGAATATAGCTCAGTGTGTTAAGTACTCATTGCAGAGGTCTGTGTTCATATGTAAGATTAGAGTAACAAATCACAGAAGGTCAACTCAGCATTTCCTATATCTGAATCTGATTACATCTGTATTATTTGTAGTTTGTTTGTTAACACAACAGGTGCTATTATTAGCAATGTACCTGCACCATGTAGTGGTTGCTGTAAAAGCAAACAAAGAATCGATATGGTGAAGGTCTAGAAATTGGTTTGTTCAGATGGGTTTTTGCAAAACCTAGGCAGGAACCCCAAATGATGAACATAAAGTGTTAGTTTCGGGAGGTGATCAGCTATCCATATTCAAAAATGTACAACCAAATTGTTCATGCTTGTATCCTGGCTATGCCAGCAGACGGTACAGTGATCCGGGACAAATCATTTATATCACTGACATTACTGTGGTGTCTTCTGTGAAAATGAATGCCTTTTCAAATGCTGCTGGCATTGTTTAGCCCATTGCCCGATCATTATTCTTTTATTTAGGTCCCTTGTGTGGAAGGGCTTCTAGACAGAAGAGAGAGGACCAGATATTGAAGGTTTCTGGCAAGCATATTTTAAAGTCTGCTTCCTTGACATAAAAACGGTTGGCTTTTTTGTACAACTCAACGGTGTGTCTCCTCATTTATGAATAACAATTTCACAAGCCTGTGTTTTCAGTGAATTTAAAGCATTAAAATAGAAAAGAGAAACCCAGAAAAAGTATTTTAAGATCATGTCAATTACTTCCCTTGTTGACGGAGACAATGAAGCAACAATCATTACCATTTTGCACAATAAGCTTCTATATCATTTTGTTTTTCAAAGTTGACATGTTGTGTTATACAATTTGTCTACTTTCAAAGTCAGTTCTATACAATGTGATCATTTTAGTTCATTGTAAGTGCTGAAAAAGAAAGTGGTGAAGTGCATAAATTGCAGAGCAGGTAAAAATGTGTGATGCTAGCCATCCCATTCAATCTTGTATTGCCTAACCTATCAAAATTGCCAGTCTCTTAAAGCTTTCAAAATTGTCGGCATTTATAGTTATTTTGTTCTCATGGTTTCACGGGCTATAGTGCTGCTTCCTCTATAAAAATAGTAGGCATTGATATAATGCACATCAAATGCACTTGTTTCTTTGTTATATAATGGTAATTCTGCTTGAAAATCATGTCCCTCTTATAATCTCAACATGTCCTGTCTGGATAAGGACACCTCTCTGGTAGCTTCTAATCTCCATCCACTATCTACTATATGATTTGTCGCCTGTAGCCATGCCTGAGCACCTTTGCATTCTGTGAGGCAGCTAATCTGCGTCGTCTGTCTATTCTGGATTATGTGCACATTTTTCATATGATCTGTCCCGCATTTTTACTATGGCAGGTATACCTTCCTTGTGACAGCTATTGATGAAAAGTGTACTGTACCTATGATAGACCATTTGTACCCTCTTGACGGGCTGCTAATGTTGGCCTTGAAATGCTACTTGTTATCATTCTGATTACAGAAAGCATGAAGAGGGTAAGAGGACTGAAAGGGTACCCTTGCCTATTTTGATCGCTGAGAGGCAGCATATCAACCTATGTGTTGTCATCGCAATGTTGGGGGCGCGACCAGGTACTCTGCACCCCTTAATTTCTTGGGTTCAGGGAAGGGTGCCCCAAAGGTGTTTGTGCCTTGGGCCCAAAAGTTCTCACGATGGCCCTGTTCATGGTTTCACTGGCTATGCTGTTGCTTCCACTATAATAGTGAGCATTGATATATTGTACACCACAGGCACGTGTTCCTTTGATCTCTAATGACAACACTATTTGAAAAACATATGCCACTTCTTCTCTCATTCAGTCTGGATACAGACACCTTCCTGGTAGCTTCTAATCTGCATCCACTATCCATGCTATGGTATTTGTAGCTTTCTCCTTCCTTCCAATTGGTCTCCTATATCCACGCTTGAGCTTGTTTGCATTCTGTGAGGCAGCAAATATGAATTCTCTGTCTATTCTGGGTTGCATGAACCTTTTACATACGGTCCTGCATTAATACTGCAGGCTGCATACCTTCCTGGATGCTATTGATAAAAAGAATGCTGTATCTATGCTAGAACAGAAGTAACTTCTTCGTAGACTGCTAATGTTGACTTTCAAATGCTACTTGTTTATCATTCTGAGAATGCTGCAAGGTAGCATATCAACCTATAGGTTGCGATCGTGGCAAGGAGTTCGGGGGTGCAAGCAGATATTCTTGATCATTTAATTCCTTTGGTTTGGTGGAGGGGGGCCCAAAGATGTCCATGCCCAGGACCCCAAAAGTGGTTAAGATGGCACTTGACCAGTGCCATAATGTGGACCTGGACCTGCCACTCCTTGACCAGTGCCATGATGTGCACCTGCACCTGCCACTCCTTGACTTGTGCCATGATGTACACCTGGACCTGCCACTCCATGACCAGTGCCATGATGTGCACCTTGTCATGCCACTCCTTGACCAGTGCCATGATGTGCACCTGCCACTCCTTGACCTGAGCCATGATATGCACCTGGACATGCCACTCCTTCACCAGTGCCATGATGTGCACCTGGGCCTGCCACTCCTTGACTTGTGCCATGATGTACACCTGGACCTGCCAATCCATGACCAGTGCCATGATGTGCACCTTGTCATGCCACTCCTTGACCAGTGCCATGATCTGCACCTGCCACTCCTTGACCAGTGTATGATGTGCATCTGAACCTGCCACTCCTTGACCAGTGCCATGATCTGCACCTGCCACTCCTTGACCAGTGTATGATGTGCACCTGGACCTGCCACTCCTTGACCAGTGCATGATGTGCACCTGCCACTCCTTGGCTGCCACTCATTAACCTGTGCCATGATGTGCACCTGGACCTGCTACTCCATGACTGGTGCCATGATGTGCACCTGCCACTCCTTAACCTGTGCCATGATGTGCACCTGGACATGCCACTCCTTGACCTGTGCCATGATGTGCACCTGGGCCTGCCACTCCTTGACCGGTGCCATGATGTGCCCCTGCCACTCCTTGACCAGTGCCATGATGTGCACCTGGACATGCCACTCCTTGACCTGTGCCATGATGTGCATATGGACCTGCCACTCCTTAACCTGTGCCATGATGTGCACCTGGTCCTGCCACTCCTTGACCGGTGCCATGATGTGCACCTGCCACTCCTGACCGGTGCCATGATGTGCACCTGGACCTGCCACTCCTTGACCGGTGCCATGATGTGCACCTGCCACCCCTTAACCTGTGCCATGATGTGCACCTGGACCTGCCACTCCTTGACCGGTGCCATGATGTGCACCTGCCACTCCTTAACCTGTGCCATGATGTGCACCTGGACCTGCCACGCCTTGACCAGTGCCATGATGTTCATATGGACCTGCCACTCCTTGACTTGTGCCATGATGTGCACATGGACCTGCAACTCCTTGACCAGTGCCATGATGTTCATATGGACCTGCCACTCCTTGACCAGTGCCATGATGTGCACCTGCCACTCCTTGACCTGAGCCATGATGTGCACCTGGACATGCCACTCCTTCACCATTGCCATGATGTGCATCTGGACCTGCCACTCCTTCACCAGTGCCATGATGTGCATTTGGACCTGCCACTCCTTGACCAGTGCCATGATGTGCACCTGCACCTGCCACTCCTTGACCAGTGCCATGATGTGCATCTGCACCTGCCACTCCTTAACCTGTGCCATGATGTGCACCTGGAACTGTCGCTCCTTAACCTGTGCCATGATGTGCACCTGGACCTGCCACGCCTTGACCAGTGCCATGATGTTCATATGGACCTGCCACTCCTTGACTTGTGCCATGATGTGCACATGGACCTGCAACTCCTTGACCAGTGCCATGATGTTCATATGGACCTGCCACTCCTTGACCAGTGCCATGATGTGCACCTGCCACACCTTGACCTGAGCCATGATGTGCACCTGGACATGCCACTCCTTCACCAGTGCCATGATGTGCATCTGGACCTGCCACTCCTTCACCAGTGCCATGATGTGCATCTGGACCTGCCACTCCTTCACCAGTGCCATGATGTGCATTTGGACCTGCCACTCCTTGACCAGTGCCATGATGTGCACCTGCACCTGCCACTCCTTGACCAGTGCCATGATGTGCATCTGCACCTGCCACTCCTTAACCTGTGCCATGATGTGCACCTGGAACTGTCGCTCCTTAATCTGTGCCATGATGTGCATCTGGACCTGCCACTCTTTGACCAGTGCCTGATGTGCACCTGACACTCCTTGACCAGTGCATGATGTGCATCTGGACCTGCCACTCCTTGACCAGTGCCTGATGTGCATATGGACCTGCCACTCCTTGACCAGTGCCATGATGTGCACCTGCCACTCCTTGGCCAGTGTATGATGTGCACCTGGACATGGCACTCCTTGACCAGTGCCTGATGTGCATATGGACCTGCCACTCCTTGACCAGTGCCATGATGTGCACCTGACACTCCTTGGCCAGTGCATGATGTGCATATGGACCTGCCACTCCTTGACCAAAGCTATGATGTGCATCCGGACCTGCCACTCCTTGACCAGTGCCATGATGTTCACCTGCCACTCCTTGACCAGTGCATGATGTGCGCCTGCCACTCCGTGACCAGTGCATGATGTGCATATGGACCTGCCACGCCTTCACCAGTGCCACGAGGTGCACCTGCCACTCCTTGACCAGTGCAATGATGTGCGCCTGCCACTCCTTGACCAGTGAAATGATGTGCATCTGGACCTGCAACTCCTTGACCAGTGTATGATGTGCAACTGGACCTGCCACTTCTTGTATGTGTGTGTTTGTTTAAGGTAAGCTTACACTTAAATTGTATCTGTGATACTTATGTGTGTTTGTATTTGTGATTTGTGTTACATACATCACTAAATTGTGTGCATTTGAGTAACCGCTGCAATGGTACGGCCTGGCCTGGGCCATGCTATGCAGGTTTAAGACTTGATGTGTGTGTTTGAGGGAAGATTGCACTGCCATTGTGTTTGTTTGTTGGATGGAATCCGCGCTGTTCCCGCCTGACAGTCGTCATGGTGTGGGGTTGTCTGAAGGAAGCTTGCGCTGTTGCTGCCTGCCATCTATATCTGATGGAGGTGTCTGAAGATATGTGCTGTCACTTCCTGACCTGTGTCTTTGATGAGAGAGAGAGAGAGAGAGAGAGAGAGAGAGAGAGAGAGAGAGAGAGAGAGAGAGAGAGAGCGCGCTGGAGGATGTGTGCTTTCACTGATTGACTGCTTGACTTTCCATACTGTGGAGGGATCACATGGACGCTTGCGCTTTTACTGTATCGACAGTAGGGGTGTACCGAACTTCAGCTTCGATTAAGAATTCGGCCGGATTCCAGCTGAAAAAAAGCTATTCGGCTCCTGCCGAATAGTTTCTTGCTATTCGGCTCTTGCCGAATACTTTAACATTCTCATTTGAATACAATGCAACACAAACTCAGAAAGCCAAATATAGACTTCAGTTTGTAAACCTGAATAGAATTAGACCGGATACTTAGTCACAAGACCAGGCTATCATACAGCTGTAAAATATCTCATATTGTAATCTGCTCTTTAGGGCATGTTTTGTTACAGACTCTTAAAAAGGTGCTCATCTTTTAAACTCAGCCTGCAACAATAAAGGAAAATCTTTTCTTTGGGCGAATGTCTATATGCAATGTGCACTTTTTTCAGTTGGAAAAGACAAACTGAAGGAAATGTGCATATTTCACTTTAGGATACTTTCAGTTCCTGTCATGTCACTTCCCATTGCATGTGTCATAGTCCCCCTTTTCTTTTTTAAGCACTTGAGTCCAGAGTTGAACATTATCTGATATTTTATCAGGAAGGATAAGTTGCATATGTTTGTTTATTGGCGATAAGGAGTGGCTAAGATAAGTGAAAAGTGAGCAGTATTTGTTTGGGTGGGGTGAATAGTTGTGAGATGGAGTTCACACATATCTGGTTTCCTCTTGACTTGTGTCCTGCATGAGCTGACATGAACCATTTTATACATGTCTATGTGAGCTGCAAAGAAGTTTCGAAACTCAACTGCATCGACTTTGCAACTGGATAGAGAATGCAATGCATCTGATTCACAAAGGCAGTCCTTTTACATTTGTGAAGCCTCCTACTTTAACTGGCACTGGTTTTGAATATGCAACGACCTTGTGTACATTTGGTCCCTTCAGTTTGGTTAAATCTGTTTTTTTCTGTCTTTTGTACTTTAAATAAAGATGCTACATTAATTACAATGAAGAGAAATAAAACTATAGAATGAATTTAAAATGGTGCTTCATTTGTTTTTTTAATAGGTGTATTTTTTCAAATTTGGAACATGATTTATTAAATAAAGCAACTATTCGGCTTCATATTCGGCTTCGGCCGAATAGTTGACAAACTGTTCGGTATTCGGCCGAATACTACATATGCTTTTCGGCACAGCCCTAATCGACAGTGTGTGTGAGTGTTTATGTGTGTTTGTTTGAGAGAAGCCAGAACCTTCACTTTATATGTGCTATGTGGGTGTACATGTTTGTGAGTTTGAGGGAACGTTGCACTTTCATTGTACCTCTGATGTACGCGTGATTGATTGATGGAATATTAGCCTGAGGCTGTCCGGCGTGCACAGCGACCTAGGAGTGTTTGAGGGAAGTTTGCAGTGTCTCCTGATCTGGGGCATGATGTGCGTGTTTCTGAAGGACGCCTGCACTGCCACTGGCCGAGCAGTGCCATGATGATTGTGTGTGTTTGGATCAAGCATGTACTGTCATTGAATGACCTGCTGTAGTATGATGGTTGTGTGTTACAGGGAAGCTGTGTGTGTTGCTTGTGTCAGTTACACGTGCACTGCTTCTGGCTGTGCCCCTATTATCCTGTGTGCGCCTGTGTGCTCGATAGAGTAGCTCATCATGCGTGTGTGTACTTGAGAAGAACACTTGCATTTCTGTTGCCATTGCCACCTTAGCTGTACGAGTTTGATACAGGTTGGCCCTGCTGTGCCAACCTTTTTTTGTAAGTAGTCATTTGTTACTGCACTAGCTACCACCACAGTAGGTCCCTGCTGTCCAGGCCTATTAGGACTGCACTTTGGAACCACGCTTTCTGGTACCAGATTTGGGTCTGTGGTGGGACAAAGGAAAATGTGCAGAGGAGAAAAAGAGTGTGGGAGAGGAACAATGCGTGCAGTTAACACAGTGAGGTTGTATTTAGGTAGATCAGGAAGGTGGGTCACCGTGCTGCTTTCCGCTTGGATGTGGGGGGTCTTGCAGACAGTGCATTGAGAGAGAGAGGTGTTGGCGAAGAAGTGGGATGACCGTGGTAAGACACTGGTTGCCCAGTGTTTTTTGAAGAACGGTGTACTTTTTGACGTACATAAGAGTGCACATTGTTGCTGTAGGGATGTGCCCATGTATTTCCTTAACATGAGTGAGAAGCTTGCACTGCAGATGCCTGTGCCTTAGCAATGATGCCCATGCCATCGCTTCTCTCTTAGACTTTGTGTCTGTGTGTGTGGGTGTGTGTTTGCGTCTGCGCGTGTATGTCTGTTTGTGTGTGTCTGAGAGAAGGTTACACGGTCACTATCTGGACTCTGTGATGTGTGTTTGTGTCTATTTATATTTGATGGACACTTGCCCACAGATCATTCCTGTGTGGACGGCTCATGAGTAAAGAGTTATTCTCTCACATTAGGGCAGGATGTCCCTCGCAAGATCTAATTATGTGACAGGGCCAATTTGGCCTTTCATTCTTTCAAGGTTGATCATTCAGTCACCATAACCATTGCTGTATTAATAACACCTCCATTAAAAAGAACATAAAAAACTCTGCACGGTCAAACAAAAGGTGGTCGAAGGAACTGTGGTTGATGAAACCACATAGACACACTTGGGGCCTCATTACACGGACGGCGGTAAGGAAATAACGTTACCGGTAAGTGAATACCGGTAACGCTAAATTTCCTATCCAATTACGACCCGGACTTGCCTCTATTAGCGCCATCGTTAAGTACGGTGGCACTAATAGCGGCAAGTCTGTGGGTGTGCGACCCCCAGGTCGGAAATAGCGGCACGTCGATAATAGCATCCCATCACAAGGTAGGCGGACATGGTAATAGCGGCATGGTAAAGACCCCAAAACACCCTACCGCCATGGCGCTAATACCGGCATCGCGAACCACCTGTTAAGAGACCTGAGCACTCCACCTGCCACAGGTGGACACATCCAGTACAGGTGTAGGGGATGGAGACTGTGGCAGCACAAAAGGGCACACCACACCCCTTCCCACACCCCTTCCCACACAAAAATGCCTCCAATACTCCCTGCATCACATGGGCTGGAGGATGTGATTGTAGTGCGGCACCATCAACAGCACGAAGCACAGAGGAGACGCAGGAGGAGTAGGAGTAGGAGTGAAGCAAGACAAGAACAGCAAGCACCAGCAGGGCACCCAGAAATACCACAGAACCAGCAGGAAGAGGACAAGAAAATTGCACATAGCCCTACCTGCGCTGTGATGGAGCAGGCATCCGGCCTCTACAACACACAGCACCGGTCCCTGAGCGTGCTGGGTGAAGCCCTCCTGTACGGCCATGACAAAGTGCCGAAGTAAACCATGGCATGTGTGTTGCGGGACTGAAATTACATGAGGCGGAATGTGACTATGCCACCTGACATGCAAGCACAAGATGAGGATGATGTGGATGGTGATGAGGATGGCGCAAAAGGCCTGCAGGGACATGCAAGTGGCAATGTCCAGGCAGGACACGATGTGCGTCAGCATCTGATGCATCAGATTGCATGTCATACAAGGTATGACTGTAATGGATAAAGATGGGTATTACTGCCCTCATGCATGTGGTCAGTCCCACAAAGAACCATCTCCCCAATACAGTACCCACACACACAATGATGAATACCAAGCCAGTGTAAACTTTCAAACAGTGTATTGTGAACAAAAGACAACAATAAGTGCAGGGCCCCAACTGTGAAAACACACTTACCCCCCTGCCCCCACAAAACTCCCAAAATCACCCTTACCCCCCCCCACAACACTCCCAAAATCACCCTTACCCCCCTCCCCCCACAACACCCCCATGTGAGCCTCATGGCGTGAATGTGTCCTTCTCCACATGTGGCACCCAGTCCTTGCTGGCACTAATTGCCAGTGCCTGCTCTGTCATCTGGTGGTTGTGAAGTGGTGCGCCGCAGGTTCCGCAGAGACTGGCGTAGGGGGCTACTTTGCCGTGAACTCCCAGAGGAGGTTGGGAGTGGGCATCGGCGCTCAATTGCGTCTGCTATGCGGTTCATGGCTCACCTGAGTTGGGCCATTTCATTGCAGATTCTGTTGGTGCATGCCCCCATGGCCTCCCTCATCTGCTGTGCGAATGTACCGATGTCCTCCCTCAGGCGGCCTGTCTCAGCCACATGCTGCCCTACTAGACCAGTCATCTCGGTCTGCCTCTGAAAGATGGATGATAGGTCATGTCGCATGGTGGGTGCTGGTGGGATGGCTGATGTGCCTGGATCCATGGCACTTGCTTCAAGTGAGAATACCTGGGGGCTCCATGGCCCTTCAAGGGTGGGGATGGGTGATTCTCCTTGGCTACCCGGACCTGATGACAACCTCGGGCTTGACAGTAAGGGAAGTGTTGGTCTGGGGCTCTGGCTTAGATCCTCAATGCCAGGTGCTTCCTCCTCATCCGAAAGTGGGGCAGTGGCCGCTGCCTCACCCGTTGAGCTGGTGGCAGCAGAGTGCATTCCCTCAATGCTGCCCTCACTTGCTGGGAGACACACTCCCGTGGGTGCCACGATGGCAGCAGGCATGGCCTGTGGCTGCGTGCAACTGGTGCTCCTGCTGCCTTTGTCCCTGTGGTCATGGTCACTCCTCCTGGCTGCCCTTGAGGATGTGGCGGTGTCCCCTGTGGCATCCCTCCTGGGTTTCTTGCTGGATGTGGGAGCAGATGTGGAAGTGCGTGCCTCCTCAGTTTCTGTGTGTGATCCTGTACGGGCAAGAAATGGGGAAAATCATCATTAATGGGTCGACCTGTCTTATGCTGAATGAATACGTCATGCCGTTCTATGCCTTCAGGGCTCTTTGGTGTGGATGCAGGTAATGGGGATGTTGGGTGGGTCATGCATGAATGGCTCTGTGCTGAACGGGTATGTGGTGATGCATGCATGTTTGTTTGTGGCTGGATCCACGGCATTCATATGGACACATGATTGGGGGGACCATCACACTTCACTGTGCATTGTTTGATGCATACACTCACCTCCATCAGATGAAATGGCCACGCCATGCTCCATTTGTCCAACTCCCTCGATGGATTCCACGCCGATTGTCGATGCACAGGTCTCCTCCCACTCACTGAGCTTAATCGGCGATTCGCTGCCTCCTCCTGTGCCCGTAGCCAAGTTGCGGTTTACGGATAGGATGTTCCTTACACGTAGCCGGAGGTCGTCCCACCTCTTTCGGCAGTCTTTAAATGTGCGGGTGGTGGTGCCTACCGCGCTGACCTTGTGGGCTACCTCTTCCCAGATGGCCTTCTTCTTCAGGATGGTCTCCCGCCGCATGTCGTTGCAGAAGACCACCTGTGCATTTTCTGCTAGTGTCTGAGTGAGCATTATGAGGTCCTCCTTGTTGAATTTCTCCTTGCGTTGCCGCTCTGACGATTTTTTAACGGCCTTGGGCATCTTTACAGTGTCCTGGAAGGATTTCCGAACGTGTTTCCTGGTAAGGTATCCTGGATAAGGAGGATGGCAATGGATTGTGTTTTTAAAGATGGCCGCCGTGCTGTTTCCCAATCCTGTGCGATGACGCTATTTCCGGTTCCGCAAAATACCGATGTCCGCTAATTGCGGTGACCGCTATTTGCATGTGGCGGCAGGTCGGAAGTGCTAACAGCGCTTTCAAGGATGCCGTTAAGGGACTTTTTGGGGAATTTTGCGGCATGGCGGTAGGATCATTACCGGCATGGCGCTATGCTCGTGCCCGCGAACTTGTAATGGCACACAAATGGCGGCCTCTTGCGAGGGCGGACACGCAAATTACGCCATGCCGGTAAAATCCTATTTTTACCGCACAACGTGTAATGAGGCCCTTGGTGTTTTTTTCTGACTTTTAAATCACAGGTTAGAAAAACAAAAGGGCCCAGAGTAAAACAGGCAATGGAAGCAGAGGTTCCATGGGAAGGGAAGGAGACTGCATGCATACACATTTCTACAATCCAAGATGGCGTTAGGCCTTAAAGTAATTTTAGGCCAACCCTCTTTCAAGCAATATGACCCCAAACACATGGCCCAACCACAGAACATCGTAGCCGACATCACCCATGCACAAGCAATATCCATAAGCCCGACCCAAGGGGAGAGCAGACTGCACTATAAAAAAGAGTTAGGTTAGTATGACAGTGTGAGGTGCCCAAGAGGAAGCTGGAGGAAAGTGTTTGGAGGAGGTAGGCGAGTTAGAAGCCTGTGGAGGGAACAGTGGGAGAGGAGAGCTGGAGGTTGGAGGAGAGAGCTGTAGATTGGGGGGTAAAGTACTGAGCAGCTTGGAGACGGAGTGATGCCACTTTGGGAAAGTGTATTGGGGAAGTTGGAGAGTGTATTGGGTATGTTCAAGGAGTATTTGATGCCAACTGAAGGAAAGAGCTGGAATTTGAGAGTGTTAGAGTTTGAAGGGAGAACACTGATTAGATGGAATGGAAAAGGAATGCCATCTAGAGGAGAGCATTGGAGGCTGGCGAAGGTGATTGAGGAAACAGGAGGAGAAAGTTAATTTGCGAGAAAGGAGGTGAGGAGGTTGAAGAAGGGTGGGGATTCTAGCAGCTGGGGAAGAGGAGGGAGTAAAACCGGAGGGGGAGACAACCCACTCAAACTGAGAAGGTGGCTGGAGAATAGGTAAACCCCATAGAGAAGAAGATCAGAGTGGTGTGGGTTAAAATACAGCCCCAAAACATCAGAGAGCGAGAGAGAGGCCATGCTATGCGTCTATTGTGAGAGTGAAGCTGGCTGATTTTGAGACCTATTGGAAAATGCATGCCAGTTCAAAACCTTGTTTTCCGATATGAGGCCCAGTCAATGAACCAAAATGGGCCTCTTTCAACTTTAGTAAAATACAAAGACACCGAGTTGACGGAGAGAGTGCCTTAGAACTTTATTATTGTCACTGTATCCAACGGAGTCAAACAAAAAGAAACATGTGGCATGGTAGAGGCTAACTTTGTGTAAACTGGCAAAAAGCACCTTTGACAGATCTAAAACTGCAGCAGTGCATGTGGAAAGAAAAGATGAATTTGAAACACTGCGCATTTGGAAGATAAAATGGAGGAACGATGCCTTACATGTAAGAAATAACATAGAAGTGTCAGATTGCATTTACCTGGAATAAAGAGACTTAATTTTCATCTGATAAAATCACAGCCTGTAAAGTGAAAGGCCTATTTCATTTTTGTAAAAGGGAACACTGGTTTCCTATGTTAACTGTGGCCTATCTGAGTGCATAAGATTAATAATGAATATACCTTTGTTCTATATAGTAGAAAAGAAAGATTAAATTCATGAACAGCAGGCCTAGGTGTAATACAAAATGTTCCATCTTAAACACAAAGTGTCAATGTAAAATGCTATTCTTTTAGAATTGTGCATGTAGCTTGTTTTTCCCCATTGAACTGGAAGGTCTGGGCCTCTGAAACTTTGACCTCAAGACCTTTGGCTGATGACCTCTAGGAGAAGAAGGTCTGGTTTTCAGTTTAAATACTAAAAAAGCACAGAGGAGTAGATCAGAATTGAGGAGGTGGCAGATAAGCCGGTCAGCACATGTGACTTTAAGGTCAGTTCTCCCCATTAACTGTGCATTAGCTTTGAAACAAAAAACCTTTGAAGCCCCGGAGCGGAGGGCATGATCACACAGGCTAGCCAGATGCCCTAGTCAGGTCACAGAAGAGAAATGAAACCTAAGAAATGGTAGGGGCTGGTGTGAAACTCAGGGACACTTGTGGTGTCTTGCCATTGACTAACATTGAATACATTTTCTTGAATAACACTGATCTCATCCTGGGTTCATATTAAAGAGCATCAGAAGCCCTTCAGCACCATGTAAAAGTATATACATCACACATTCTGTGTGATGTATACAATTTTTTAAGTTATGAAGACAATTATGATTCTACCTCCTCATAATTCCGTGGGAATAGAAAGTTGCTGTGATGATAGATTATGGAAGTAAGGTTTGAATCAGGCAGGGGCAGATTTGTGACAATTTCAGCTCAGGAGTAAATCAATAAAAATGGTAGCTCCTCTCAGGAAGTGCATGCCGAGATATGATTACTATTTTCCGACTCGCCATAAAATATAGTGCTCAAAAATGTATACGTGCCTCCAGTTATCTGAAATATTAGGGTAGCTGCCATGTTGTTAGATTTTAAGGTCACTGAAAAAGTTAAACCCACTTGTCATTTTGGGGTGATGAATCAATCTCCTCGCTCAGCCTCCATCAGTGACTCCCCCAAATCCTTGTCTTATTATCAGTCAGTGAGCATATTGGGGGGAGGGAGAGGGAGAGAGCTGGCCAATCCGTTGTGTGGGAATTTTGATAATAATATAGTGTCACCAGCCCTACAAGAGATCAGTTTTCAATCTGAGAGGGAACTTTTTTGCTTTGACATTTCGACTCTTGGGACCTTTCTTTGGACTTTTGTTTTGTCCCTTCACTTTCCCACTCTATTCCTGGAGGTAGTCTGCTTCTGGACTATTGCAAATAACTAGGAGAGAGACAGGAAGAGCTACCCAGGCCTTAAACATTGCAGGGGAGATAGAGACTGGAAACTCTAGAAACTAGCTGGGGCAGCCATTTGAAGAGCCAGACGAAGTCTGGGTGCTGGGGACTATCCTTGACTGAAGCCTGTGACCAGATCTGTTCTGTCCTCAGAGAAGCCCTGCTGTTTCCCTGGATGCCCCATAACCAAGGCCTTCCATGTAAGTAGATTAATCCGAATGCCAACAAAAGTGTGGGGGTGAATCAACCAGCCGTAATCTAAATCTTGCATAGTACGTGGGGGGTTAGAATTGGAGAAACCCTTGGCACACTTTATTAAATCCAATTAATCACCCTATCCATTTACATTAAATTGTGTTGGGAACTGTCTGTCTTAATCCTTTCCATTCAATTGTGGGGAGGAGGGAAGATGTGTCGATCCTTAGCGCATTGAATTGAAGTTAAATCAATGATTTCCCATATAGAAAATCGCGGAATGAGTGTTGTTAGAGTTCAAAACTAACAAAATTCATGCACAGTGTGTTAGGGCGTTATATACAATAAAATACTTGGGGTGACTCTCCCTTTCTTAAACCCATGTCTTCTGTACCGAACAGGGTGTCCATAATCCAAAATAAAGAAACCCTAAAACACTGCCATTCAAGTGAATGTAAAGTGTTCAAAACGAAATTTGCCATTTATTTACTTCCATCCCAAAACGATTTCCCAAAAGCCCTGTATTTCATGCAAATAAAAAGCCCCAAACTATTTTCCCATTAAGTTCCTTTCTTGACTTTGCCTTTCAAATAAAAAATCCAAAATGATTTTTTCCATTGTGTCTATCTATTTGTCAAACCCTGCCTTTTAATAAAAAGCCAAAATGATCCTGGGCTGGAGCCCTGCTACAGCAGCAGCTGAGCCCTCCGACTCTCCAGTGAAGCCACAGTGCTGCAGGAGCAGCTAGACTTCGCGAGTCACCTCCACCGAGACGCCCGCCATCTGCCTGATGACTCGTGGATGCAATTGGCACCATATTGCACCACGGCAGCAGACCTGCAAGCGCCCCCTGCGCCCTACCCCCAACGGCATCCATTGATACAACCCTGCGCCACGAGGAGCCGCCGAAGCCGCAACACAGCTGCTCCCAAAATGGCCACCACCACTCACGAGCGCCATTTGTTTACTTGGGTTGCCTAGCAACCACATCAGCTGAACAGCCATAGGGAGAGAGGCAAACCGGAGGCGGAAGCCGCCCCACCTCCTCTAAGGCCCACTCCATCGAAGGCCCCTTCCTGTCTGCCCCTGTCCGCACCTGCGCCACGGCGCCAGACGCTGCTCCGCGGAACTCCAGCAACAACCAGTTGCAGCTCGTCCTCCCCAGAGCAGGAGCTCTGGGCCACCATCAGGTTCATCCCCGCTGCACCCCGACCCGCCGACACATGCATGGAAGTGAGGTCTCTTTCCCCCACCCACTCCCAGCCTAGCACGAGCGCTTTTGAAAAACGCTGAAAACTGCGGAATAATTTATTTAATATCCGCCACGTGAATCCTGCAAGCATTTACCCAGACTCGAGGCCACAGAAAAGTGTTACCCCCCCTTGCAGTCACTGGATGCCACCTGGCCTTTGTCTGCAGCACAAGGCTTTTTGCCGTTCTAAGTTGGCGCCTCGAGTGCCTATACCTCCTCACCCTTCCGAGCGCTGCAGCATCATACCTTCCATGCCAAAAAGAATTCAACCAGCGCACTAAGCGTGCAACAAAGGGTAGTACCTGCATCTACCCTGTAAGGTGAGCACATCTCAGCCACTTATAGCCATGCTAACTGCCCAATGTTGCCTTTGTCCGCATGCTGCCTGCCCTGAAAATGGCCGACATGCTTGTCTGCATGGAAACGAGGTCCGCTTTCGCTACTAGGTACTACTGTTAGCTTTCCACGTAACCATAACAATGGTCCTATCTACCTTACACCCACAGCACAGTGCCTAAACTACTCTGGGCTGTGCCTTGTGGTCGCTTTCAGACCACATTTGAACTGTGCTGTGCCTTATGGTCGCTTTCAGACCCCATTTGAACTGTGCTGTGCCTTATGGTCGCTTTCAGACCATATTTGAACTGTGTTGTGCCTTATGGTCGCTTTCAGACCACATTTGAACTGTGTTGTGCCTTATGGTCGCTTTCAGACCACATTTGAACTGTTGTGCCTTTATGGTCGCTTTCAGACCACATTTGAACTGTGTTGTGCCTTATGGTCGCTTTCAGACCACATTTGAACTGTGTTGTGCCTTTATGGTCGCTTTCAGACCACACTTGCTACACCTGTCTTTAATCACCAATATCACCTGCCCTGATTACCGTATTGTGATTACTGTAATTGCGACTTGAATATGCACCTGCTCTGCTGAATATTTTGACCCTGACACTGCATTACTCGCCTTAACTGAACTTTTGTACTGTCAGTGTGCCACTAGCCTCTGCCACCATCTGATGCTACCCAGTGCATCCCGACATAGTCATTACACACTTTGAATCCTCTATACCTGCCCATTGGCTTAGTTCACCTCCACTATGTATTGGTGCCTGACCACACTCCTCCACCTAATGCACATTCATACTAGACATTGGATAGGCCAGCCCTACCTACACACTATCCAACACACACACGCCAGCACACGTAAATTGGCTTTTACACATACCTTGCAGACTACTACCATGGACTCGACCAACTTATACTTGGATGATCCAGCACTCTGGATACCCCACTTTGCTACCAGACCAACTCCAAACCAACCTTGCGCTACTACTACTAGAAACCTCAGACTTCGCGCTAGAACCACCGCACTGAAACAACTCCCATACTTGCTGTATAATAGCCCATCCCCATCCCGCCACGCCACTAACAACTACGCTCTAGCCTCACCTTGCTCTCACCACCCAAGTATCTCAATTAGAAACTCCAGACTGGGAGCACGATTGCGAGTCAAAAACCCCCAACCACATGCCCACAAGAGTAACAAACAGTGCCATAGCAACAGCAATCTAGCTAATCTGGCCACTGATTTAGATAGCAAGCCAGCCCCAATCACCACACACGGCCCATCTCTACGATCGCAAAAAAACCCTGCTAAAGACGCATTCTTCAAAGCAGCCTTGGTGAATGCTAGGTCCCTACATGCCCACGCTTTGGACACCACTGACTTCATAACTCATGAAAAGCTCAATCTCCTTGCAGTTACAGAAACCTGGCATAATGCAGCCTCCGGACCATCTTTGGCCCTTGCCATACCCAATGACTATGCTATCATAAGATGTGATAGAAATACCAAACAAGTGAAGGGAGGCAGACTTGCCTTCATCTTCAGAAACACCTTTGACATTAGAATCATCCAGGATGCCCATATTCCCTCTGCCGAATCCCTGTCCATCAAACTGCCTCTTTCACCGAACCACACAGCAACAGTGCACCTTATCTACCGTCCACCAGGACCCATCTCCTCATTCATTGAGGATATTGTATCCCTTGTATCCACCGACACTAAACCAAACTCACAAACCATCCTACTAGGGGACTTCAACCTGGGTTTTAATGACCCCACGGATAATAATGCCCGTAATCTAGCCAACGCCCTATCAGACTTGGGTCACATGCATACTATTCATGAGCCCACACACATCGAAGGAAGAGCATTGGACTGGCTCACCAACCTTAACTGCTCGATCGATCTCTTATCCAACGACCCTTGTATTTGGTCGGATCATCACAAAATAACCTTCTCCATCAAAGCCACCACACAACACCCTGCGCCTATCATCGCTCCAGCCATAAGTACTAGAAATAAGAAAGACATCACACCAGATAAACTCCTACCGTTATTACTCCCCCTTCTTGATAACGCGGCCACTTCCGACCCCACAGTCTTAGTGGACATGTACAATCAGGTAATACTGAAAGCATTGAATACCATTGCCCCCCTAAAATTGCGGAAACCTAAACCACAACGTCACCTGAATACTTGGTTCATGCCGCAGTTTAGAGAACTACGTAAAACTAAGAGAACTGCAGAAGCACACTGCAAAAAGTGCCCATCAGTAAATAACAAAAATGAACTAATTCTAGCAACCTCTAACTATAAACAAGCTATTATACTAAAGCTATACTTAAGCTATTAAGACACCTATAACAAAAGGATTGAACAAGCAGAATCTAACACAAAAGAACTCTTCAAGATTCTAAAAGAATTAGAATCTCCAATTGCCCCTGTTGATAAATGTGTCACAGATGCAGTATGGTGCAGCAACATTCAGAAGGCACTTCCAGATAAAATAGCCTGCTTACAATCTAAAATCAATGCCAAAAAAGAACTGCTTCTCGCCGACCCTGATCACAAACAACTTCCTAACAAGTCACCTACCTTCGAGCCAACCTGTAAACCCTGCTAATTATGTGCCTTGAGTATATCTTCATGTGAACCCTCCATTCTTACTGTTTTCTCTTCTCCATTCAATGTCTATTCCAATATTCTGGATTTCCCTTCTCCCCTTCTTACTTCCTCATGATCATTTAATTTCTCTGTTCTCTTTTGGAAGCCTTTCAAAAAAATGGGTGCTATTTTACAATTCTAAAAATGTAAGTTACTTTCACTCTTCCAGATGGATTGATTTCCCGACCCTGATGTCTTTTTCTTTATCAAAAAGATTGGGGGTATTTGGGGTGCCCCTCTCTGCATTTGTTGGCTTAAGTTTGGGATTGATTGGGATCTTAAATCCATTCTGCATTGTGTCTCTTTGGATACCTTATGAATAATCCCTTTCTCTCCGATAATCACACTCACTTGAGTATCTGTTTGAAGTCCCACGCTCAAGTTTAGAGAGCCAGTTCTTTTTTTGAGAATATATAGTATGGAGTGGGTGTTAGCCTGTTGCAACTCCTCCCCACCCACTGTTTTTTGTTTCTCCAAAGGTTTTTTTTCCTGAATTATTCATAGTAGGGGCAGGTAAGTGCAGCGCTTCTCCTCCATCTTGTCCTGGTTCCAACGGGCCAATTGACAATGTTTTCGCATTTGTCTTTGATTTATTTAGTTTGAATGTTTTTAGTTTCTTTGTTTTTTTTAATTCTTTTTAAGTAATGCAATTTCTTTGAGTCTTCTCTTTCTCCATGCTTCTCTCTTCCTCCCTGTTTTTTTACAAAAAAACGGCGAGAATTAGTTTCCTCCACTTCTACAACAGATGCATCGTCCTCATGTTTTGAGCAGTCTTCCAAACACAGTCAATCTGAGGGATTTTTCTCCTGAATTCCCTCTTGCATGTCTGCCAGTCTTCTGAATTCCTCCAGAACTGATTCAGATAGTGGAGTGTCATCGAACTGTGGATTAAGCACCTCTTCCGTTTTTTTTCTTCTCTACTCCTTATTTCTGCCGACACTTCCTCTAAGGGAGTCAACATATACTGCAGCAGAGGTATACTTATAACTTCATCTTTCTATTTCCTGAGTGCATAATCTTTTATTGCAGAGATGTCTAGACCCAATTGGTGGTTTCCAACCTGAGCTCTTTCAGTATGGTGATGGCAATGGTGTTTATTACATTATTGCATCCTGCCACTGAAGAATCTAGAGAGGCCACTTCTTTTGTCAATTCCCGGAGTATCCCTGCATGGGAATGTACTTCTCCCCTCAATAGCTCGAAGACTGACACTAAGGAATTAAGAACATAACTTAGTGCTGAAAGAGTGTTCTCATTGGCCTGGGCTAATCCCCCAGTTCCGGTACCTTGCTGAGGGACATAAGAGTCTCCTTCATCTGTACCACTTTCCTCTAGATCCAACACGTCTGCTCTCGTGATTTTATTCAGGCTTTTCCCTGTGACTGAAATTTCCAGTCTTCCGACCTGCATCAATTAATCATTCTAGTTTATAGAGATTTTCGACTCAGTGGCCTCTCTACTTTTCCTTCTTAACATTCGTCTTCCCTTTTGGTTGTTTAATATTACGTCCTCCTCATTCATACTTTTGCTGTTTTTTCTGTTTCCAAAGTGATGTTCAATTTTCTTTTGGGTTTTTGTTGTTATTTTGTACTCCAAGCCTCTTTTCCAAGCTTGTATAATAGGAGCCGAGTCTTCCTCTAACCCAGGGTTTCTCCCTGGGTTGACACATGTTGGTTCTGCATGTATTTGAGCTCGTATTTTTTGTGGTCAAGGTGGCACAACTACAGATCCTTCCATCACCATGCCCAGTCTGTTTTCAAGATCACCCGATGTTAAGGGTTGCTTAGGAGGCTTTTCCCATTCCGGGGCTCTATTGTCCTCTTGTAGTGGATTGCTATGCAGTTTCATTGCCGTTTTCCTGTAGCCTGTCCTTTTGCTGGGATATAGTTCCTCTACTTTAATTTCCCTGTTTTCACTGGGCAAAAAGAGTTATCCAGGCCCACAGACTCTCCACCACTTTTTCTCAAAGGATTTTACTCCGAAGCTCCCGTATGGGTTGTTTTAGTGGGCGGGATCAAAGGGAACAAGTCCCAACAGTCTCCGAGTCTCTGCTGTTGCCTGTGCAAATTTAGCCCACGCACGGCCACACACTCAAGTAACCACCCGCGGGTCTCCTCACGTCCTGCTTCTCGCTGTACTTTACAATGGAGCGAACGCGCGCACAGCATAAATATATGCGCGGGCTGTAGTTTGTCAGAGCAGACCTTGCGTTGTAAGTTCTCACAAATGTTTATGAGTTAATAGCGCAGAAATGTATTAGCCGCACACTGTTCTGCAGTAATGTATAAACTTACTTACAACAGGAATATAAAGGAAAGTCCTTTCTGTAATGCACTGGCGCCAACTCGCCAAACAGAAGTGCCTCGCCCTTTCGACTCAGGGCTTACGACCCAGGGATTGTGAAATAATCATCTGTAAAAAACATGATTTGCAGTCTGTCCCATTCACATCAACGCTAAAGCAACAAAAATAATCATGCCCAAAAAATCATTTGTTGCAACAACAAATAAATGGCCATTGGGCTTCTGGAGTAAAAATCATTCATAATCCTACAATTTCATGAACTTAGTGACCTTGCACTCTGCAGAAGACCACCACAGACACACAGCAACATGCTGGTCTTGGAAGCCAGTCCACGCAGAGCAACATCGGTTCGAATCTCAGATCTGCGCTTAGAAACCAAACTCAGGTACGGTATCAGGCACGTTATTAAAAAAATAAAATAAACAAATAAATAAATAATGTTTAGTTTGTGTCTCTCAGAATCTCTCAGCCTATTAGATAGCCAACCACATCTGCTGGTTACTGGGCAAGTTGCTTTTGGCTGAAGGCTTCTGTGTGAGTTAAACATGAAAGACCTTTCATAAGGGCTATTCCTTCAGCCCCTTCGGTGTGACAGTGATCACTGCCCCCCTGAATGCTCCCCCCCAGTGTGCATACATTTCATCAGACTCTTCGAAGGTACGCCGTTCAATATTGAATAACAAACATTTCAAGTTCGTGAACAACCAGAGTACTCTTATCATAAAAGAGAAAATAACACTGTAGCTAAAGCGAGGACACTCACATCTATAAAAAAGTGAATTAAAACAAATTATTTATGTTTAAAGCAGAACATACTGCTGAAAAAAGTACAGCCGTCCTTTTTCTACTCTCTATTAACTATTACTCTTAATTATCTAATTGTAGTTTTACATCCCTAATTTACAGATTATCACCTTGTGTAAAAAATACCTTTTTCCCCAAAGGTGTCCCTTTTCTGTCCCCCTAAAAATAGGCCCATCAGTGCCTCAAAATACACTGTCCTCACCTCTCTCTACCTATCACTGCCTTCCAATTAGGAACAAACCCTTTGCCCCCCATTGTGTCCTCACAGCTCAACTGCAGACTGCATCAAAGCTGCCTCACTCGAGTGTTCCCTCACGACCCCACTCAGGGGGTGACTGGGAACCAAAAGAGGCTCTGGAAATAACTTTCAAAGTGGCCCCATATTACACATTTTCAGAAAGTACAATCCTTTTCCTATATGAGAATTTGAAAATACCACACAGAAGAGGCCCAGGGTGCAGGGGCCTACTGGGAAATATCCAGAGTTCCCTGTAGGCCAGCCCAGCCCTGACCCCACTTCCCCATCACGCCCAGCTAAACACGCGGTGGCACTCTCTGATTTCTCACACCACCTTCTAGCCCACCCTCCTCTTTTTTTTTTACTTTACAATAAAATGTTTCATTCGTTCTTGGAGAGAATATTTGAAGACATTTTTCTTGGTGTGTAAACATCTTTACAACTTGAATTTAGTTGTGGTTAGTAACTTTATTTGATTACTTTTTAATATTTTCGCTACTTGTTTTGCTTTCAATATTTTTGTAAATTCATGTTTCTGTACTATGGAAATATGGCTTGAGTGGTAGGATGCACCTGCTGGGAACTGCTTTGCCAGCCCTCATTAAATTGGTTTGGCGAGCCTTTACCCACAGGCACA
The DNA here is from genome assembly GCF_040938575.1 of Ambystoma mexicanum. NCBI lineage: Eukaryota > Metazoa > Chordata > Amphibia > Caudata > Ambystomatidae > Ambystoma > Ambystoma mexicanum. The sequence continues at coordinate 65,461,874 of NC_090940.1, read as the reverse complement.
GCCCGCCACCACCGCCATCAACCAGTTAGCGGCTGAAGCAGGCTTCTATGGCCTTGGCAATGAGCACAAACCTGCTGACCAAAAAAGAAAAGGAAATCATATAAAAGATGGCTGCCAAGGAAAAAGCAAAGGGAGTCCTTTCTCTATTTCCATGGCGGCCAAGATGTTGGGATGAGGCGCAGCTCTGGAGCAAGGACTGCAAAAGGAAACTGACAAAGGTAAATGTATTTTTAAATGTACGTGGGAGGTGACGAAGAGATAACGGACGACACAACCACCAGAATGCCTGAAAGGTGCCATGCGCTGGCTATTAAAGCCAACGTTTCAAGCTTTCTGATTGGTGGAGAACTCCCACCAGTGGGCTTACCTCCAAAAAGAAGCAACTTACTGCATTTGGTGGAACAGTGGTTGAGGATAGCTGTATAGTGGGCTTTAAATTCGAGGCATTGCCTCCCTTTAATAGTTGTGAGTTCTATAGCTCTCAACCATTTGTGTCGCAAAGGCGGGTGAAAACACAGGATTTTATTTTTGGCGGGTGAGAGGCCCATTGAAATGAATGGGCGTGTAAGAGGCTTGGCGGGTGAGTCTGCTGTTTACAAGGCGGGTGACACCCGCCAAAAGCGTGTGAGTTGAGAGCTATGGAGTTCACATGAACTTTTCTGCCATTCCAGGATTAACCTGCGGCCACTGAGTACATAAGAAAGTGCACAGTGCCGACCTAACTCGGCAAACCATGGCCCATGGCCAAAGAGAAATGGCAGCTTTAATGCAAAGAGGTACAGCACATACCGGGACTTGGGATAGGGTTTCTGGGTCACGTGATCCAAGCGGATTGACCTGCCAGTGAAAGAGAGACCTAACATTGTTAACGACCCCACAGTGGGCTTCAGTTGCCTCCACAAACAACCTACACAATAATGATTCAAACCTATCACCTGTTATGAGGAATCCACGTGTAGAGGAGCAGGTGGATGCGTTTTCCCTTAGCTCCCGCCCCCTCACCGCCATCATACTGGAACAGCAGGAGCAGAGCTGTATGTGGGACCCCATGTGTTGTCCCTGCACCACATCAAGTGTATGAGAGATGATATGCACTCAGGCAACCATACTGAATGTACCCTTACAAAGAGAGTGGAAGGATGTTTGCACGCACCAATGGACATCATGTAGTGCTGAGTGACATCTGACAAGGGCAGAGTGATGTCATAAAGAAGATGTAGGAGGATATGCTGAAACAATATGAACATAACTAAGAAGTAACAATGTGACTGAAGTGACCAGAAAAAACATGTACAAAATGATAAAATAATCATATACAAAGAAGATAAAATAACTTGTTGACCAATAGGGTTAAATACGCAGTAACGCAAAGTAGAGGAGGCATATAGAAACTTGCTATAGAGGAAAATGTAACTTGGCATGGACGGCCATGATAGGAACATGGACATCGGCTTGGGGGCATGGCGACAGGGCCATGTAAGAGGACGTGCTCTCGTAGGAGCTCCTGCTGATCCGGAAAAAACCCGTGCTAAAGGTGCAAGTGCATGTGCCCTTGATGGACGAAAACGCATGTGTAAGCACATGAGACCATAGTGCGTGGATGCAGCTGGTTGGGAGCCCGCAAAATGCAAAGAAACAGAAGCTTTATACAAAACAAAGATCCCTCAGCCCGTGGCATGAAATACAAAATGGCGGATGAGGGACAAAGGAATTGAGCCGGAGGACCCCTGGACCCGACGCCAAGCCTGAGAAATGAGGAGCCGGTGCGCAAGCTGTGAGAAAGGTAGAACATAGCTGCGGTACCGTTAAGCACCCCGGCTTTATTGCAGCCCCGGCTGAACAAAAGGGCAGTGTCGGGAGTGCAGCATAACGGGGGGGCACCGGGCATTCGGCCCACGGGTGAGAGGTGCTGAGTGCCGCTAGATCCTGTGATCTGAGCAGCGGAGAGATGCGGGCACCCCATGGCTGGAGTCGGCATCTAAATGAACCCGACTCATCAACTGAGGAAAGGGAGCCGCAGCTGCTACAGCCGAACGTCGGGAAGCGCCTGATAAAGGTACATTGTTGCACCGGCAGATGTCTGCAATGTGAGCGAGGCCCGGCAGGAGCTTAAAAAACACCTTGAATTCGCTGCAAACCTGAGCATACTATAAGGGGGAAAAAGTGAAGCCTGGAACCCACACAGGGAAGATCTTTCAGTGTGAAGTACTGCACGAACACACTGAGGGATGAAAGGCACGCGTTCCAAGCATTAAACCTCAGGGCTCCCGGTGGAACGAGGACCCCTGCTGTGCCCGGCCCTGACGGGAGGTGGACGTGGCAGGAGGCATCGGCCTCTGGAGTGATCTGGATTTCCATATAAGGGGTGGTGGCATCTGCCCTGCATCGGTACAATGGCGGCCGGCCCTGACGGGAGGTGGACGTGGCAGGAGGCATCGGCCTCTGGAGTGATCTGGATTGCCATATAAGGGGTGGTGGCATCTGCCCTGCATCAGTACAATGGCGGCGGACGTGTCGGGGCCCAGTAAGTGCTGGTACCGGCCGAGATGTGGCCTATGGTGTTTGGAACACACATTGGATGAGTGTACAGATGCCCAGCGTGAGGGATCTCATCTGACACGGGGGGCTCGCAAAGACAGTTGCCGTGCTTAAAACTCAGCGTGTAGCTGGTCTCCCGATAGGCGTTCAGTGAGCGCGGAGGTACGCGCGCCTATATTTGTGGGCCAAATTTGAGGAAATGGGCCCGAAGTACCACAGCACCCGCAGCAATAGAGCGGCACCCAGCAGGAAACATTGGCGGAGGTGAAGAGGTTTGAGAGTCGGGACCCACAGACATAATTGTGCTGCACTGGGGCCATTGATACTGTGCACCAGACGCCAGGACGGAGAAGTGGGCTCAGCCTCCTGCTGGAGGGGATGTGAATGTTCATTACACAGTGCCGGGGCCCCTACACATTAAGCCATGAAAGGCGAACACAACAGCAAGCTGCCAAGAGAGGGCCCCAGTCTTGAGTGGACTAAATAGCCCAAATAATAGGGTGGTACAACATAGCCCATTCCAGGGCCTGCATAGGATACTTGGGTGTGCGCTCGGCGTAGCCTGCCCATGAACTGTGCTCGGGGGAAAGCGCTACAGACACCACTGCCAGGTGGAAGCTACAGCATCTCGTCGGGGCTCGGGGCCGACACGAGTGGGGCCAGCAAATATGCCTGCGGGCCAGAACCTGGGGGCTGGAATTATGGGGCTTGTGTGGGAGGACACAGCCCATTCCAGGAGCAGGTGGCCTGCAGATACCCCTGACACGGCCTGACTGTGCCCAGATACCAGGAACCGTCTAACTTTACTTGGGCCGGTGGGCCATAAGTGGTCCGGCTCTCCCACACAGCACTGTTACAGCACAATGACCAACAAACCCCTGAGAACAAAGGGCAAGCAGCCCACGCTCGATGACTACGCCAGAACATCGCCGGTGGCAGAAGGGGCCAGGAGCGAAGACAAAACTCCCTCGGGGGGCACAGACACCATGGGCTCGAACCAGGAGATCCTGACCGCAATAGCAGATCTGAAAGTGGCCTGGGAGACCAAACTGGGACTGGCCATGGACGAATTGAAGATGGAACTGGAGCTCAAAGTCGGGGCGGTACAGGAAGAGGTGAACCTTCTTCGGCAGGATGTCAAGACACTGGCAGAGCGCACGGGATACCTAGAAAAAGAGGTGGCCCCAAATACAGCAGACTATGCTGCCCATAAATCGGAACGGCACGCTCTCGTACAGCGCGTGGGCAATCTAGAAAGCAGGGCGGAGGAGGCGGAGGGACGAGCCTGAAGAAATAATATTCACATCGTGGGATTGTCAGAAGGAACTGAGGGGTTGAACCATACAGAGTATATTGAATCTATGCTGTTGCAGGAGATAACTGGAGGAGTGCTGACCCAGGGGTTTGCTGTGGAAAGAGCGCACAGGGCTCTGATGAGGAGGCCGCCACCGGGAACCCACCCCAGGCCGATGATAGCCAAGATTCTAAATTATCAGGACCGGGAAAAGATTCTTGAATTCTTTCGGAAGGGCAGAACAATAGAAAGGAGGGGCGGCAAAAATAACTGCATACCCCGACTACACCCTGCAGGTGCAGCGCAGACGAATGAACTTTGGGACAGTGAAAAGAAGATTGCGGGAAACAGGACACAAGTATATGTTGATCTACCTGGCCAGTCTGAAGGTGTTCCACAAGAATAGAACGCTGTTTTTCGATACCCCGGAGGACGCCATGAGGTGGTTGGACATGCAGAGCTGCCCCCAAGAATTGGGAATCCAGACAGGAGAAGATAAGTAACATGCGGCATTGGCACCTAGGGTGTCACGGCCTGAGACACTGGGACTTGAATATAGCATTGGTCATGGCTTATGGGGAGATGCTGCTAGGGCTATACATGCTTGCATGATCCGATAGTATTGAGGAACCTTGACAATAGTGCAGGAGCCCTACAGAGCTAACACTCATACCCTCATAACATCGAGTTTAGTTAGGTCACCGGTAGTCTGGTGACACCCTGCCAGGTTCCTGACCTCGGCACTCTGAGGCAGGACCAAACGCAGGGGGGTCTGAGATCCAGGGATGGAGCTGGGCACTTGTTGGGGTTGGGCAGGGAGGGGGGGGTAAGGGGTTGAGTGCAGTGGTTTGAAGTTGAGGAAAGGGGGGGAAGGGGAGTTTGATGGGAGGGGGAGGGGAGCGAGCCAAACTTTGTGTCATCAGGGGCGGAAGGGGAAAATGAAGGGGGAAGCGGGATATCAAACAAATGGTGTCAGGTAGCCTCAGAGTGGTGATCTGGAATGTGAGGGGCCTAAATAGTTATCTAAAGCGCAATAAAGTAATGATGTACCTAAGAAGGATGAGGATTGATATAGCATTATTACAGGAAACCCACCTCACTAGGGAGATATTTGAGGTGGTCAAGAAGAAATGGAGGGGGAGCATAACGGGGGCTACATATTCAGCCTACGCAAGGGGAGTCATCATATGGGTGGTACCGCACGTACCGTTTCAGCTGACTCGGTCGCCGGTAGACCCGGAAGGTAGAATGGTTGTAGCGCAGGGGATGCTAGAAAACCGGGAAGTGAGCATCATACATTTATATGCCCCTAATCAAGAGACAGCGGCTTACTTTAGGACTCTATACGGAAAAATCAGCTCCCTGGTGGGTGATGCGATTCTATGGGGGGGACTTCAACTGTGCTCTAAACTGCAAAACGGACAGATCAGACGGCAAGCTAGACAAACCCACCCCGGCTCCTAAGGCGTTACAGGCCCTGCTGACAGACTTTAAGCTTGAAGATGTCTGGAGGCGGCTGCACCCAGCAGACAGCCAGTACTTGCACTATGATGCGTCACAGGGCTTGTACACAAGGCTGGATTATGTGTTTGCCGCTGCTGAGATAGTAGGAGAAATGGTGGGCGCTGAATATAAGGCTAGAGTGCTCTCGGGCCATTCCCCCTTGGTCCTGGAGTGGCGATACTAACCCCCTAGGGCACGGATCCTGATGTGGAAGCTCAGAACTGAGGCCCTGAAGGATTCGGGATTCCGGGAGGACCTGAGGGAGGCGATTACCGAGTACTTTGACATTAACACAGGCAGCGTGCAATCTGTAAGAACAGTATGGGAGGCATTCAAGGTGGTAGTGCGGGGTGTAGCCATATCAAAATCCAGAGGGCTCCAAGGTGGTATAGCACAGGAATTACAAGAAACCGAAAGGGAGATGGAGGATATGATGCGTAAGGGTGGGGCCTCTCGGGAGGATGGGGAAAGGATGAGGTTGCTGCAACAAACGAGCAGTGAGCTCTGGGATAGATTATGCAAGCTGAAATATAAGAAATATGTGGAAAGACAGCATGCGGGTGGAGACAAGCTGGGCAGATTGCTAGCCTGGTTCTATAAAAATGAGACACCACAACCTGTGATAAGAGAAGTTAGGGATGAGGAGGGCCAGATCTGGTATACTCAGGAAGGAATAAACGAAGAGTTCCAGAGATACTATAAATGTCTGTATGAGGACATGGGCGAAAATAGGGATCAAAAGATCCAGGAAACACTAGAAGACATAGGTTTGCCCTCTCCGGATGGCTTGGAACAGGCAGACCTGGATGCCCCAATCACCTCAGATGAGCTGGATACAGTGATCCAGCACCTGCCCACGTGCCAAGCTCCAGGGTCGGATGGGTTCCCCAGCGAATTCTATAAAACGTACAAACAAGAGTTGCTCCCGCTGCTACTGGCCATGTTTAATGAGGCTTATGAACTCGGGGGGCTGCCAGAGTCCCTACGGGAAGTGGTGATCATCCCGCTCTTGAAACCAGGCAAGCCAAGCACCGACTGTAGGTCATATAGGCCCCTATTGATGCTCAATAAGGACAGTAAAATCCTTACAGCTGTGCTAACTAACAGGCTTAAGCGTGTCATAGGCAGACTGAAACACCCTGACCAAACGGGCTATGTCCCTGGCAGAAATATAACTGACAACCAAAGGAGACTACATCACATTATTGATCAAACAGAGAAAGACCCCGGTGAGCTGGCAATTGTCTCGCTGGATGCAGCCAAGGCCTTCGATTCAGTGAGGTGACCTTGGTTGCTGGCGACCTTGAAAGGATATGGGATGGGGCCGGGGTATCTAAGATGGGTCAAGATGCTGTACAGCTCCCCAATTGCAAGGGTTAATACGGGCACTATATTTTCAGATAAATGGCAACTTATCAGCGGTACTAGACAGGGATGCCCCTGGTCGCCCATGTTGTATATCCTAGCGTTAGAACCACTAGCAGTGTGCCTGAGACAGCAATACGGGGAGATAGGGATCCGCACAGCAGGAGGTACTCACCTCATATCACTGTACGCCGACGATATGCTTTTGTATCTGCGCTTCTTGAAGGAGAACCTACAATATGTCTTGGAGGTGATGGAACATTACGCTACCCTCTCGGGCATAGCACTGAATCCTAGGAAGTCCACTGTGTTCCCCCTGGGGACGTATAAAAGCATCCCATTGAGAAACCTGCCCGTTTTGCCAATACCTTGGTGAACCGAGATGTTTCGATCTCTAGGTATCAATATATACCACACGACGGGGGCAGAACACAAACACAATACGGAGAAGGCAGTGGAAGGTATTAAAAACAGCATGGGATTTTGGTCTAGATTGCCCCTGGCCATGATGGGGAGAGCGGCTTTGCTTAAAATGGTAGTCCTGCCCAGATTGCTACACTTTTTTGTGAACATCCCGTATATGATCCCCAAACACTTATTTGCCAAATTCCATAGCCTTCTTAGGGGTTTGATTTGGCACAATTCCAGAAATAGGGTGGCCCTCTGGAAATTACAAAACTCGTGTAATAGGGGGGGCATAAACCTGCCGAACTTTGAGTTATACTACATGGCAGGACAGCTGCAATATGTGGCTAGGTGGCTGTCTGAAGAGGAAACGGCTGAAGCTAGGCTGTTGCGAAAGGATCCTGCCCCCTACTTCCTCAGAGAAACAGTGTGGTTGCCTAAATCAAAGGTACTAGGAATGGCAAGATTGTTGGTGCTTCGCTGGGAGGTGTGGCGGAGGGTGTGGCAGATTGTGGGAGACCCAGCCCCGTTCTCCCTGCAGGTGCCGTTAGTGGCATTATGTGGGGAAGCTCCCAACTGATAAAAGGGGTCCGCAGATACTGGGAACCGGTGGGCCTGGCTACTCTTGGAGATATATGTCAAGAGGGGGTGGCATTGGACTTTCAGAAATTAATGGAGGACACCGGGGTGCATAAAGGCCAACACAATACTTACTCTAGAATCGTTAAACAAGTGAGAGAAAGATGGCCTGAGGCGGTGCTCGCCGAACAGCCTGATGCTACCATAGAGACGATGTATGATGTCTTGGAGGGTGGGCACGAAATATCTCGTATATATATGAGGAACTAGGGCGGGGAGGAGCTGCTCCAACTCAGGCGAGACTGGGAGGAGGAGGTGGGTGCACCCATGACAGATGGAAAATGGGATAGAGCCCAAAGGTATCATAAGAAGGTGTCCCGAAACACGAGATTTCAGCAGATCCAATTATATGTTACTCATAGAGCATACTTAACCCCCGGCAAAATAGCCAGGTTTGGTGGCCCGGCGATACAGAAATGCCCAAGGTGCGGGGAGGTGGAGGCTGGGTTGCTGCTCATGTTCTGGGCTTGCCCGGAGGTGGGTGGGTTCTGGACGGAACTGAAAACACGATTAGCAGACAGAGGGGTTATGCTGGATGTGGAGTCGGCTTGGGCATGTATGCTTGGGAGTTTTAACAGACCACGTAACCTGAGACACATTAGTAAGATGAAGGACCTAGTCTACATCCAGGCCAAACGAAGAATTGCAATGTGCTGGAAAGCGGTCCATTGGCCCAAAATTGAGATGTGGTGGGCAGGCCTTCTAAAGTGGGCAGAGGCAGAAACGGCAGCCTGGTATGAAGCAGTCACCAGGGGAGGGGAGGAAGAGGTGGGCCCCCTAATACCATGGAGGCAATTGGTGGCCTCAATGGTGGGTCTCTCCCAGGCAGACTAAAGTGATGAGGACACGGAAGAGATGATGGCAGTTGACATGCCTAAAGATGTGCAGTTGGATGACATGGGTACGGTGGCTCAAGTTAGTGGGGTGGGAGGGGGGGAGGACCGAAGAGTGCATTTTGCAATGTGATGTTTGAAACTTAATCATGAGCATTCTAATTGTTTGTAATGTTTGGAGTGTTGTCTATAAAATAATAAAAATTATTATTTTTTTAAAACATGGACATCGGTTTGTGTCAAGATGCAAACCAGCTACCTCGGAGACAGACCAGGGATGCAGAGTCAGGAGACGTTGGAGAAATAGCTTTGTGTACAAAATAAAGAGGAATCTTTGTTGGCATGGGGTCAATGAGGCTATTTCATGGAATAACTGCAAAGCCCAAAGGGAGGCAGACGGATAAGCCATGTACGTAAGACATATTTCTCTTAGAGTAAAGAAGAAGAAAACATTTGCAAGAGCCAAGTAATGGACAATGAACAATGGATGAGCCTCTTACAAGATTGAGTGAGTAAGTCTCTAGAGGCCAAGAGGAGCAAGAACACCCAGTACATATAAATCAAATAGCAGTAAATAGGAGGTCAAAATGGACACATTTGTGGTGTCCTCACACGTGATTTAGAAGTCGAAAACAAGGGCTATTCATTCAGCTTCAAATGATGATAGCGATGTGCTTACACTCCCTCGAAATGTCCCAGGACAGAGAAAAGACTAAAAGGTCAACTACAGATGGGAAACTTTGGCTTATGGCCGGACTGATGAGAGATGTTGGATAAATTGGGAAGGTGGGGAGTAATCTGACATGTGTCAAGCAGCTGGGTTTTGTTTTGCTTACGTGCTGCTAACGAGCCGAAAGTCCAAGGTTGGATGAGCATGCCAACCAATCAGAGGTCTATGGGGCAACATACTGTACAATGTTGCATAGACCAGTCCACTGCTATTTTCTTTCCTATTATCACTATTATACGTATTTAGATGTAGTTCAAGGCGTGCCCTACATATAAGGGGTAGCCAATGCAGTACTAACCCATATGCATGCCATAGGTACATATGTTCCCCTAACCAATCCTTGCCGTCAATACGTTTTGCAGTTTGCCATGTTGGATGACGTCATAGATGAAACGTATTGGGGTATATAACCTCTGTATAATCAAGTTTGCTTGTGAGTGTGCGAGCATCAGTCCATTGTTCGTCAGTTTGCCCTGCCTAATTTAAATGAGAATAAAGTAGTACTTTGCCCTATTTTCTGAGGCTGTCCGGTTATTTGGTCTGAGATCATTATTGGTAATTCCAGAGATGTTTCAAGGTGCCAGAGCACACCCTTCTCTCCACTAAACCTTCTGAAACTCTCCATACTGACCAAATACACCATCCACACAAGGCAACCACAGCACCCCACATCAAACAGCAAAACTCCACACCGCCACCAATTACACACACAATCGCAACACCACCAATTCACCCCTTCGCAACAGGCACACAAGGTATCCCACATGGACTTAAGTGCCCACACGTCCACTGACCCATAGCACTTAGAAGCAAATCCACACTCAGTGACTGTTTTTTCCAAACTGAAAATACCAACACACCAGCCAAAGCACTTTTGCACTATCCCGCTCTCCCTCTCCTCCCACTAACAAACCTACCTCTTCTCTTATTCTTTCAGATCCACCAGAGCACCTGTGGACCAGGAAAATGACAGCAGCGCAGGGTTCCATTAACATAACATACCATAACATAACATAACACAACATAACATAGCATAACACATTATTATTAGGGTATGTATTAAGTGCGGAACTAGCTTCGGGAAGCAACAGAGCACTTTACAATCATAGGGGGAAGAACACAGTGAGGGAAGCAGAGAAAAAAGGAGTAGGGAGCTAACAGGGGAGGGCGTGGGTGGGCATTCGGCAGCAAGGGATCTATAAGCAACCAGGGGGAGACAGTGGGGAGCACATCACAGAGTCTCAGGTAGGTTTGGGAGTGCAGGGGGTGTTGGCCTACGTGTTAATGAGGAGCCATGCCTTGAAGAAGAAGGTCTTGAGCTCTTTCCTGAACTGTAGAAGTGATGGGGCCAGTCTAATGTTGATGGGGAGGAGGTTCCAGAGTTTTGGAGGGTAGACAGAGAAGGCCTACTTTCTGGTTCTTTCCTTTCTGACAGAGTTCAAGTCTGCATATTTCCTTACTTTTGGTGGATCACAGGCTTCCAGAGATGCTGAGTTTCTCAGTGAGGTAGTTTGGGGGCTTCAGGGTGACAGCCTTGTAGGTGATGCAACAGGATTTGAAGATGGTACGGGCTTGCAGTGGAGCCAGTGCAGTTTGATGGGGTCATGGTGATGTGGTCAAATTTGAGTCCTTTGATGAGCTGTGCTGCTGCATGCAGTACACATCTCAGGGGTGCCAGGGTAGTCACAGTAAGGCCTACCAAAAGGGCATTGCCACGATCAAGGTGGGAGGGGGCCAATGCTTGGACAGCAGATCTGAAGTTGTTTTCTTGGATCAGGGGCTTGATTATTCACAGGGTAGAAAGTTGGTACCCTTCCATTGTGTCTTCCTCGCTGTGAGGAATTCGACCATCCACACGGTGTGTTGCACCTAGGCTTTTTTGTAAGAAATTGAATGATGGGAGATCAACCTCAGCAAATGTGTGGGGCTAATATTCACACATTTTCCTGTGCTCTCTGCACAACAAACACATAGTCATGTGTACTCTAGGGGGACACAGCATACAGGTGTAGTTCTCACTGTCACATTTAGCTGGAATGTGACAGTCAGGAATACATGAAAGCATCTCAGGAAGGGGGAAAGCAACACCTTCCTCCTGCCCTGTCCAGCCTAATAATATCAAAGGCTCCATGGATCCGCCCTGCCCATTGTAGTTCAGTGTGGTGGCAGTGCATACTGATGTGATTTAATTGAAGCAGGACTGTGAAGAAGCCTGGTCACAGAACTAACATAGGGCAGGAAACTCCAACACTTTTTTGAATTGCAATGTGTCAACCTGACGCTAGCTCCCACGCCTCTGTATGAAGGGCAATTAATGGCATGTCTGGGACAACATTAACAGTAGGCAATCCCTGAAAGGGGACTCCCTTTCAGAGGGAAGAAGTATGTGATTTGATGGAGACAGAAAGTCTGTTCTCGTCACAAACTTCAAGGGAGACTGCGCTTTGGTCAGGAGTCACTGAGAGCTCAATTAACCAGATAGACACTTTGATCCACAGCAGGCAGGGAGATGGTGGTACTTAGTAGTACATGTTGTCATCCCTTACCTTTCCTGTTGCAAAGCACTCTGGTTATGACCTCAAGGATAACAGAAGATTGTTGGTGGGGACCCAGGATTGGTTCATTAAGGTAGGTTTAGCCTGCACCAATCACTGGGGCCAATTTGACATTAAAAGAGGGTAGAGCCCCTCTTTTGGCAGATCATCCGATGACTTTCGAAAGGAGTAAGAAGAAAGACTCATTTGGACCCTGGCTGACGGTACAGTCTACCTTACAGCTTCTGTCAGTGAAGGTAAGCCAGGATTTCCAAGAGCGAAGCAAGATCCCTCCTCTAAACATATCCCAAGGAACAGAGAGATACCAACCTTAGACACCTGTCCAGCATCTCCAGAACCGGTAACCAGCCAGCACACAATGTGCCCTGCTAGGTTCTGCGAGCAGGCTTCCTAGGTGGAAAGTGCCAGAGAGTCTCTGAACAAAGGACAAGGCCATTGCCTGCAAACACTCTTCTCGGCTTTGGGCCGTACACCTTATAGAACAACACTTGCCCAACGAAGAAGCTAGGAGGAGTGCACAACAAGCATCAACCAGCATCCATCTTTGAAGGCAATTTTCGAGGCAGTCGTGCCCTCGAACCGCAACAAGCTGCACCACTGACGGTTGTCATACTGCAGTCACGAAAGCTGTCCAGCCTTGACCAGCGTTCCAGATCAGCCAACCAGCAAATAGACAATGATTCTAGACCCCGAGCCGCTGTGTAGCCCAGCCTGCAGCCGTCCGTCCAGCCTCGCATGCCGAACTGCCTGCCACCTGATACCTGCAGCTGTCCCCTGTCTTGAACTCTGTCGCAGGAGCAGAAAAGCACCCTGGAACCGACTCAATGCTGTTGAGCATCAAGGTCTTCTCAAGCACCAGGTACATGGTGGATCTGTCCCCCTGGTACTTCTCCAAAGGCCCCTAGTGAAATGTACAACCCCTTGCTCCCTTGGTTTTGAAAGCAAATAACCTTGAACAGTTAAGACTGATTGCTTTACCGACTACCCTCCTGTCAGTATCCCGAGTTCATCCTTTCCTTCGTGCAATTGTCTGTCCTCTGTGTTTCTTTACAGGGTGGGTTGTATTTTGTAGTGTGCTAGAAGTGACTGTTGTAGTCATTATGAAATAGATATTTGTATACAACCTTGACTGGACAGTCCCTTTTATCACTGGGTAATAATTGCATTTTTGCTGTGTTGCAACTAACCAACGATCCACGACCTTGCGGAGATGAGCCTGCCATTCCGTCCAAGTTAACAAAATTGGACAAGGAGGTTTATAATTGACATGTGTTTCCAATCTGTTCGGTTCGCTTCTGGTGTACTAGAGGAGTGGAGCTGATTGATGGTTTAGAAACCGATATTCATCCCTGGACCACTGGTGAACCCGGAAGTTGATTCGTCACACTCAAGCTATGTGCTGTTTGAATGTGAATAGATGAACGGTATCCGGGGCAGGGGCCGCATTAGAGGGTACAGTGAACCCTGCAAGGCGTATTGATGCATTCCATTATCCAAGTGGCAGAGCACGTAACGCAAGTGGCATCACCGAGTGCCTCTTCAGAGAGCTTCTGGGCGCTTTGGTCAGCATCACAACAGAATAGGGACAGAGAGCACAGGCGCGTGATCCACTCTTTTTGATTTGACTAAAAATATAAAAGAATCTCCTGTTCGTAAAAGGTAGCCCTGGAAACCAAAGAAGCGCGTTGAGGGAGAAGTAGCGGCGCGTGCTCATGTGGAGACCGGATGCCACGCGATATCATTAAAAGGCACATATTTACTCAAGTTCTGCGCTGAACCCGATGCCTCCAGTTGCCATGGAGCCAAATTAGAGCGCCTTCATCTCCGAAGATTCCCATAGTTGAAGGTGTGCTGTTAACTGCAGTGGGCTTCGACGCAGATAGCTTAGGTGGCGAATGCACCTGCTGCTGAGATCCGCCTGTAACCTCGCAAGGTTGGAATTTCGCCTGGAAAGACCCAGCTTTGATGCCTCTGAGGTCGATCGGATATGCAGCCATGGAGGTTTCTTGCGTAGTGCTTAACACCACCTACAGAGGCTTCGATGCGTTGTAGGGGAAGGAGAGAAAAAAAATGCTTTTGGGTTTATTAAGTCAGGTCATATACATGCCAACAGATCATTTTGTGAGCAAATGAGCACGAATCCCCGGAATATAAGCTGCCCTCTGCTCAAATCAAGGGCACAACCCCCCATCCCCCACCTCTTAATGCCCCCCTGGTATGAGTGTAGCTCCAGGGCGCCATGATGCCCCTGGGCGACCGTGCGTTCTACAAGTACAGATAACATAACATAACAAATTAACTGGTCGTTTCCTATAAGAGAAGAGTTCCCAAAGGATCGGCCAAATGGACATCCGGCAGGTCTGGGACTCACCTGATGTGACTGACTCTTCCCCAACCCCAGAGTAACCTTGAAGAGTGACCCATTTACCCAAAAGACAGTCCACCTGTGATGTCAGAGGTTCCAAGTGATACTTAATTTTTATGTATTTTGTTGCTTGCTAATCATTTTGTTTTTGTGTTGTTAATTTGCTGTTCTAAATATTCTTTTGAACTAACTTTGATCTGTTTCTTTGCTAGAAATGTGCCTGTATATCATGTTTTACTCATGCTCTCCGTTTTTTCCAGCTTGGGTATGTCTGGGTGATGGACTCTTCACCCATCCAGGGCCATGGAATGGAGGGGCAGAGGGCTGCGCTGCCCCAGGACCCAGACTTAGGGAAGGCAGAGCAGGCTGGGCAGGTGCATGTGGAAATGATTGGCTCAGCCCCTGATTAATCCCAAGTGCACAGTGACCAGATTTTGAAAATAGAAAACCGAGACAGGGCACAGACATAAACGTAGGACCAGTGGCCCCAGCCCATTTAAACCCCCCCCCCCACACTTCCCCACCACTCAGTAGGATCATACATTAAAATAAATGAAATGTGCAGCACTTTTCCTATATACAAGCTGCAGATTCGAATGTGACTATATATACGGCCCGGTTCATGGAACGTTTAGCTCAGTGCAAAGTGAGTTTGCACTGGTGCAAAGTGGATTTGCACTGCCAACAAACACTCTGATTCACAGAGCGGTGCAAAGTGTATTTTTGCAGTGCAAAGTGACTTTGCGCCACTTTTGCACTGGTGGAAAGTCAATTTGCACTGCGCTAAAAGTTCCATGAATCAGGCCCTAAGTATGTTTAAATACAAATGGTTTTTGCTTGATTGCTAATGCAGGCTTTGCAATGGCTCAATCAGCAAATGCATGAGGTTGTGAATAGAAAGGTTGGGGGTTCGGGCCTACCCTGGGTTGGGGAGAGAGGTGTGTAATGACAGAGGGCCTAATTCTGGGACCGCCCCGGCTAAACCGGGACGTCTGGTCACCATGAGCAAGTGTTGGTGTCTGCTTCATGAACAAGCAGCGAATAGTGAGCAGTCACAGTGGGCGGAGCTATGACCGGCTGCTGGATCGGGCTGTCACCACAGCGGGCAGAGCTATGACCGCCCGCTGAATCTGGCTCTCACCACCACAGGCAGGTGTTCCATTGCTGGAGTGTGAGGGTGGCAGGAAGAATTGTGGAGGTGGCAGGGTGACTAAAGAGGAGAAGGAAGCAGGTCACTTAACACCCCCCGACCCACCAGATAATAATGCTCTCCAGTGGTGTGTGGTGCACTGGGAAGGTGTCTTCTGAAAGCTGGCATTCCCCACATTTATAATGAAATAACCAAATAAGAGACACTTATGGACACACCGCAGTAGGGAATGAGACCAGGACCAATTGTGAGTGAGGTAAAAGACAAGTCTTTATATAAGGATAAAATGAGGCACACAGAGGACTCTGCTATTTCGAGAGCTCTCTGCCCAAACAACAGAAAATACACATTATATTACAAAGACACGTCATTTATGATGTGTGCTATAGGGGATACAGTAAGTAGTGCTCATTGGGCAAAGGGGACTGGACAGTATACTTTATGTAGGGGTGTTGCTCCAGGATTGGTCAGCGTCAGGCTTGAAACTTCTTGAAGCACATGGGTCAGCTGGGCTCATCAGGGAGGGGCGCCGGGTCGGGCGATGTCCGTGCCATTGTATGTCTTTCTCTTTGCCCATTTGGCCACACACATTTTAGTATTATACATACATTTCAATACACAATAAATATCATCTAAACATGTGACCGGAGCCACCAAAAGTGAGGGTACATGGGTCCAGGTGACTTATCGAACACATTATTTCAAAAACACATTAATCGAGTTTCTCTTTGAATCTGACGTGTGTTTTACTCTTTGTTAGTACAAGAAGAATATATGGCCATATGAGATTAATGATATGGGGGTCAACTTGAGTGGCACATGGCCAAGGGGCATACAGAGGTTACATCAAAGAGGTGTGGGGTTACGGGGCTTGTGGGCTATATTTCTTTAGAAGGGGTCTGCTAGTGTAGAGGCAGGTTTGTGGAGACGGATGGTTTTTTCCAGGACCAGGCTCCGGCCCGGTCACACACAGGACAGTGATGTCAAAGGAAGAGGAGAGATACAGTGTTTAGCTTGCTACACTTCTCGCCCAAGCTTCTGTGAGAACAGGACAGCCGTGGAGACGGCAGAGGGGAGGAGGTGGGGGGTTGGCATGCTGGCTGTGCGCAGAGAATGAAGGGGAGAGGTGCAGGGTTGCATTCCGAGTTTGCATGCGGCCTAGTAGAAAATGGAGTCGGTAGGTAACACAAAATGGAATCTTGCGGCTTATAGGTCATGCACGGTTATGTGTCATTCAATGGCTACCTCACACCTTGGCCAGAGGTGCACTGTCAACCGTGGAATGAGCATTTCTTGTGTGTCATTGTGACCCTTCCTCCCTTACATTCCTTTCATGTGAGCCTTTCACTGCACAAAAGTCTGCATCAGGAGGCCATTGGTTGCTTCCCTTTTATCCATCTGATGACCTAAATCAGGCCTGGAACCCAAGCGGATTCCAAGGAAACCTGTCTAGTGGAAACACCCATCAAACAAAGGAGGATTTAATTAACGAAGATATATTCCACGATGTCATCAAATAACGTGAAACAAACTAAAACATGCCATACCTTCACACTAACGGAGACATGTGTCTCAAACCATTTATACCACCCACTCACTCGAAAAAAGAAAAAAAACTGAACAAAGACATTTGCAGAAACTAAATCACAAAAGTTGATAAAGGACACTAATCCAAATCCATACATGCATTTAACTTTGAGAATCAATTCAGAAGAAAGTAATGAGCAAAGAGGCTCCAGAATGAATTAACGCAATGATATCTCCTTCGAATCTGACGTCATGATAGAATAATCGTTAACTGTAGAAATTGAGGTTTGACTGAATGGCATCTCTAATTGCGTAAATCCAGCCTTCATCAGGACTGCAAAGGGTTCTTCTTTAGGCGGTATGACTTGCTTCTGAATAACAATTTACGTTCTGTCGAAAAGACCAAAATGAATGTTGGGTTAGTGTTCTTAGAAAGTTTGTGATATTCAAATGTTTTTTTTTTTTTAAAAGCCCTTTTTTAACTGTTAAACTGCATTTTCTGAGTGCAGAATGCCACGAATTCGTCACAAGGTTTTGCCTTTGCTTCTCAGTCTTATGAAAGGCTGTTCCGCGTGCACACGTATATACATCAAACAAATAAATAAATGAAGTTTGAAACAAAATGGCTCACTTTATTTCTTCTTATTCCCTGCTTGTTTATCAGTAGGGACGCAAACGAATATTATGAACGTGTTCAACAATAAATAATATAGATGGGTATTTGAAATCATAACTGTGCATTAAGCGCATTGCAGTCGCTCATTTTACTATTTGACTGAAAAATGGCACATCAATTACAGTTTGTATAATCTGAGATTATATAATATGCTCAAAGTGAGCCAAAAACGACTGCAGTCACCGGATCTCAAAACGTCTCATTCCCCTACCTTCACATTTTGTATATGGTGCTGGGTTCAACAGTGGTATTCCGCGTGTAACTGTCCGCAGACGCCATTTTGTTTCTGGTTCCTCCTGGTTCTGTGTTCGACATCTGGAACGTCTAGAACTCATGCTCCAACTTCCTCAGTCTCTCTCCGATCTCCTAGCATTCTTGGCCATTACACCTCTATCGGTCTCTGCCGTCTCGTTAGGTCTTCTCAGTCCCTTTTTTCTGTTCCGCTGTACCATGGTGGCGCGACATAATTATAGAAAGGGAGAAAAGACCCACTACTGAGTATTTTCCTCAGTGTCATGCAGGTCACTTTACCACAACTATTCTGAAATTATTGACTTAATGATGTTGTCTTTTTACATGTATATATTTCAGAGCGGAGCTACATACAATGCTACATTTCTCACTGTATAATGACTTCAAGGCACTCTCTTATACATTGAGTCAGTAGGCATGTGCAGAAGGGAGGAGGCAAGGAGTGACAGGTGGAGGGACGAATCAATAACGTTTTCTTATTCCCCTAGCCACATCCTGCTTTGCCAGAGGACCCTGCACACCACCTGAGGGGTCTTGCCTACAAAACAAACCTTCACATTTGATTTTATTTACATGTGGCTTATCTGAGACTCAGTGGCAGAGAAAAGCATGGTGAGAGTCCGGTCCAAAAAATTAAGTATTAGTCCCTAACTCTCTTCTCTGTACTATTGCTTTTACCACAAGGTGGTGCTAAATCACCAACATGTTTCAAAATCCAATACAAAGGGTCAGGGCAATTGCTCCTGTTTGGCCAGTAGTGGGCCTGGGTGGCCCATTTCAGACTTTATGCAGCATCGAACACCATAAGGAATGACATTGGACTCACCAGAGTAGAATTCCAACAATGTTCATACCAAAATTTCCAAAGAGCTCACACATAACTGGTGGTGGTACCAGGGGGTTCCCTTTATGTGCGCTTTGACATCCAACTGGTTTAGGCATAAGCAATAACTGTTATTTGATTCTTCAATTTGCTGCCTAACGGGGCATTCAATTTTAACCGAGAGTCTCCCATTTGTCTTTCTCTTCGCCAATTGATGAGGCATTGGGCCTCATTCTAAGTCTGGCGGTCCGGAAATAAGGATGCCGGTAGCAACGTACCAGCACCCTTTCGGAACCACCAGACTATGAGAATGCCTGCAGGGGCCAGATTGCCCGGCATGTCAGACCTGCCAGGGTTACCGGCCGCTGCAGGCATGTTTCTCACAGAAGAACCGGCAACGTTAGCAATGGTGCTGGTGCTTCCGTGTCCCCATTCCTGTGGAGTCCTATGAAAAAAACAGCTGATTCCATATCTCTGAAATAAAATGTATATTCTTTAGAGTAATCAGGATGGGACATTCATTAACGGTGCACCAAAGAAATGAAAAGATAATGGGGGTCATTCCGAGTTGGGCGGTAGCCATGGTGCTATTAGCACCATGGCTGCCTCCCATACCGGATCTGGGTCCGGTCTGGTTGAATGGGGATTTACCGGGTCATTCCGACCCCAGAGGACCCGGTAAATCCCCATTCAACCAGCCATTCCCCATTCCCATTCGAGCCCCCATAGGGCTCAATGGTAATAGCGAAGGCGCTAATAACGGGCCCATGAATAGCAGGCCCGTTATTAGCGCCCTGGTCCCTTAGCGGGACCCGTAAAGAACGTGTGGTCAGACCACACGTCTTTTATGGTTCCCGCTAAGGGACCTCAAATTGGGCGTTAAGGGATTACCGACACCGGTCTCCTCACCGGTGCCCGGTATCCCTTACCGCCCAACTCAGAATGACCCCCAATTTCTGAATGGGTCATCCTGCCACGGTGAAGCCAAACAAGATAGAACCTGGTGCGCCTCGATGGATGGGCACCTCTGGTGAGAAACTCTGCTCTAAATTAGATGCATTAACACTAAAGAGACTGGCAGGCCAGGGGGTATGGAGGAAAGAGTCCACCTACCTGCACTTGAAAGCCCTCATTACAGATTCGCAGGTATCCTGCCGGAATTACCAGCGGGATACCAGCAAAACCTTTTTACAGTTTCTGCCATCTGATATTCCGGTATTATCGGGATATTATGGGAGGCGGAGATGCCGGTAAGTTCCCATTCCATGACTCCATGAAAAGGGATTGCCAGGATTACCGGCACCGGTAGTACCAGTGATTCTGGCATTTCTTTGCGGGTAGGAGCCTGATCTACCGGCAGGTCAGGCCTGCCGGTAGATCAGAACCCCCAGCAGCAAACTCGGATTTCCCCGGTCTGGTAAAAATGCAGATGCTGTTTTTACCGTCAGTTTTTCTGGCATTTGTACCAGACCGGGGACCTCATAATGAGGCCCATGTCTAATGTTGATTGTCAGTTAAGGCAAGTGGAATAAAACTGTGTCTGATATCTGGTCTTTGTGTCTTGGGGTTACCGAGACGGTGCAGCATTTTCTCTTCCAGAGATATTTCAGTAGGGCGCGGTGGAGAAGAGGAAACATTTCTAAACAGTGCTGTTAAAGAAGAGCTATTGTCCACCTGGTATCTGGTTTTATAGATCATAGTATTGTATTTTTTTTATTATCTTCTATCACTTTAATAGTGAAATATTGAATTCCTGCCAGGATCGAGGTGTATAAACTTTGTATTCTATGTCATTTTTATAAAAGCGTGTATTTTTATGATTTTAGCCAAAATAAAGGATGATGATAACAACTCCACAGATATACTGTCCCCGGTGACTGTTACATTTTCTCCCCTCCACAACCTGGTCAGAAAGTCCCTCAAACTCCCCCCATTCAAATGTATTATTATTACGACAGAACGTTCTAGCAAACTACAAAATACAACCCACCCTGTAAAGGAACACAGAGGACAGACAGTTTCACATAGGATTAGCCCCACACATTTTCCAAGGTTGATCTCCCATCATTCAGTTTCTTTAAAAAATATCAAAAAAGCCCAGGCGAGTTCACACCCACTCAAATTCCTCACATGACCCCCAGCCTGAACATGTGATCCACCCCCCTAATGATGGTCTGATTCATCATCAAGGCGAAAGTACCGGCTGCAGCCATCTGCATTTCCATACTTGGAGCCTGGCTTGTGCTGGATGTCCACATCCAATCCCTGCAGGGATATGGCCCAAGGCAAAAGCTTAGGGTTCTCCCCTTGCATGGCCATTAACCATTGCAGAGGCTGATGGTCTTTTGGATCGTAAAGTCAGACCCAAAGATGTAGAGTTTCAGTTTCTTTGTGGCCCACAGGACCACGTATGCCTCTTTTTCACTTCATTTCCCTTTTGGTCAACCGCCTGCTAATGTAGGTGATAAGTTGCTCTACCCCTTCACAGTTTAGCTGTGCTAAAACTGCTCCAATCCTGGATAATGAACTCCTGACCACAGTCTGGCACTTTCAGAACTCGTGCCCTGCACAACCCATCCTTTAAATCATGAAAGGAGGTTTGACAGGAGGTGGGGGTCCAAGTGACCTTCTTTGGCATCTTTTTGGAAGTTACATCATTCAGGGGCATGGCAATGGTCCAATGCCCCCTGAGGAATGACCGGTAGTACCCGGTGAGACCTAGAAAGGCTTTCACCTGTGTCCATGTGGTAGGGATGTCCCACTCCTTCACAGCCTGTACCTTCGCTTTGAGAGGTTGTTTCTTACCTGTACCGACCAGGTGGCCTAGGTATGTCACTGTGCCCTGCGCCATCTGGCGCTTTGTGGCCTTGATAGTCAGACTTGCATTCTACAACGCCCGAAGCACTTGTTTCAGGTGGGATAAGTGACCCTTCCAGGTGTGGCTGAATACAGCAATGTCATCTAAATAGGCGACACTGAAGTGTTCCAGACCCGACAAAACCTGGTTAACCATCTGCTGAAAAGTGGCAAGAGCCTTCTTCAATCCGAAGGGCATCTGAATGAACTGACAAATACCCCACTGTGAGGTCAAAGGTACCTTTGCTTTGAGAGGTTGTTTCCTACCTCTACCGACCATTTGGCTTCGGTAAGTCACGGTACCCTGCGCTATCTGACACTTTGTGGCCTTGATAGTCAGACCTGCATTCTGCAGCACCTGAATCACTTGTTTCAGGTGGGGTAAGGAATCCTCGCAGGTGTAGCTGAATTCCCGCAATGTCATCTAAATAGGCAACATTCAAGTTTTCCAGACCAGACAAAACCTGGTTAACCATCCGCTGAAAAGTAGCAGGGATATTCTTCAATCCGAAGGGCATCATAGTGAACTAATAATGTTCTTCTGGGGTTGAGAATGCTGACCTCTCTCTCAATCCATCTGTCAAGCCGACTTGCCAATACCCCTTTGTGAGGTCAAAAGTACTCATGTACTCGGCAGCGCCAAACTTGTCGATGAGCTCCTCTGACTGAGGAATGGGGTGAGCATCTGTCTTCATGACAGAATTGAGCCCCCTGTAGTCCACACAAAAGTAAACTTCAGTCTTCCCACCACTGGTCTTTTTAGGCACCAGTACCACTCTTCTAGCCCAGGGGCTTTGGGATGGCTCTATCACCCCAAGGGACAGCATCTTGGAATCGTCCTCCTTAATGGTGTCCCTGACCTTATCAGACATCCAGTGAATCCTCCTCTTCACCGGCTTACTGTCTCCAGTGTCCACATCACGGGTGCACCAATCTGCGCGTCCTGTAGTCAGAGAAAACAGACTGGCAAACTGCCCCAGTAAACAGCGACAGTCTGTGTTGCTGTTCTGACAGGTCCGTTGCAAGGTTGACACCTACAACTGACCCATCTGTGGCTTCAGTGTGCAGAAGGTCTAGGAGAGGATCGGTCTCCTCCTCAGTTTCTCTCTCTGTCACTAAGGCCATGACCAGGTCATCCCGGCTACAACAGGGTTTAAGCCAGTTGACGTGAAAGACCCTGCACATCTGTTTAGGTCCTTTCACGTCAATGAGATAATTCACCTCAATGACTTTTTCCAGCACACAGTAAGGTCCAGTTCACTTGTCCTGAAGGGCACTTGGTTTGACAGGCTTCATAATCCACACCCAATGGCCTGGAGAATAGACAGTCACTGTGGCCTTCTGGTTGTGCCAGTGCTTCATCAGCTCCTGAATGGCCTTTAGGTGGTTCTTTGTTGACTGTTCCATGTACTTTGTCATTCTAGACCAAAGGCCGAGTACATAGTCCACTACACCTCGTGTAGGAGATGAAGGTTTGCTTTCCCATCCCTCCTTCACTAGACTGAGGGGACCTTGTGCAGTGTGTCCAAACAGAAGCTCAAAGGGGCTAAACCCTACTACATTCTGTGGCACCTCCCTGTAGGCGAACATAAGGCATGGCAGGAGATTATCCCATTTGCTTCTCATGTGCTCTTCCAAGCCCCCTATCATGCCTTTCAGGGTCTTGCTGAACTGCTCAACATGCCCATTTGTTTGTGGATGGAAGGATGTAGAGAACCTATAGGTGACGCCACACTCTTCCCACATGGCCTTCATATACACTGATATGAAGTTTGATCCCCAGTCAGAAACAACTTTCTTAGGGAATCCAACACTGGAGAATATCCCAGTCGGAGCCTTCGCAACCACTGGGGCTTTGTTACTCCTCAGAGGGACAGGCTCAGTGTATCTCATCGCGTGGTCTACCACCACCAAGGTGTCTCTGTTCCCTTAGCTGGTTTGAGGATCAAAACAACCCATAATATCCATGCCTATTCTCTTGAAAGTCCGCCCAACCATGGGTAGTGGAATTAAGGGGGCCTTTGTGGCACCATCTGACGTGGCAGAAGCTTGACCAGTCGGGCAGGACCGGACAAATTCCGTAACCTTTATGCCGAACTGCTGCCAGTAAAAGTGCACAGATAACCGATCTGATGTCTTAGTCACTCCCAAGTGACCCGCTAAAGGAATTTAGTGAGCCAAATCCAAAAGGAACTTTCTGTGGCATTGCAGAATCACCAACCTCTGAGTGCCCTCGCCCTCAAAGTGGTTTGGCTCACTGTATAGGAGTCCCTCCTCCCAGTACACTTTGAACAAGCCAGGGGCCTCGTCCTTAGCCTGCTCCTCTGCCTGCTTCCGCAGACCCGCCAGAGTGGGACCCTCTTTCTGGGCTGTGAAGAAGTCAGTCTGATCTGGGCCTACAGCTGATGCGACCTCATTTAGCTTGGGCAGGACCTTCATATCTGCGCCCACCTGCTCCTCCACCTCATCTTCCTGCACTGTGCCAGACAACTCTGAAGTCACTGAGTCCCCTTCTACCGAATTAGGGCCCTCAGTGGCTACTAAACCCTCTCCTGCAGGAGTAGGCGACTAAGCAGAAGGCCCGAAGGCTCTGAGAGTGTTCAATCTGGCGATCTCTTTGACCATCGATTGGATAGCCACTGTGACTATTTCGGGATCAGGAAGATCATTACCCAACAGACATGGGACAGGGATGGAGGCTTTCACCGTTATACGATGCTGGGTCACTTCACCTCACCAGCTGAACTCTCCTATTGCCAAGGGGCACTTACTCTTTCCGTCAAACCCACTGATGCTACAATCAGGCCGATCAATATACAAGCATGGCTGTACCCACTGCCGGGTGACACTAGCCCCGGTGTCTTGGACCGCAGGAGTTTTGTGTCAAATTATATACAAATGTTCTAGATAGAGTTGAGTATTATTGGGAACTCAGTGTACCAAATCCACATTTGGCCACTCCCTGGCCTAATGAGTGGGAAGTCCTCCTCCAAGAGGCCCACACTAATGATGGCCTCTTCCATGTGTCCAACATTCACTATGACTTGCTTGGGTAAGCCCTTGCAAGCAGGATCCCATTTCCTATTGCCCAGCTCGTTACACAAGAAACAACCTTTGGTTGGTGAGAACACAGGTGTCCCAGTGTTAGGGGTGCCTGCACTCTTCTTTTTGGTGTGCACGGCTGAACTAGAGATTTGGGATTTCCATTTGTTCTTTTGGGGACCTGACTTCGAATAGGATTGGGTCAGACTTTTGTCCTTCCCATCCTTGAGTAGAGGAGGTCCCAAAGAAAGCCTGCACTCAAATCATCCATTTTGAAGTACCAGGAAAGTTCACACCGAGATATGTGATGTACGACGAGCAAATAAAGCATCATAGAGCCGCAGTAGGGCTCTGCCCAGTACCCATTAGAAGAACAGCACCTATTGACGTACCTATACCAAGAACACCATGTACAGTAAGGTATCCATTAAGAAAACCCTACCAGCAAATAAGACGAAATGAAGATTGCTTAAGTACAGTCCTGGAAGAACCTAGAAAGGCCTTAATGGAAGATGAATGGTAATGTCACAAAGGCCCAGACTGACTTGAAGATAGAAAAAATGACGACCAGAGGATGATGCAAAGAGACAAAACGCCAAGAAGAAAGATATTGTGAACCTGAAGGAGAACGATGTTGAAACCTAAGCAAGAATGAAGATATCAAACTAGATAACGCCTGTATATATGCTTGAAACACAAGAAAGCTAAGAAAACAGTACGGCTTGCTATAGAGCGGCAAGCTCCATGTTTACATAATACACCTCAAAACAAAGCACAGTATTATAAGTGTGAGTCCACTTTGCATTAAAAGCAGAATCAACTAAGGTTACTAGAGGCCAAGCACGACAAGCTTCATATTTTAGCACAATGAGGATAAACAGCTGAATCGAAACTCAGCAGATGCAACTCATGCTAAAGGAGCCAAGGTCATAGCAATAGAGGAACGAACAGTAGCTACATCTAATTGAAACTTAAGAACAGAATATCCTGCCTCTGAAAGGTCAAGATAAGGAAGCATAGGCAGGTGGCAAGCCGAATAAGAAGTAAATGCACAAATTGAGAAAAACTAGACAAATTCACGGTGTGGGTAGCACGTGACCAGCCGAACGAGAAGGAGCACAGGTTCACACCTACGCTTCGCATCCTCCCAAGCAAGAGATATCAGAACTTTCCAGACAGAAGATGCAGTTTAGAGGCCAACCACAGTGAGATAATTGACACATAGTTGTTGTAACGATGATTGATTGTAACCTTAATTGCAGGAAAGTCGGGTAGCTGAGGGGGGCACCCTGCACCTGGCTGACCGTTCTGTGTGCTGCTAGCAAAGTGAAAATGTATGCGTGGGGTTGGTGCCAACCCAATCACAGTGGACAAAATAATCTAGGGTCCTATAGTTAAAAGAACCAATGGGACGTCGTACTATTACTGACGTCTACAGTAGTCATTTTGAAGGAAGGGCTTAGATGCCCACCTGACAGTGTTTTACCCAATCACCTTACCCCGTTACCATATACAGATATAGCACCTATATTAAAGTTACCTTTTCCGAACCAATAGAAATGCTTATTAACTTTTGAGTGTTACACGTCAGCTATGACAAGTTTTTAGTATAAATGATGTTGTTTTTCTGAAGTTCGTTGGAGTTGAAGCGAGACGGACGATTGCATCACTGTTGATTTCCATGACTCCCCGTTTTTTGTGCTTGTCATTAAACGGACTCCCTTTGCCAAACCATTGAGTCGCCCTTATTGATTGGTGTTGGAGTAATAAATCTGCACCCCCATCCATCTCAAAGGTGCAGCTATCTCGTCTTAAAGTGCTTCGGAGCAAACCCTGACTCTATGGGCCCGGCAGGGAGACTCCCCAGTACACTAGTTTAGTTTCTGTCCCCCGATTTCCCTTCCGGTTTGGGTGTGCTCACCTGAGCCTTTTTCTGGACTCGAGTACTCAAAAACCTATCGGCAGCCTTTGCAAGCTCCCTAGGGTCTGTGATAGTCTTATCCAAAAGATGCTGGTGTAGGTCAACCGCACACTTTTTCAATACATGCTCACAAGCAATCAAATTGTACATCCCTTTAAATGTTTCAACTTTGTTACCAGTCACCCACCCGCACAGATATTTCAACAAGTGTGTGAATTCTTCAAATGTCTACTCACTTTTTGTCCCCAGCTCTCTGAAGCTCTTGAGATACTGTTCTGGAGTTTTACAGACCTTCCTGAGGAGGGCGTCCTTCATGCTTCCATAAATAGGAATTCTCTCAGGAGTTAACTGAAAAATTGCATTAGTCCCTGGTGTTGATAAGTGACTCATCAGGGATGCACCCCACAGTACCTCGTCCACCTCCTGTAGATGAAAAGCATGCTCAGGCACTTCAAACCAGTCAGAAATATCCTTCCCCTCCTATAAGCTTGCACTATGTCTTTGGGGATGTGCCAGTGGGGCTTATTCCAGGCGCTCTGATTTGAGCCACTACCGCTGCTTTCGCTAGAGGTGGATCTCCTTCTTCTCTTCAAGCCCCAGTTTGCGCAGCTCTATGGAGGCCCTGTCCTACTCTATGGTGACCTTGTCCCACTGTTTCTGTTCATCTAGAGCTAGTCCCCTTTCCTCAAGCAGGAGCTTCCAATCCGCTGCCTCATTAACAGCCGGAACAGTTAATGGGCCACTTAGAGACTGTGCTGAGGCCTGGGACCTGCGGGATGCCGCACTAGCCCCTGTCCTCACTGACACTCATGAGTGATGAGAAACCACACTTGCCCGCCCGGCGGGATGATTGGCAAGAACCACTGCTAATGCGGTCATTCCCTTCCTTTACCCACTCCGGAAGGCTATGTTCGTTCAGGTACACTAGGCTTTGCAGCAGAGGGTCCGTACCTCAATTCTTATAGGCACAGAAGCGTGGACGTAGCAAAGCGTGCTACGTATAATTGGGCAGTGTCTCCTGTGCACCTGTGTCGCTCAACACTGCAGCATTGTCTTGCGAGGGCTTTGCCGTGGAGGGTCTGTACTTCGATTCTTATAGGCACAGAAGCGAGGACGTAGCAAAGCGTGCTATGTATAATCAGGCAGCGTCTCCTGCACAAATGTTTCACTGAAAACTGCGGCCTTGTCCTGCAAGGGCTTTGATGTTAAAATCTGAGCACTGGCATAAACACCTGAGCATTCAATGGCAATCCCTGGCAATGGTGGGAAGGCCAGTGAATTTCCTGGCAATGCTTGGGCAATGATGCAACTAGCTCTCCATTTGATGGTCAAACCTGACCACCGACATTAACATCTGGGTATTCATTGGCAATCCCTGGCATGGTGAGAGGACCAGGGAATTTTCTGGCAATGCCTGGGCAACAATGTGACTAGCTGGCCAATTGATGGCATAATTGGAGCACTGGCATACATCACTGGGTATTCAATGGCAGTCGCTGGAAATGGTGAATTGGCCAGGGAATTTCTTGCCAATGCCTGGCAATGATGTGACTAGCTGTCCATTTGATGGTAAAACTTGAGCACTGGCATAAACACCTAGGCATTGAATGGCAATCCTGGCAATGGTGTGAGGACCAGGGAATTTTCTTGGCAGTACCTGGGCAATGATGTGACTAGCTGTCCATTTGATGGTGAAACCTGAGCACCGGCATTAACATCTGGGCATTCAATTGCAATCCTTGGCAACAGTGGGAGGACCAGGGAATTTCCTGGCAATGCCTGGGCAATGATGTGACTAGTTGGCCATTTTATGGTCAAACCTGAGCACTGGCATTAACATCTGGGCATTCAGTGGCAATGGTGGGAGGACCAGAGAATTCCCTGGCAATACCTGGGCAATTATGTGACTAGTTAGCTATTTGATGTTAAAACTTGAGCACTGCCCTAAACACCTGGGCAATCAATGGCAGTCCCTGGCAATGGTGGGAGGACATGGGAATTTCCTGGCAATACCTGGGCAATGATGTGACTGGCTGGCCATTTGACGGTAAAACCTGAGCACTGGCATAACACCTGGGCATTCAATGGCAATCCCTGGCAAAGGTGGGAGGAAATGTAGATGTGAAGGCAGCCCTGGCAATCCATGGTCTAATTACGTTGAAATATAATGGCACCCCATGGCCATTTCATGGCAGTAGCTGAGCCCTTGCAAACACCCAGGCACAGACGTTTTGCCTAGAGGATGGGTGGCAGCGCGTATCATAGGTTGTGAGTAGCTGGATCTATAATGTCAAAACATGGAATGGGGCGTGACCACCTGTCATGTGACTTTAGTATAATTAACTATAATATAGGCCGAATATTCCCTTTTATGTGCTGCTATAGGTTTCCATATTTAGGGCCTCATCACGAGTTTGGCAGTAACCCTTAAATTTGGCGGTATCGCTGTTACCGCCGGATTTAAGGGTCCGCCAAATCAGGGCTTTGGCTGATTTCCCCCCAGCTCTTAGCTGGTGGGAAATCCGCCGAAATTTCGTCCTCATACCGCCAGTGGGAAATCCGCCGGTGGTAAGATCGCAAACTTTCCCCCATGAGCCCAATGGGGAATGGGGCATTCCCGAATGGACTCAAATGGTAATGGGGATTTCCAAATCTGCCAAACCCGTGGTCCGGCGCTAATAGCATCGGTGGGTTTGGCGGTAGGGCAGATAACGCCCAACTCGTGATGAGGCCCCTTAGTATTCAGCCACTTAAACCAGGACGAGGAGTTTCTTTCCCTGAAAGGGAGGTGGCAACCTCATTAAGAACAGCTGCCAGGCCTTCTATCAGATGTGGAGGGACACCGGCTGTTTACAGGCCTATCTTTAATTACCTGCAGGCCAGAGCAGAACCTACAGGATTCTCTGATCAAAGCAGGGGAGATTACCGGAAGGGTCTCACAAATGTTTCACCTTCCACATCCAGCACGCATACACTGCAGGGGGGCCATTACCGGCCCATTATTACATCCAAACATTCCACTGGTTCCCAACCAAATGCAGGATCCACTTCACAACTCTAAGCATTTCCCACTGGGCCTTTCACAGCAGAGGCCCAGAATACACTGCAAGGATATGCTTACACTGCACACACACACACACACAACTCCCCAATCTGGCAGCCTGGATCTCTTAGCGATGCCAGGCTCTGGAATTCAATGCACGAATACCTGCACACAGAGGAAAACCACCTGACCTTCAGAAAAATCCCTGAAAAACGTGAATTCGTAACTAACAGCAGCACAAGAACAGCTCAAAATCACAAGTCTTTGCAGCAGCATCGATTGGGCAGGATCTCTTCCACGAAAAAAATCACACAAAAACGCCACACGCTCACATATAACTCCTCAGACAATGATTACGGGAATCAAACGATTAGGTTGGTCTCCTCTCCAGACCTAAACAGAATTTGACAGCTCTTTGTCATGAATGTGCAATGTCCAAGGCACCAGCCCAAATATCAAAGATCAGAATATGTTGAGTCAGCCTCCCCTCGCATTTCAACTGGTTAATTTTATTTAAATCATGCGAGTGCATTCACATCTTTTATCACTAGCAAAACATTTGTGCTGTACATGCAGACACCTGATGGTGCTTTACACACCGAAACACGTAGTGTGTCTGATTCGAGTGTAACAAGACTCAAGATACAATATTGAGGGTACACCAGAATGTGGAAATGAATTAATCCTGTAAAAGATTACATTTTTGGAAGAAACTCTCAGTTTTATATTCTATAATTTCAGTACCTGGGAAATGGCAATGCTTGCTAGTAATACCTGGCAATGTTGTGAGTACATCAGGGTTTTGGTGGCTAAACCTGTCAATGGTTTGAGCACCTGGGAATTTGACCAGCAATACCTGACTACCAGGGGCCAGATCACAGAAACTTTGCACCAGTGCAAGTGCAAAGTTCTACGGTATTAGCACTAGGGCAACGTTGTCCCTATTTTTAAAAACACTAGGACACATTAGAAAACTATTGACCATGAGAAGTGCAGTTTGGCATGGTAGGAGCATCGGGGTGGAAATTGCCCCCAGGCAAAAGAGATACATTTTCACTGCAGTATTGTAACAGGTCAAAGTTTGCCCCAGTGCTAATACGGAATGGCATTAGTACTTGGGCAAACTTTGCCCTGGTGAAAAAACACATTCAAAATGTATCTTAATTTGTACTGTGGCATTTTTTGCCTTGGTGCTTATACTACGCCAAACTGCACTTGGCATGTGAAATCATTTTCTTATACGTCGCCTTGTTTTTAGAAACAGGGTAAACTTTGCCCGAGTGCTAATACCGTGCAACTTTGCACTTGCACAGGTGCAATGTTTCTGTAATCTGGCCCCTGGTCAGTAGTTAGTCTTTTCAGTGCAATCCCTGGCAGTGAGGCAAGTACTTGGGCGTTTACTGGCAATTGTGTGAATGCTTGTGATTTCCATAGTAATCCTGGGCATAGCGTTTGCCAACAGTATGAGTATTTGGGCTTTTGTTGAATCCGAGTGATTTGCCCGCGGCTGAAAGTACAGCGGGCAAATCTTTTGCATGAGAAAGGTGCGAACTACCAAAGGTTTGCACCATTCTCATGCGAACACACATACATTCTCACACACACACAACACACCCATAACACCCCCCCACCCACACCCTCAGCACACCCCCACCCACACCCTCAACATAAACAAACCCCACTTACCCTCATCTTCACGCTGGGTATCTGCAGCGCCAGTTCCCTTTCACTTCTGTGATCGGCAACCAGCAGTGCAGGGTCCTTTTCTTTTCTTTCTTTTTTTTTAACGGAAGGCTACGGGGGTGTCCCTTGCAGCCCCCACTCACTATACCATAAAGTATAGTGAGCAGGGCGATGCGGGGGACACCCCCGCAGCACCTGTTTTTTTTTTTTTTTAAACGGAAGGCTGCAGGGTTGTCCCCCCTGCAACCAACGCTCACTATATCATGAAGTATAGTGAGCGGGGCGATGCGGGGGACACCACAGTAGCCCCTGTTTTTTTTGTTTTTCTTTTTAATACAGAAGGCTGCGGGGCTGTCCCCCGCAACCCTTGCTCACTATACCATGAAGTATAGTGAGCAGGGCGATGCAGGGGACACCCCAGCAACCCCAGTTTTTTTTTCAATTCAACCACCAAAGGTTCAAACTTTTGGTGTTTGAACCTTTGGTGGTAGCATTTTTAGAACTTTTGGTCATTGCGACCATTTTTTTTAGGTAATTTCGACCAAAACCCCTATTGTTTACAGTATATGGCAAGGGTGCCGATAGCTGGGCTTTTGGTGTCATTACCTGGCAGTGGTTTGAGTACTGGGCTGCTCATGGCAATGGCTAACAATGCTGCGCATCCTACAGCTTTTCATGGCAACCACTGGCAATGGTGTCAGTACTTGGGCATTTGATGGCATTAGCTAGCAGTCATGTGAGTACCTAAGCATTTTATGTTCATATCTAAACATAAAACCATGATTACAGAGAAACATATTGCTCATTACTACCCGGCGAGGGGCAATCCGATTGTTACAAATGATCTGATTGGCCTTCCCCAGATCCTTACCTGCCCGACACAGCTCTGGTCACAGCCGCGTCCCTCGGGGTTCCTTGCGCGACTGGCCGCTATGGAAAAGGAGACAGAACTACATGTAGTCCATTCTCTTATCTTCATGGCGGCCATTTTCTTTGCTTATTTTTTTCTATCTTTTTATTGGCCGCCATGGGTAGGGAGAAGGGACTATGCATCCTGTTCCAAGGTGGGCATCTTTTTTTTTTCTTCTTTTAGTTGCGAAACGCTGTAGCATCTTGGCAACTGGAAAGAGATGCCATTAGTACTTCGGTCTCACGGGCCAGAGTACTAATAGCAATAATCCCCTTGCTGCGGGGGCATTACCACCACAGGTAATGCCCCGGGGCCTGCGTTAAGGCCCTCGCTCTGCTCGGGCGGGTAATTATGTGTCCCGGGCATTACCTCAAGCGGTAATGTCCCCCTAGCTCGGGAATTATTACTGAAATTAATATGTGGAGTATTTACCTATGCTGAACGACTGCATGTGGATTTTTAATACAGCCTTATAGACAGGGGTCATTGCCACAAGTTGGGCAAGGATCATTATCCGACGCGCCAATGACAACTCCCGAGCTCTATAAAGCTATTAGTACACAATGGAAGCAGCAATACTTGTTTTGGGAGTTTTGGTGGCAAAGTAAAAAAAAACCAAATCTTAAATACTGGGTAAAGCAAATAGGCAACTAAGTTAGTAAATTAAGTGTGGTTTTATTTAGCAATATTGAAATAGCATGTTTGTCCTCATTTTAATTGCAAACTTGATTGAACTGAAAAAAGTTTCGTATGAGCGTGCACTGGTGCCATTTGGGGTCATGTAAAAGTAAACTGTTTCTCTAAAAGAAATATAATTTTTTCCCCATATTGTTCCCTTTTTTCTTCTTGTGTCAAATTGGGTGTTGCAGCGCTCAGATGAGAAGTGCATTGTTG
The DNA here is from genome assembly GCF_040938575.1 of Ambystoma mexicanum. NCBI lineage: Eukaryota > Metazoa > Chordata > Amphibia > Caudata > Ambystomatidae > Ambystoma > Ambystoma mexicanum. Next base: position 65,428,870 of record NC_090940.1, on the reverse strand, counting down.
AAAGAAACCTTGCCTGGAAATGACATGGTTGTTTGCCCATTTGCTTTTGAAGGTAGAATGGTGAGAGCGCAGTGAATACCAGTAGTTATTGACTGTTCTCTAAAGATTCTGATTGGCAGAGAGGAGGTCAATAACAATCTCCACATGCTAATAGAAATAAATGGCTATTTAATGGCAATGCCTGGTCATTTTGAAAAATAAGGTCAAAGTTGTGATCTGTCCACCTGGGTATATGATGGTGACGCCTGACATATGGTGGGAGTGGCTGGGCCTGGAATAGCAATACTACAGTAGAGTTGTGAATGCAAAGGCAGGTGTGAGTACAGATGAACTTCATGGCAATCCCTGGAAATGGACGAGTATATGGGCATGTACTAGCACTGCCGTGCCATTGACGGCAATGCTGGGGCATATGGCCAAACATGGGTATCGATCCCATGAATATATGGGAGTAGCTAGACACGTGATGGCAAATCGTAACATGTGGTTTGTGGACTTGGCATATCATTTCATTACCTGGTTTATGACATTGCTGTGGAAACCTGGGGCTTTGCAATACCTGACAATGATGAGAGTACAAGAGCACATTACATTCTATAGACAATTGTATGCATACCGAAGGGGGTTTGCTGACGACACCTGGCAATGGTGTGAGTACACGACCACTTGACATTATATGTTAATGGTATGCATACCGGGGGGCAGGGGTTGCTGGAAATACCTGGCTATGGAGTGAGTTTGCAAGGCCTCTTTACATTACATATGTAAATGGAGTGGGAACCTCAGGGGTTTGCTGGCAATGCCTGGCTGTGGTGTTGGTGTGAGTTTACAAGGTTTCTCATTGCAATCCCCGGTAATGGTGTAATGACCTTTGTGTTTGATAGCAATCCCTGGTAATGGTGTAATGACCTGTGTATTTGATAGCAATACCTGGCAATGGTGTAACGACCTGTATATTCGATAGCAATACCTGGTAATGGTGTAATGACCTGTGTATTTGATAGTAATACCTGGCAAAGGTGTAATGACCTGTGTATTTGATAGCAATCCCTGATAATGGTGTAATGACCTGTGTATTCGATAGCAATACCTGCCAATGGTGTAATGACCTGTGTATTCAATAGTAATACCTGGCAATGGTGCAAGTAGCTGGGTTTTCATTTTAAGTCCTGATAATGGTGTGTGTACTTGACAATGGTGGGAGAACCTGGGCTTCTGATTGCAATACATTGGAATCATGTGAGTAGTTAGACTTGTTATGGCAGTGGTAGGCAGCGGCGTGAGTACCTGGAACACTCATATCAATACCCGATGATGGTGTAGTACTAATGGTGCGAGTACTTTGCTTTTCTTGGAAACCCCTTGCAATGCTGCCAGTACATCGGCCAATACCTGACAATGATGCTGGTCCCTTCGCTTGCTGCCAATGGTGACAGTACCTGGCCATATTATGTCACTGTCTGCCGCATGGTGCTTGGACCTGAGTGTATGGTGGCAGTAACTTGCGCACAGTGCCGGCGGCTGGCATATGACAGCGGGACGAGAGCATTTCATGGCACTACCTCAGTATATGGGAAACTGTTAATGAAGTTGTGTGAAATAAAAATCCTCCCTTTGTTAGTCTAGAGTAGGGCTGCCTTTAATACAGGCGGACTGCTGGGGATAGATCAAATGGAAGACTTCATTAAAAAAACATGTTTCGAATGAGAACATACCCAGCAGGTATTACATTATGGGTATAAATATATTAGGATTGCAATTCTTTTCTTATGGGACTTCGTGAGATTCTCCAAGGAAGGAACCTCTACAAGTAATTCTATACAATAATATGCAAACATAATTATGGCCTAGAGGTAAGGAAATCATAACAACTATAAAGAATTTAAGTCATGTGATAGATAAAGACATTTTTTGAGAGGATAATCCTCCTATGGGCAATAAAAAAATAAAAAAAATCGAGATAATAGGATCTTTGGGTTTGGAAATGAACAGGATTTGCTGTCAATTATGACCAAGTCATTTTATAAACATGTAATTGACTATTTTGTTCTTACACTGTCATATCTGCCATAGAAGGGAATCGGTTTAGTGTGTAGGCTTTCAATTTAAAGCCTCAATCAGAGTATGCAGTCGCCGCTCGATGTATAATCGTGACCAATCATAGGTATATCACAAAGTCATTTGTCTGCTGGCTTACTCATATCAAATCCTTTTAATGTCTCTTCCCAAGATGCATTGGAGTATCAAAGACTGCGCTCCCTGTGAAGTCATTTTTAGTTTTGACTATTAGGTGGCGCTTAATCACCACCTACAAGACAAAACTATTGCATTGGAGAACAGGTAGGAAAAAGGGAGGTGACATTGAAGAACAGACCCAGACAGCTTGTGTGTGCGGTTTGCACATTTACCCACCCATTGGCTGCCCGTGGCTATGCTAATCTCTGTGACCATTGCCACCGGTCTATCATCCTCATGGGATCTCTTTGAGATGGTTTTATAAAGCAGAAACATCAAGGTTTGGCATGTCAGGGTTATTTCTAAGCAGTCTGTAAAAGTGCTAAAGGTGTAATAAAAATGTCTTAACCAAGTGTGCATTCAGACGCTTGATTTACATCTCTTTCTTGCACCAAAGCCCTGTTACAAACAATCATTGATATAACCAACAGTTTGGCATGTGTATAGGTATTGCATAGGCTTTGCTGTGCAATGCTATCATATACCCAGGAAATTACACCATTTTCCAGCTGTTGCCATCTTATGCCAAGGTAGTACCTTAATTGCAGGGCCGGACAAACACCTATCCCGGAACTACAGAAAAGCCAGTGCTTGTTTGTGTTGTTACCTCAGGTGCACATCTGCCTCCCACCTGCCCATCACCCAGAGGGGGCGAGTACACGGGTCGTACCGGGACCCCACCAGCCCCCACGGGAAATGCAATCTGCGCTGAAAGTCCCTATGTGTTCAACGGAACGGCCCTCATTCCGAGGTTGGTGCTAGACTAGCACCAATACCGGTACCGCCACCGACGTGGCGATATGGGGACTTACCGGTCCATTCCGAGCTTTGCGGGACTGGTAAATCCAAATTTTAAAAGCCATTCCCCATTCCCAGTTGAGCCCCCATAGGGCTCAATGGGAAGGGGGAAGGCGGCAATAACGGTACCGCAAATTACTGCAAATTACCGTCCTTAACACCTGCTAAAACCAGGCGTTAAGGAAAGGACCCGGAATAGGGCACAAAGGCATTACCGGCACTGGTGTCATTACCGGTGCCCGGTATCCCTTTGCGCCCAGGTCGTAATGACCCCCAATGTCCTAAACTTTTGTCCACCACTGCCCCCCCCCAAGGAAAATCAAGAGTCTACTCCAGTGCCACCACTCACACACATGTTTTGAAGAACATGGCCTCGCAAATCACAGAATACCCCTTAATTAGAGAGTCTTTTCACTATGCAAGAGCATATACTATTGGCTTTGTTAATGTTTGTGTTTCGCTCTGCTGGTTGCCTTAAAATAGATTGCACTTTTGCCCATTTCCAAGACGCACAGAGCGCGGGAGAGGCAGGAAGCGCCCTTCCCCCAGCCCCCGAATTCCCCGGCCCCGAGGAGACAGGTTCAATTCGAGCGAGTCGTGAAGGATGTATCCCTGGCGACATGACAGGGAAATAAAGCTGCCAGATTCAAGGCTGGGTGCAGGGCCAGGGGAGCGGCGCAGAGAAGAGGGACCCGAGGTGGGAGGGGGAGGGGAATCCCCTGCGGATACCTTAACCGGAAGGGCGAACCTGTCTGCACGGGGGGGGGCACGCCCCTCCTCTCCATACCGCGAATACACTAGCAGTGGCTGGGACCTCAGCAGGGCACTGCAGTTGGCATACCCCCAGCATGTAAGAGAGACAACAGTTGTACCTCTTGTGTAGGCATGAAATTGCCCCCCCCCCACTCCCCGCCTGGTACTGTTAGTTCATTAGATGGAAGTAGCTGGAAAATGGTGTTACAGCCCGGACATATTATGGTAGTGAATGACCAATGCCTAGCAAATGTCTATATACAACAGCCAACATGTATGGCTTTGCCAATGCTTGCTTACTAATTGTATGACTTGTATGTAAATATGTTCCATGCACGGCACTCTGGGAAAGTGCTGCAGAAACAGGTGCACTGGGAACCAAAAAGAGGCCCTGGAAATCACTTTCAAAGTGGCCCCATGTTACACATTTTAAGCAAGCCCCTAAACCCATTTCTATGAGAACATTTGAAAATAAAATAGGTAACCACACAAAAGAGGCCCAGGGTGCAGAGGCCAACCAGGGCATCTCCATTCCCTGTATGACAGTCCACCCCTGCATAAAAGTAACCAATCAGTATAATTTTAATAGAATGCAGTACAAGGAACAGATGCAAGGATACACATATTTTTATGAAATCAGTGGCTGGAGGCACACTTGGCCAGGACATGTATTTGTTCAATAAGAACTGTTCTTTTTAGCTATGATTAAGCCGTTACCTGTAAGAAGGCTGCTTACACATAGGATGGGCATACTCTTAAAAGCTAGTTTTGGCTTATAGGCAGCAGCTGCAGCACCACCTAATAGCCAAAACTAACAAGTGGGGGGCGGGAAGGGAGGGGTCATTAACATACGCAATGGGAAGTGGCATCATAGGAAGTGGAGAGATCAAAGCGGAAATATGCACATTTCATGCAAATGGTCTTTAGCAATGGAAAGAGAATAGGGCAAGGGGGTGTTTGTCTTTCATAAATGTAATCAGTAACATCAGAAAAATAACCTGAGAGGAGATTTTCCTTTAAAAGGCACACATCTTTCCTAGCCAATAATCTGTACCTAAAAATTGCCACTATAACTCACTCTGGTCATGCTTTTATTAGATGCTGTGGGTATGACCTGGGTTCCATTCCAGCACTGTATGCGGCAGAATAACGCGCACTGAACCATTCATTCAATGAAAGGGAGCTCACGACCCTTTCTTGACTCCCAACCTCAAAACCCCCCAAGGGGAAATGCGTCCACCCTCTGAAAGAAAAGCAGGCCGATGCCACCCAAATGTGGGTACTTGCCTAAAGGGAGAATGAATGCATTTTTAGTTTGGGTCACTAAGTGGCAGTGCCACCTATAGGCTGAAACTACAGAGAGGGAGAAATGGCATATGAGGAAGGACACAAGGCTTGAAGGTGTTGTTTGGTTTTTTACCATCCCATTGACTGGCCATGGCCATGCTAATCCCTATGGCCATTCAAATCCAGTTCTTGCCCCACCCCGCCCAAAACACCTCCTCAGGGGAACTCTTTGAGATCATTTTATTCAAGCCTTACCATCAAACATTGCACTCAAAGGGGCTGCCAGTGTTTTTTAAAAGCAGTCTTCTGAGAGTTAATGACTTAATAGGAGCTGTAAACCTGCTACTCTAGAGGAGCAGTTACATGCCTCTGCAGGAAATCCAGCCCCCCTACCTCCTATATGCTGGAAGCCTGAGATCGTGCCATGTTTGACATCAGCAGTTGTGCCAATACTGCGTTGAATATTTGAAAGAAGGTATTCGCTAAGACAACACTATCGAATGTATTCCCGAAGAGATGACAATCTGAGGGAGCAACTCCCTGAAGGAATATGAAAAGGCACAAAAAGAGAAATGATTGACGTCACAAGAGGCATGCGTGACGCCCCAAGAATACTGACTAAAGAGAATGCATGAATCTTACAGAAACTGATGACGGAGTTAAGAATCAAGTAAACTTTCATATGCGAGAAGAAGATTGCACGTGTGCAAAGTGCGGCAGAAAATGCAACTGTTCAATAATTGTACAGATGCTGAAACGCAAGCTATATTAAGTCATTATAGAAGCTTGCTATTTGTAATGAATAGACTGCAGGCGAAGCCGCCATTGTATAGGAGCTGGACATCGGTGTCATGAATTTAGTAACCCAATGGAGAGAGTTGTATCGCAGCAAGAATAAGCTGAGATTGTGGAAGTGCATGGCAAAGCTGTCTGGCCTGGTATCAAAATTGAAGCAGCTAAGGTCGGTTATCTGTTCCTGAAGACAGTGAATGTGTTAAGCTGAATCATACCTTGTTATGGTGCAAAGAAAGAACACCAAGAGTGCCAAGTTATATTCATTTAAGACATTTAAATGCTGCAAAATTGACGAAATTGTGATCTCCTGTCACGTGAGCCAAGGATGGAAATAGAGTTGAGTTTGGAGTCCTAGAACACGATAGTGAGTGCCTGCACTCACACATATTCCCAGAAACAAGGATACTTTGCAAGGCCAAGTTCAAAGACAATCTTCATGGCAGAAGGCATGGGTGATGAGAGATGTTGGGCTAATTAGCTAGGGAGGTAAAGTCAAGTCCACCTCCTGGCACCTTGGTCTGGGCTTGCGTGCTGCTAAGTAAGCCAAATGTTCCTGACATGGAACAAGCGTGCCAACCAATTGTAGAGGGCCGTGTAACAAAGGGCCTTATAGTTTGAAGACCAATGATGAACTGTGTACTTAATTGTTTTGAAGATTACATGTTTTAGAGGTAGGCATGAATTGCCCACCTGACAGTGGGCAGCCAATCACAATCCTAGTCCCTATAGAAAGTATATTTAGATGTCTCCCTTAACCAACCCCAACCCTTGATATGTTTTCTATTATTTGCCACGTAGTATGACGTTATCTCTGACATATTTTTTCATAGAAGGACGTTTTTATGAGAAAATCATTGCAATGCTGAGCAAACATCTGTTGATGTCCGTTCTAACTCCCTGTTTTAGATAATTGTTAAACAGTATCTTTGCCATCTTCCTGAGTTGGTTTGATTATTTGGAGTCTGAGTTTTTCTGCGATCACATCCATTGCATGCAAGTTGCTTAAGGGCCTTAAATTCACATGGTAACGGTGCAGATGGTTGAAAAATAGCCAAACTAGTTCTGCTCCAGTATTTAGAACGATCAGGCATCCTCTGCCATTAGCCGGAAAATCAGGGGGTTGCCTGTGGAGAGCGGCCGATAGAAATAAACTTGCAAGAAGAACCAAGATGGTGGCCAGTTTCCCCTTTGATGAAATCCCTGCCTGGTTTCCACGAGCGTTCTGCGAATGGAAGGGGAAGTGGTTGGATTGAAGGAGGAGTCGATAACGAAGGCCTCAAGTCGATTAACGAATGGTGAGTAGACTAAAGGGAATGGCAAATAAAGGGGATGGGATTGTGATCATTTTTTTGAAATAACGGGAAATATTGTGAAGAGAAAAGGTAGTTTAGTTTAGTTTATTGTTTTGTATAGCCCGGCCTGGCCCTGGGGCATCTGGGCACTTGGCATGGTTACATGGTTACAGATAATACATACATATACATAGATTGTAGTACAGCATAATATATACATATACATAGATTGTAGTACAGCATAATACATACATATACATAGATTGTAGTACAGCATAATATATACATATACATAGATTGTAGTACAGCATAATATATACATATACATAGATTGTAGTACAGCATAATACATACATATACATAGATTGTAGTACAGCATAATATATACATATACATAGATTGTAGTACAGCATAATATATACATATGCATAGTTATTGTGGTGCAGGATATGCAGGATGTGTACAAACAGTTGTGGACCAAAAATAGTCAGAGAATGTTAGATACATACAGAGATTTTTGAGCAGTAGGGTTTTTACGGGTTGTGGTAGATAAGGCAGCACCTAGTGTGTAATGTTTGACTAGTCTGAATATTGTTTGTCGAGTAAAAATATCGAAGAGCGATAGAAGTTGAAATTGAAAAAGTTGAGGAGCAACAGTGTAAATGAATCCACCACAAGGACAGTCGCAACAAGCCCCTATGCACAAGTACTAACATGCATAATAGGAAGTGTCACTGTGGTAGGAGGAAATCCTTTCACAGGGACGGGGGTAGCCACAATAGGACAGCTCACAGGGTGACCTGATGTGTTCAGTACTATCTGTGACACCAGACCCCAGAGAGGAACCAAGGGTCAATGTAACGATAGGAGGCAAATCCTTTTCTTTTCTTGTAGACACTGAAGCAACTAATTCTTGTATGGGAGAGGGAAAATATCCAATGTCAGGTATTGATTGCCATGAATGCTCAAGCGTTCTCTGGAGCTACAAGTCGAGTTCCTTTTACTAATGAATTACCAGTCTCTATAGGAGAATGTGACATGTATCTTCCTTTATTATATTCACGACAGGCACCAGTTAACATTTTGAGAAGAGATTTAATGACAAAACCTAACATGACAATTTCATTTTCTGATCATGGAATAGTGTGCTCCACTCCAGGAATACATTATTTAAACATGGGAGATTTTATACAGGCGTTCACAGGGCAGTGGGGATAACTGAGGAGTTTCTGTTTAGCAAAACGAAAAGGTTATTGCTGGAAGGTTTTGAATAAATCATAACCACAGGCAAAGCTCTGGGCAACACTCCAGACCATCGTTTTTCAGTCTGCCAAGCCATTGCAGAAGGGGAAAAACCATATGCAAACCAGGCTTGGGCCTACCCCAAAAGGGGCACTCCAGCCTGAACTGCTAGGTCACATCCCTTCTCCATGAGACCACAAGCATCCCCAGACATGTTTCAGCCTTGTTGGGTGTCATCAGTGAGGAGTAGCTTGGGTCTCTAGGCCCGGCAGACTCGGGACCCATGTCTGGGCATACCCGTCACACTCAGGGTGACTTTAGCAAAACGAAAATGTGATGGCTGGAAGGTTTTGAATAAATCATAACCACAGGCAAAGCTCTGGGCAACACTCCAGACCATCGTTTTTCAGTCTGCCAAGCCATTGCAGAAGGGGAAAAACCATATGCATTTTTTTGCGTAGTTTCTGTTTAGACCTCAAATACCTATGGATGAAGAGAGGTGACAGACTATTCCTGTAGAATTGGAAGCAGACATAGTATGAAGGGAAACGGCAATGCTCGAAGGAGTAGATGATGGTAGACCATGGAGAACAGGATTAGCTCTGAAGGAAGGGTACAGATTGACTGATGTAACCGATGACGACATGTTCAGGGAAGACTGTACAGTTCATGAAGTTGTGTTCTTCATGAGCATTACATAACGGATAAGGAAAGAAAAGAGGGACGTCCCACAGCGAATGGCAATAATATTTCAACATCCAGTATTCTTTCAGGAAGGCTTGGAGAAGGTGCCAAGCATCCTTTGGACCACAGGCCGTTATGACATAGGTTTATTGAAGGGAATAGGGGAGTTTAAAATAAAGCTTAAACGAGGAGCAATTTTACCTCAAGCAAAACAGTACCCCATGTCTCGAGAAGCTGATGAGGGTATTTTTCAGACTATTTCAGCACTGATGAAACAAGGGATTCATCTGCCATCAGAATCATTGTGCAATACTGCGGGGTATCCTATCAAAAAATCTAAAGGAGGGTCGTGGAGATTTATACAAGATATGAGACTGATTAATCATATTGTAGATACAGACTTTCCTTCAGTTCCTAACCAGGCAATGATACTGTGCAGTATCCTGGTGCAAGCTCAATATTTCACAGTGATTGATTTGAAGAATGCTTTTTTCTAGATCATGTTGCACAAGGACTCACAAGACTTGATAAGTAGTGTTACCTCGCTAGACTGATGTTTTTGTGTACGGAAGGCAAAGTGGTCGGATTGAAGGAGGACTCGATAACAAAGGCCTTGAGTCCATTAACAAATGGTGAGTAGACTAAAGGGAATGGCAAATAAAGGGGATGGGATTGTGATCATTTTTTGAAATAACGGGAAATACTGTGAAGAGAAAAGGTAGCACCTAGGAGTCCTGATTCAAGGGAGTTTAGAAGGAGACGTCTCAAATCCCAGCAGGGGAAGAGCAGAAATATATAACGCGTAATCAGGATTATGCAAGGTGATGTCTCAAACCCTGTATAGGGTATAGAATAAATGTGAGAGAGAAAAGGTGATCACAGTGTTTATAAATGTGTAATGTTTGACTAGTCTGAATGTTGTTTGTCGAGTAAAAATATCGAAGAGCGATTGGCGCCAATCAAGAGAATGGATATACTAAGTAAGAGAATAGTTAGGCTATTGAAAATAGAGGCTTGAGCAGCAATTGATGGTGCGTACTCATAATTGTTGTTTTGAAAACATTGAAAAGTGGTGCTCTAAGCAAAAGTATAATGTTTATTTAACAGTCTGGTAAGTATTGACAGTCAATTGAGACTTGTCATTATGGGGGATACTCCTCTCATGCACCTATGTAAGACACTGCCAAAGCAGATGCCCAAGCTCAAACAGTACAGTGCAGAATGGGTAAAGGGCACAGCAGATAATGTGTTCATGCCATGGCTACAAGGGGGATCATTGTCAAAAGTGGTATTGCAACACATGACCACATACTTGCATGCTGCGTACATGGGGAAGAAATTAGAGAAAAGATTAGCAATTCTAGAGCTCCGGAAGATGTACCAGGAAGAGAGAGACGATCCACCACCCGAAGAGTGGATGCTTAGTCAGTGTAAGGAGAAATGTGTTGAGCCCTCAGCTCCCCTTACCTCACCCGAGGCAAAAGGTGCTAGTACAGAAGAAATAGCATTATATCCTTTAAAGGAGTTGAAAGCAGCGACATGGTATAGTAATCCGATATACAAACCCCCCACTTATATTAGTGACAATAGGAGCTTACAGTAGTGACAATAGTCCAGAGGAGAATATGAGAAAAGAAGAGATCATACAAGACAAAGAAGAAAGGAGTGAGCGGTCGAATTTGTCGACAGAAATAGACAGGGAGATTAAGAGATGGAAAGGGGAGAAGGATAAAGCTGATGAAATAGCGCTCGTGCAGAACGAATGGATGGGAGGGCAGATATTACTTAAGATAGATGGGAAAAGTATTGAGGAAGTTAGGCAAAGAGAAGTTAAGGAAGAACACAAAAGAAAAGACAAGGAACGAGAGAAGAGATTGAAAGAAGATGAGCAGAAAAGGAAGAGCATGGAGCGAGGAGAACTGATATATCAGGAGTAGCAAGAGAAAAAAAAGGACAGGCAGAAGAACAAAGAAAGAATGACAATAGACAGAGAACAATAGAAGAAAGAGACAGAAAGGAAAGAAAGAGAGGAGGAGGAAGCGCAAAGACAGATGGAAACAAGATTACAAAGACAAAGGGAAGAAGAGGAAACAAGGGAAGGAATTAGGAGAGGAGAGGAACAAAGGCAAGAGGAAGAAAAAATTAGAAGGGATGTGAGAAAGCAAAGAAAAATAGATGAAGAAATAGAACAGAAAAGAAGACAGTGAGGTCTTGATGCCTGTCTCACTCGTAAGGAACAAATAGGGCCAAGCCCAGAAATACGATGGGACAGAATAGAAGAGATTCTTCCGATAAAGGAAGTAACGCCAGCAGCACCTAGAATAGCACTAGATAAAGAAGTGAGATGGTCGGATCTGGAACAACCTAAAGATAGGACGCCAGATCCCATAGCATACCCTGAGCATCCCTGAGGACGATCGTATAGTGAGAAGGGAGAATTGCCGCCATATGTGAGTAGATTAAGATCGCTACTCTCAAGGAGACTGACAGGGACGATTGTCATTAGCCATGGATAGGCTAATAGTGGGATCCAATTATGTACAGGGTTTACACAATTTCCCTTGTGGCAAAAAGGGGGCGGAAGACCACAATATATCCCATGGCCGCAGATGGACAAGCATCATTCCAGGTGTAAGCTCCTGAGTTTGACTTCGGGCACTGGAAAATGGATATATAAGTTAGAAAAAATGACAGGAGGAAATACGCTGGCCATAGGGGACATAAAAGGTCTGCTGGCAGCTATTTGTGGGGAGAGGGCTGATGACATATTGAGAAGAGCAGGATATTAAAGTGTGACGGCACAGAATACAGCACATGATGAAGGACCATTTAATTATTGTAGAGAAGACTTTTGGTGGGCTCTCAGGGTACAGTACCCCGATACATCATATATGGGTGCCATTATGACATGAAAACTGAAGGAAGATGAAGACCATATTGCTTCCATTCAGGATATTCAGAGGAAATGGCAACTTGAAACTTGCGAGCCGTGGGAAAAGATGGTGCATTATTTTACCACATTTTGTGCTGGGTTTGCCTGAGCCAGTACAGAGGCAGATGAAAAAACAAGTAGCGATGGAAGTGAAGCCATGGGCTGAGATACAGCTGACGATAGTACACCGTTGTCGGTTATTACAAATATAAGAAGAAAGATGAGACTAGGAAAATCGAGGAAGAGGTATGGGTTACAGAGGAAGAGAAGGCAGATCCCAAAAGAGTCAAGGTGGGTTTCAGGGTACACAGAATGAGAATCAAAGTACCCGGGGAGGATATAACCAAGGAGATCATGTCAGAAGGGCACCCCAGTATGTTGTACTTGTGGGATAACAGGGCATATTTCGTGCATATGTGGAAGTCAAGGGAATGTACAGAATGGCCAATTTTCAAAAGGGGGGACAGCTTATTCTCCACCATATAGCGCACAGACTAGGGAAGTGTTTGCCCAAGATCACACATTTTATTAGACACAAGTGCTGAGAGTACAGCACAGCAGGTACAACAGCATGGGCAAGTGCAAGTGAAAGGTAAAACATCAAAGTAATACAAGCGTAAAAATAGAAATTCTTACATTCCACAATCGTTATGTCAACAGTATTGTATCACATTAAGAACGATTCTTGAGAGAAAAAAATATATGTAGTTAGAGCTCCCGTCTAACACAGTAGTGGGGATACATGCAGGGAGGGGAGCCAAACAATAGAAGTGTAACTATCTGACCCTGTTGGAAGAACACCCTGTCCCTAACAACAGGGTGCCTATCCCTGGGCAGCGTGTGGTGCAACGCCTATCTAATAGGGATAGGATGGGAGAAAAGCTGTCCCTCCAATAGCGATCTTCTCCCCATCGGATGGCTGCCTGGCTGCATACTGGCTTGAATGACGCAGTGAATGACGATATTGCAGCAGAATCCAGCATTTTTTCAGGAAGGCTTAGATTAGGTGCCAAGCGTACTTTGGACCACAGGCCCTTATGATGTAGGTTTATTGAAGGGAGTATGGAAGGTTAAAATAAAGCTTAAACCAGGAGCAATATTACCTCAAGCAAACAGTACCCCATGTCTCGAGAAGCTGATGAGGGTATATTTCAGACTATTTCAGCACTGATGAAACAAGGGATTCTGGTGCCATCAGAAAATGTCTTAGAGCGAACATAAATATGGTCTTATATGGGAATACTAGCATATGTTGGTGGAGGCAGCTTGGAAAAGTATGGTCACAGCCAGCATAGAAATGTTTTTTATACTGGCATATATTGCAGTGACCGGCATGTTAATGCATTGGGAAATCCCATGTGCACTTTGGAACTATTGTACTTTTTTCATAATTTACCCTACACCCTACAAACCCGATTGTTGGCCTTTTTCCCACATTGTTGGCCTTTTACACAGATTTTCTCAGAACGTGTGCTTTGTAATGCTCCATTTTAAACCATTATTCAAAACATTTACTCTGGGGAGGGAGAAGAAACCCTCCCGGGACCCCCACGACCCATATTCGTTAGTTCAGGCTCCCTCGATATGTTCAGTCGCAATCACATACTTGTGGCAAATATTCACACCCATCAACAAAAACAACTCACCAGCCACCACTGGACCATGCACAGCCCCCTTCTCTATATGTTACGTTAAAGGTTTAAGCTTTGATTGAAAAACTTATTTACTTCTTTCACTGCAGTAGTGCATGTCCCTGCAGCGGCATAATCATCACGGATAATGCACACCCATGGTGGTCTAGTCCGGCCCGGGGTGTGGCGTGTCCTGTGCTTCATTAAGGAGCTTGGGGGGCCACCACAGCATGGCTTGCAGGGGAGTTACACTGGCTCTGAGAAAGGGGTAGTGTGCAGTACGCACATTGAAGTCTACCAGTGAGTCCCTGGTTGAGAAGCAACTTGTGGGTGTTTTCAATTTTAAACAACTGTGTGGTGCTATGAAGTTATGTCTTCAGCAATGATATTACATTAAATGGTGTTTTTTTTTAAAAGTCCTCTGACACCCAGAGTTACGCTTAGATAATAAAAACTATGGGGGGTCTTGTGTATATTGAAAGAACCTTTCCCAGGTATTATACTCCAGCAAAGATAAGATCATCAGGTGCACTCCCCTCTGTGCACGCAGACCAGTCTAATAAGTGTCTTCTATAGTAGTGGTAGCTGAATCATACATACATTTGTTGATACTAAACCCTGGTTAATGATTTAATTTTCAGGCCTTGCTCGTACAGTATTTTTCTCCTGGTTAAACAACACTGCGCGCCTCCCCAGGTCAGTGCTTTTTTGGCTTGTTTAACACAGCAACGCCACAGATAACACGTACTTCTGTGCCCATTATTTCATACACTAGCTGTAGCCTGCGTTACAGATTTCGGTTACCCTGTTAGAAATACTGCTCTTTGTATGTTTTACATATAGACCCCACGTCGAATCTGGAAAATGGCATTCCCCAAATGTGTAATCGTGGACAAATCAGGCCTCCCTCTGTGCCTCCGTTCTTATATCCAGCTGACATGACGGCACCTGGAGACACGGGTGCTAGATGCATCTAAAAAAAACCTGAAGGTTGTTAGTGTGATATCACTGGGGGGCAGGGTAAAATTACATCCCTTCCTGTAATGTCATCAGGGGGTCAAGGGTCATGTGATGTCACTTCCGCTACCCCTGGCATTTTGGTGAAATGACGTCCCTACCCTAACCTTTCCATCCCTTCTTCACATTCATAGAGGGCCTCACCGGGGGTGATCTTGAACCCAGGCTAGCAGGGTTTGGAAACAGGTAAGAGGCGGGTCAAGTTGTATGTTAAGGTATAAGATGCATATTGTGTGCCCAATAAGGTGCGTAGTACGATCCCACCGCTACATGTGCCCACATCCCAATGTCTCGATAACCACCTGCATTAAAAGTGACTATGCTTAGATGTGCCACTGAATCCCCAGAGCCCATTAAGGCTTCCTTCTAGAATGACACTGGTGGCTGTGGAGTTACAACAATAAATGCCAACTGGATAAAATAAATGGACTCCTTGAATGCAGCGCTAGTCTACAGAACCCCCCTTCATCTGCCGCTGCAAACAATGCATGATTGACCCCGTTAGGAAACAATATTGTTGTATCATTAGGGAGCTGTGTGGCTGTATGTAGGCCTGAGGGGATACAGGCTGCTTAATCCTGACTGCTTGTGAATGAAATGTACAGTACAGCGCAGGCAGCGCTGTGACTTTCCCAGTGCCCAAGCCAGTTCAGCTCAGCTTTCAACTGGTAATTGGGAAGAGGGGCCCTAGAACTGTCAGTCCCCATGCATCACCGCTGGCAGCTCGAGAGGGAGGGGCCCTTGGACTATCTGTGGCTGAGCATCCGGGATATCAGCTTAAGAGGGAAGGGTTCTAATATATTCTGCACCTGTCCTTCGCGGCCCAGCGGGTGGTACCGAATTTTGGCACATGAGAAATGTAATTATTTCCCCATAAGAGTGCAAGCCATCAAGTAGAGGGGGGAACCTCTCCCTCCCCAACCAACCATGATGGTTCAGGTGGCTTCTCCGAAAAATGTTAAACTGGAGAATTTTACAGTAAGTTATTTTGTAAAAACATGTATTAAAAGCACATACAATTTAAAATCAGTTATGCAGTGTAACACATGAAACCCTCCTGTAGATTCCAGATCACCAACAGCACACAGGAGCATTTCCCGATACATGTTTATGGTGCCATTGCCCACAGCATATGTAGGCATTGTCATCGTAACAGAATTCATGATGCCAGTGCACACAATACATGCTAGTGTTCTGCAACGCACTTATTCTCACGGTGGATATACCAATATATGCTACTCTTCTCACTGTAGGAATGCAATTAATTTGGCAAGTATTGCTACTGTAACAACACACCTACATGTTATGTGTCCTTAATAATGGCAGTATTGCCACTGTAAGAGTGCACTCGTGGTATCTGTGCGGAATAAAGAAACTTCTGTAAATCAAGAACACACCCATGTTGCTTAGCTTAAAAAGGCCATATTGCCACTGTAAGAAGACATTGCAATGCTGGCTGAGTCAATATGTGTCAGTATTGCCTCTGTAAGAATACACTCATGTTGCCATGCCCAATACAGCTTAAAATCACTTCAAAAATATATGTTTGTTTTGGCTATGCTAATATATAAAATTATCCCACCATAAAACAACATTGCCATGCTTCCTGTGCCAATGTATGAAGTACTGCCAGCCACTGTAAAAGCACACTCCTATTCTCAATGCCTAATAATGGTAATATTTGATTGTAAGAACACTCATGTTACTGTGCCCATTAATGCTGTGTTGCCACTGAAATAACACGTGGTCATGCTTGCTGTGCCAAAATATGAAATAATGCTGCCTTTTAGAACCCACTCATGTTTGATGAGCCAATAATGCCAGTGTTTTACTGAATGAACACATCTGTGTTGGTGCTAAAAATAATGTGCTATAGCCACTGTACAATGGTATTCTCATGCCTACTGCCCTTGTCAAAATATGCCAGTATTCCCACTGTGAAAACACAATCAGGTTGCTGTGCCCAACAATGTGAGAATACATTGGGCCTCATTACAAGTGTGCTGGTTCGGAAACAACGGTGCCAGTAAGCCTATCAGCACTGTTGTTTCCGGATCTGCACACTACGGGTTTGCCTCCCAGAGCTGCTGTGCCCGACAGGGCTGACCCTGCTGAGCACAGTGGCCATGGTAGGCAAGCCATCACGGAAGCACTGGCACCGTTAAAAACGGTGCCAGTGCTTCCGTGGTCCCCATTCCCATAGAGTCTGATTGGATTCTATGGGAATGGGGACACCCGACTTCCCAGACTGCCAGGGTTGTAATCCCCCGGTGTTACCGGGAAGTCAGGCGCCGGTTATCAATTCCGAGACTGGCGGCAGCCTGCCGGTAGCACCGGTAGGATTTCTGCCAGACTCGCAATTAGGCCCATTATGTATGAAATACTGCCACCGTAAGAACAAACGTGTGTTGTGCCCAGTAATGTCAGGACTGCACTGTAAGAGCAGATGCATGCTGCTGTGTCTCATAATGCCGGATTGCCACTCTAAGTAGACATTGCCATGCTGGTTTTGACAGTATATGCAATAGCACTGACTTTAAGAACACCCTCATGTTGGCTAAGCCCAATAATGTCAGTATTGCACTGTAAAATCACAACCGCGTTGCTGTGCCTTAAATTACCATATTACCAATGTTAGAAGATGTTTTAATGCTGGCTGTGCCAATATGTGCCGGTATTGCCCCGTAACTGTTTGGTTTGTGGCGAGGATTTGCTGCTTGAAATTGAACTGCTACTGACAGAAGGAACGTGTGTGTGCGCTCACCGCTTTAATCACAGCACTGCGAGTCACGAAGACTCTTGCTGCATCGCGCTCGCTCTCTGGAGGGGGCGGAGCCTATTGGTGGTCACGTGCTTCATCACATGACTTTTTTCCTCTTCAAAGGCCAGCCACAATCACCCTTGCGGCGTTAAGCCCCACTGTTTAGTAAAGGGCGCTGCATTTTGTGTTTTTGAAGAACTGTTTTGCTGCTGTTTGGCTCTGGGTGGCCCTGGTTTCTGGAGGTAATTTTGTGACCTAACTCCTAAGGAGGTAATACGTTCGGACTATTGTTGCTTTAAATTGGACATTGGGGAGGAGAGACGGACTAAGGCTGCTCCTCAAGCCATCGGGCGTTCCCAAGGCAGTGCAAATATATTATATATATATCCTTTTTAAATTCCATGTCATAATGATTTTTGAAAATTGTTGATTGTCATACAGATTTTAATCATATTGTCTTCTTTCCCAGCCATTTTATATATAATTGCTCTTTATTTTTTCCTTTTTTAAGAGGTTGCGAGTTATACTCTCCTCTTTTTTTTTACTGGAAGGGAGTGTCCCTTACAATCAAATTATTTGAATGTGCCTGCACTTAGAAGCGGGTTTGAAACTGTCGAGAGTCATGAGACTAAGTTAGTAGAAGTCCAATTGGGCACGCCGATACACTGTGAGGCGTCCATTAATATAGATCATATGGAAAATATGGTCGCCTCTAATGTATTCGCTCAAAATAACAATGAAAATCCTAATTATACATTTGAAGGGTGTATGGAGGGATATCCCACTACTGATCTTGCAGATTTGGAGGCTCAAGTTCCTACTGAGGGAAATTTAGATATTCTAGATATAGAGGCCACTGGGGCTCATAGGGATATGTTGGATTCTAGACGGGAACTTACGGGTGAAGAATGTCTTCAACAAAGTTTAATTGGTACTAAAAGGGTGGTCCGTTTCCATGCTTCCACTCCTCTTCAGAAGATGGTTTTAAATGGAAAAATGCAAGCTGGGGAAATTCATGGATCAGATTTATCAACATTGAATATGATGCGAAGCAACAAGGGAATATACCCGTTTGGTACTAAGCAGTCCACTCATATCTCGCCAGAAATATTTATTTTTGGGAGGGATGATCAGGATAAGATGCAATGTGTTCTTAGTCCTACCCAGTTGGGGAGCACTAAGCATGCTAGTTGGGGAGAACAACTTAAAGGGACCCCTATTCGTTCTAAGCATAATCTTAATCGACCTATTGGGGAGTGCGATTTGGATGATTCTTTTTTTCTTATGGCAGATGCTATGGCTGATTTGTTAAAAGAAATGATTGATTTAGAGATACCGGCAGGCAGATTTTTATCCAAATATAAGGGGGCGAGGAGCTTATCAGAAGGCGCGCCGAGAGGTGCACTCTCACAATTTAGAAATAGTACCATGATGGGGAAACAACAAGAGGGTAGGCGACAATCCCCCATTAGATCGGGTGTATATATATAGGAAGATAGCTTATACTCAAGCGGATAAAGAAGGGTACCTTCGACCTAAAACAGTGGATAGAGCTACCGACCCCCATCAAATTACTCTGGAAAGTCATTCTGTGGCTAAGGATAAACAGGAAACATCTGGTTCGGGTAGGAGGGATAGAGGCGATTATCTTCTACCCCTCCTATCTAACCTACATATTAGCTTGAATTTGGCTCTGAAAACCATAGGTGAGTCCCAAGAGATACTCTGTGACTCCATGGTTGGCCAACAAGCTGCTTTTAATCAACTTGTGACTCGTCTGCCATTCTTGGAGGGCATAGCGGAGGCCAAGACCGTTAATGAACATAATATTAAAGAACAGAATCTATTTGTTAAATATAGAAAGGAACAAGATACTAGGTTAATAACCATGGATGCTAAGATTACCACTTTGTTGGAAGTTGTGCTTACAGGGGATCGCCTACCTCTTCAGATAAAGGGAGAGTGGATCTAGATTTCCCTGGCCAAGGAGGTAATTAATCCAATAATAATAATTATGGAAAGGAACTGAGCTGTCCTGAGAGTCCTTCTGTCCTTTTGGATGTTATTGCCAAAGCAACAGGAGGATTTACTCAAGAACAGGATTTGGAAAATCTTAGTGCTCAGGAGTATGGGAGGGAAATATCCAAGGAGGGGGAATGTATGAATACAAGTAGTGAGGACACGATAACTATCCAACATACTCCACCTAAAAAGGGACAAAAATGTAAACAAAAGACAACACATAGAGAGAAAGAGTTAGTGGACCAAGTATTAGAAACAGGTGTTATGACGAATACTGATGAAATCGCCCCGTTAACGGTTCTGACTACGATATTAATGAGCTGCTCCAATCCCCTGTGTATAGACGTAAAAAGGCAAAAAAGCAGGTTAGGATGCTTAAAAAAACTAAAAATATGCCTAATACTAACATTAAAGGTAGAAACTCCAATCTCAAAGCTATTAGAAATATTCCTGTTCAAGAAAAGTGTGATGATAGTGGGGTACCAAAGGGCCCTAATAGGGAAGAGAGTCAGGTCCGGGGGGAGGCCACTAATAAAGGCTCTTTAGCTAGGGGAGAAAAAAATACTGATACTAACATGGATGAGAGTAATTTGTTGAAAATTGCGCAAGAGCGCCCACAAACCAAACAAGCAAAGATGACAGCTTTTGGTAAAATAACCAGTAACAAACATGCCAGAACATCTATAGGCACACAACAAATTAAGCTCCTCCCTATTGCTCAAGTAATAACACCGGTAGTATGTCCCATCATCCCCTCCCCTAATGGGCCGATGGCTATGGTTGGGAGCGGGAATGGTTTAACCCCTAATAATATGGGGGAAAACCCCCTAGATACACAATCTTTTAAAATCCAGGATTCTCAAGGAAATGCATTGACCAAATCTTGTGTTGATAACACAAAGAAGCAATCTACTTTGGCCCAGCCCCTTTCAAAGATCTATACATGGAAGATTTTGGGTTGGATTAACAATAATAAAACAGAATCCCAGGCTAGTCTAAATAGAACACATCTTTTAAACCTGTTTTTAAAAAATCCTTTATTACGGGCTATAACAACAGATGATATAGACGCTATTTCTCTACCTAATCACAATAACCATCGAATGGTAAGCTGCTTTCACTCAGTGATGGTAGCAGATATGGTGCGTGCTCAAGAAAAAAACCTCAACTCTCTGGGTTATGATTTATCTACATTAGCAGATGACAAAGAGGCTGATAATTTCCTTCAATATAAGGAACTGACTAATACTCAAACGCAACAAACTGCACAATTGGGCAATAATAAAGTAGAACATTCTGATCCAGGGTTGGCTTTAATCTCTAGCCTCCTTAATAGTGGTCAGGATTGGTCATGGTTGCAACCAGCGCTTAAAACTTTAGAGACACTTAGACAGGGTAATGGGTGTCCCTAACAGCTCTAATATCGATGTGATTTCCTGGAATTCTTTTGGGGGACTACATTTGAATACGTTCCTCACCAAAAGGGAAAACTACACATGCCCCCGCATTTATTTTTTCCAGGAAACTATGATGTTGTCTGACATGTATATAGAAGGTTTCTATGCTTTTTCTTCATTAGCATCAAGGGGGCCGGTGGGTCGGCCTAGTGGTGGCTTGATTACTGCTGTTGATCGCAACTTGGGGTTCCATGGTAATGTGATTTTTAGGAGTAATTGGCTTTTGGGTATTGTTCATTCATCAGAGAATAATATAGAGCCAATCCTCCTGTTGAATTTATACTGGAATCCACTAAAGGTGACCATTGATACAGTGGAAGACTCTCTTGGAGTAATTCTGGGAGGTTGGTTTGAGAAGGGGTTTGGAAATCGTATTATCTTGGGAGGTGATTTTAATTTGGCTTGTGCTGAAGGCTCTATGTTAAATGAAAGAGGGGTGATCCCCAGATTGCTTCACCCTAATCTTAAGAGAGGTATACGGTGGGATAACTACCTTGATCATTGGGATCTGAGTCTTTTAGATCATGCCTTGGATTGGAATTTACCTAAATATACCTGGAAAAGAGGAAGTAATAGCTTCAGAATTGACTTTTTCTATGTATCTAATAGCTGGAAGCAAGCGTGTTGAAAACTGACACTTATGGGGGTAGAGTTGGGTGACCACATTCCCCTACGCTTTTCTCTTTCACTTCCAAACGTTGGTAATCACATTAATCCTATGCTTTTGGGCCTAAAGGCTGAAAATAATGGGAGAAGGATTGCATGGAATAAGAAAACGATTGTGAAATGTAATACTTTGGTTTTGGAGAACCTGTCCCTAGTATTGCATCAAATTAGTAGGGAAGAGGACATCAACTTGGGGGGATCCTTCTACAACATTATATGGTCATGTGTTTACAAAATTAGTAGGATAAGTGATATGGAGGTGTTGAAATCCAGGGGGAGGGTGGGTGACTCCAGAATCCAAAGCTCTAAGCGTATTAAATATAGGGATATTAAAGCATTGAAGAAACTACCCATCTCCTTTTCTGAACTACAGCTTAGAAAGAAAAAAATTATCCTGAAACACAAAAATTTGATTAAGTCCCTGAGAATGGATCAATACCTTGAAGTGCACCAATTGATGATGTATAATCGCTGCAAGGACAGAGATGTAAAATCCTGGGCAACTGTCAATAATCCATTTATGCCTGAAAAAAAAGACAGATTGGATTGCCCTAGCCAAGCGGAGGTGTGGTGCTCCTATTATAAGGAAAAGTTTTGCTTTCCCTTCTGCCTGCTCTAGGGAACAGGATTTGGACTTAGGTCCCCCAGTGGTGGGTGAATATGTGTGGGATATTGAGGATATTATGTGGGCTATCAATAAACTTAAACCATCTAGAGTGCCGGGCCCCGATGGCATCCCCCCTTTTGTCATAAAGGCGGCCCCTGAAATGTGGGCAGAGTTGCTCAAACCCATATTTGATGATATTTTTAAAAATCATATCATCCCTAAATCCTGGGCCCAAAGTATTATTGTCCCGATATTTAAAAAAGGGGATGTCCTCAATCCCCAGAATTATAGACCAATAGCCCTTGTAGATGCAGCTAGTAAGGTCTTCGGTAGACCAATAGCCCTTGTAGATGCAGCTAGTAAAGTCTTCGGTATTTTACTTTTAAGGGACCTTAATAAAGTGATTAGAAGGAATGCTTGCTTTAGCAAATTTCAGGTTGGTTTTAGAGAAGGTTTAGGAACTGACCTGAATGAGAATATTTTGTCCCATTTAAGAGACACAGTCTATTAATCCAATATGGGTGAAGTCTTTATGGCATCCTTGGACCTTTCTAATGCCTTTGACGGGGTTATCAGAGCAAGATTGTGGACTAAAATGTTAGCAATGAACTTTCCACGTAAGATTAGCCAACTCTTGGCTCTGTTACATAGGAATACCTCGGTCAGGGTGCGCTTAACTCATGAAGGTTCCCTTTCCGATGCCATTGATACTAAGGTTGGGGTCAAGCAGGGCTGTTCACTTGCACCCACGCTCTTCAACCTGTACGTTAGCGATGTGGAGGACATGTGGCAGGGTCCTTCCATTGCTCCGGTTAGGTTGGGGAGTTTGGTTATTGAGTGGATGGCCTTTGCTGATGATTTTATTCTTTTTGACCGTACCCCACGCGGCCTTTGTAGAAAGATGGATATTTTCTATCAATATGCAATGATGAACAATCTTTCCCCTAATGCATCGAAATACCGAACGATTGTAGTTGCTTAGAAGATAATTATCAAATCATACATTTGGAAGATGGGAGATGATCAGGTGGAACAGGTCCAAGCTATAACATACCTTGGCTATAATTTTTCCAATAAATCTAGCCTGAAGATGTGGAAATTGAGTCTAGAAGAAAAAGCGTCTAAATTAAAGACTCAAATGAAATTTCTGAGGGTTAGGGTATGTAAATTCTCGTTGTTACCAATAAGACGGTTTTATCTTGCAAAATGTGAGCCGGTTCTTTTGTATGGTTTGGATATCTGTACTCAGGATATGAGTTCTTACCTGAATGTGGTCCAGGGGAAAATGTGGAAAGAAGTAATGGGCCTATCTATGGTAATCCCCAACGCCATTATCCGCCATGAGTTATGTCTCATCTCACTCAAAGCTAGATATTTGTGGAGACAATTATCTCTATCTAGAAAGATGAATGATCCATCCGTAAACACCCTATATGAGTTGTTAAATAAGGTTGTTAAATCCGGATCAATAAAATCTATTAGAGGATTCAGTGATAAAATTAATTTTCTATTAGATACTCTAGGTCTTTGCTTAGATGACATGGTTCAACGACCTGGCCTAATTAAGAGACTCTTATTTAAGGCACATTGGGTGGACACAGTAAATGGCGTAGAGTCCTATTCAACTTATAAGGAATATGCTAACTTTGGGCACGCAAGGGAATGTATTCCTCTTTATTTACAAAGATTCCCCTGTTATAGGGTCAGAGGAATATTTATGCATTTTAGACTCAACCAGATGCTGACTTTAGAAAGAATTCAACATTGGGTACATAAAGAAAGGTGCTTAATCAAGATCAAATCAGCTACACATGTCGTTTCTGTGGAGAAACTGACACGTTAGAAACCCTTAAGCACCTTGTCTTAACATGTACCCATTTTGAGTCTAAACGAGCACTCTATCTTAAAGATAGATTTAATAGGGATCTTGAAATGTCTATCCATCTGTTTTGGAGTCGCTGTATGTGGGGTATAAATATTTCCTTAATTCTTGCATTGAATCTATTGCTGCAAAATATAATGGAGGAATTGGAGGAAAAAAAATAAGGAATTTAATGTGTAATGTCTCTACAGTGGAATAATGGTAATGTAAACTTAAAGGTAAAGGAAAAAAAATCAATAGTCATCTGAATTCAGGGCTGGGGGAGATATTTTATTAAGATTTTATGATAATGTGTGTGAATTTTTTTTCTTCTTTCTTCTGTATGGCATTTTAGCATTTTCTTCATTTTATATATTTGTATGTGGGCCTCATTAGGACCCAGGCGGTAGCAGGTGTTAAAATCCATGGCGCTAAGGGACCTTCATGTTAATTACGCCACCGTAATTTACGGTGGCGTAATTAACGCCTTCCCCACTCCCATTATGCCCTATGGGGCAAAAATGGGAATGGGGAAGGGTAAATGGGGATTGGGGACTTACCGCCCCGCCAAGGTCGGAATGGGGCGGTAAGTCCGCCATCCACCATGGCGGAGTTGGGAACTTAGCGGCATGGACCATGGTGCTAATAGCGCCATGGTCCTCCGCCAAGGTCCTAATGAGGCCCTATGTGTTTTACAAAATTAATTGTATACTTGTTGTGTGTGAAATGTTGTATACGGTTTTATGTAAACTAACAATACAACAATAAAAAATAAAAAATAAAAAAATGTGTGGCGAGGATCCAAATTATGCCAGAAATTCCATAAAAATATCTGCTAGCACCCCCACAAACCTCCTCTCCCCTGAAATTGCCACCCTCCTTGCCCAGCTCACACACACACACACATGCACGCACACATGCACTCATGCATGCATGCATGCATGCACACACGCTTCATACATGCACACACAGAGACACAAATGTAGGGATTCGTTCACTTACCTGCTCCTCCAGCAGCATGATACCTCTGCACCAAAGTCTCAAGCTCTCCAACATGGCCATCCTGTGCACTCTGCATGCAGCATGCAAAAGGGTGGGTGTGCCAATCAACACCTCTTACAGGGACCTGCTTTTTGCACATATCCTAGGGTTCTGGATGTCAGTGTGCCAAGCAGGCCTGAACAACAGCTATAGATGCACAGGAGTGCCCCTTTCACTGGCATAGGTCTGCAGTACCCCAAACCACATGCAAGGCAGAGGAAGCAAAACACTCCAGGCCTTACATGGACTATTGTGAATGAGTGGGCTCAGGTATTCAATGCCAGAGAGGAACCAGGTTTCTCCACAACACAGCCAGTCGAGGAGCTCTTCCTCTGCTGCTCGATGCAGCCGACACAGCCCCCAGGTTTTGATTGGGCTTACTTTGTCTCCTCCATAATGTATGGTAGGGCACCCTTTATTAATGAACCCCCAATGGAGAGGCCCTGACATTTTCTGCACCTAGAACCCCAGGATAACAGCTTGACAGGCGTGCCCTTGCATCATCTATACCTTGGTATCATAAATCACACCTTAAAAAGGAGAAGTCCTTGCATCTTGTGTACTTTGGAATACCAGATATCAATTTAACAGAGAGGGGTCTTTACATCAGATGAACCTTGGTATCCTGATATAGCCTGAGAGGGAAGGGCCCTTACATCTTCTGGACCTAGGCATCAACAATAGCTGCTTGAAGTAGAGGATGGATGAGCTTTTACAGTTTCTGTACATGGGCATTCCGGATATCAGCCGCTGAGGGAGTGACACCTGCATTGTTTGTACGTGAAAGTCCTGGAGAAACATCAGCTTAGAAGGGAGACACAGTATTGTGCTCTGTCCCTGGGCATCTAGGACATCATCTTAGCAAGGAGGGGCCCTTATACCATCTGTTCCTGGGCATCTAGGACATCAGTTTAGCAAGGAGGGTTCCTCATGTCATCTGCCCCTGGACATCCAGGCTATCAGATTAGCAAGGAGGGCCCCTCATGGCATCTGTTCCTGGGCATCTAGGACATCAGTTTAGCAAGGGGGGCTCCTTATGCCATCTGAGCCTGGGCATCCAGGATATCAGCTTATCAAGGAGTGCTCCTCATGCCATCTTTTCATGGGCATCTAGGACATCATTTTAGCAAGGAGGGCTCCTTATGCCATCTGTTCCGGGGAATCTAGAACATCATTTTAGCAAGGAGGGCTCCCCATGGCATCTGCCCCTGGGCATCCAGGATATCATTTTAGCAAGGAGTGCTCCTCATGCCATCTGTTCCTGGGCATCCAGGATATCAGCTTAGCAAGGAGGGCTCCTCGTGGCATCTGTCCCTGGGCATCCAGGATATTAGCTTAGCAAGGAGGGCTCCTCATGGCATCTGTCCCTGGGCATCTAGGATATCCGTTTGGGTGTCTGGGATGTCATCTTGAGAGGGAGATACCCATGCAGGGCTTCCAGGATATCATCTCTAGCAGAGGGAGACTAACATCTTCTATATATGGTAAACCATGATATCAGCTTGACAGGAGGGTGGGTGCTTACACCTTTTGTACTTGGGCCTTTGGCACTTAATCATAGGGGTACCAACCATGTCTAAAGTAGCATTGCCTTTAAGACATAGGCTTGCTTTTGAGCTAAATTGCATACCCACAATGCCTTGCTGATGTGCCTCTGAACTGGAAGTGTACTTCCAGAGATGGTTACCAGGTGGCGCTGTGGCATGTCTGACTTGGCTCAAATGGCGTGTTCCTCTTAGCATTACTGAAAGACTGTCCATGCTGTGTTATTTTAAAAGATCATGATTATAATTTTTGCTTCTTCTTGTTTGGTGATCAGGCGCACAAACCCCACCCAGATCTGTTGCATTTTTATTCTGGAAAGAATTCAAAAAAGGTGTTTTTCCAATTAATAGAGTTCATAAAAAAACGTGATAGAAGATTGGAGTTTTTGAAGTATCTCTGTTCAGATAAATAATCTATCAATTGATAGTATTTGACTTTTTAGCAAAAAGCGATTTTGTTTTTGTAGTGACATTTTCAGCGTCGCTGAACAGAATATAGAGGGGCACACACTTAAATTGTCTGGTCCCGCCCTTACTGCATTCTTTTAGTTGATGCACCCGGATTCTTATAACTGTGTACCAGGCATCTGACATACACGTTCTCGAAGGATTTTCCTGGTACTCGCAATAGTCTTGTCCCGACTTGATTACAGCAATGGAATCTGTGTAGGACTCACTGCCAAAACATTTCATACTCTGTAAAGGGTCCAAAAGTATGCCCACTTACTCGTTCTTTACTCCACGAGGGTACTATCCAATAAGCAACACATTGATTTCAAGCATTTCCATAGTACCCATAATGCAGTCTGTGACCATGCCCCCACCAAAGTCCTAACAATCTACCTGCCTAAGCTCAGCTTCCCAGAACATCCTGGCCGTGCACCATTGTCGAGCCCCCACCCCACCAGACAACACTCCTAGTACACTCCCAGCTGAGATTCAGGCGTGCTCTGAAGACCCACCTGGTGCACTGTGTGCACGGATCTTGCTTGACCTAATTCTCCAGACATCCCTAGGTTGTCTATTTCCTGCTTTTATCCATTTCATGTTATGTTATGCTATGTGGATTTATACCGCACACCCCAGTCGTTTGCATGGTCTCCAGGTGTTCACGTGGCTCTGTAAGAAAGTGGGTGGGGTTGGTTAGTGAGGGAAGAGGGATAGGATAGGAGTTGCATTTATATTTTGCAGAACCAGGAGATACTGGCGTCTCTGCATGCCGGCTTTCTGAGTGTGCTTTGTTTTGTGCACTGGCTTTTTGTGTCTGGAGGGGTAACACCCAGTGTCTGGGTTGTTTGTTGTTTGCAGCTGTTTCTCTCCCTGTACTACTATACAGTTACCGTGAGGTGAAATTTAGATATCGTCATGGACAAACAAATACAGAACTACTATTTCTCAGAATATCTCTTGCTTAAACCCACCACCTGCCAGTGCCCACACATCCAAAGAGAAAACAAATATTTCTCTGCCATCCAGATCCTCCTAAATTACCCTCCCATGGACGCCCCGCTTCTTCTATCTTCTCCCTTCTTTTCCCAACTCCTCGTGCCGGTGTCCACCCCACAGCCCCAGGTCGAGGTTAGCCCAGGTGTGGACACAAAATGCACCCAGGATAACCCTTGGCACTGTTAGACCACTTTGGTAAATTACCATTACATTGCTATGATGGAACCCTTGCACCTCCGCACCTGTGCAATGCTGATGTGTCATCTTACACAGGGCTGCATGCATTGCTAAATTGTGCATCAGTGATGCCAGCCTGGGAAGGATGTTGGGTGGCTGGAGGAGTCACACTAATCTGCTTCTGCATCAGATATATCACGAGCTGGGACCCACATACGTGTGCACCTGTGCACGAGTGTTATTGACACGGCCTTCTCCAGTGACACTGAACTTAACCCAGTTAGTACTGATAACATTTGTGATAACAGACAATTCACTTTTTGTTCACATTCTACAGCGAAACTGATGGAAAAGGCTAATACGCGTTGAGGTTCCACAGCCTTTGTTAATATGCTTGTCTACCACACCAAATCACCACAGTGGACGTGTCAGGGCACCGTGCCTTGCCCGCAGAGTGCAGCACTCTGCCCCCGCCATGGGCATCCAGAGTCTGAGGTAGGAAAGGAAATGAGCAAAGGGAAGATGCGAGGATGAGAAAGCTGCAAACCCAGGGAGGCAGCACACAATTCCCCAGTTAAGATCCATCTGCAATGCCAGTTCCCCACAGTAGTGCAACTATGCACAGGTTTCCGCGGCTTGCGGTGGAGGTTTGTATTGTATTGTATTGTATTGTATTTTGCATTTATATAGCGCTTTATATACCATTGGTATGGTCTGAAGGCGCTGGTAGGTTGAACGCTCTTGGGAACCGAGGTTCGAGTCAGTAGAGAGGGTGAAGAGAGACAAAAGGTGCGTGTGCGCACAGAGTATGTGTGCAGCTGGTGCGGGGTTATTGTGGTAGCTGCTTCTTAGCGGTAGGTGTGGTGGTTGAGAGGTCAGGAGAATGTGTACGCTCTGGCAGAATTAATCCAGCTCGAGAGTGGCTGCGTTAGGCCTGAGGAGAGACGCCTGGCTGGGGGTGTTAAACCAGCGGTGGTTACTTAGAGTGATGGGGAGTGAGCGGGCGATGTTGATATGAGAACAGTTATACCGAATGGTGTTCGGATTCACATGTAATTTAGCATCTGTGCTGGTGAGTGTTATGCCTTTTGAGGCCTTGAAACCTTACTTTTTTTTAATCAATGTCCTCCTTGTTTGACAAGGTCAATATCTTTGCAGTATATTGCATTAATTTCTCCTTTTGAGGCGATGCCGCCATCTTGTAATGTCAGTTATTATTTCAGGGCGCTAAGGGTCGTCACTTACGTGATTTATGAAATTTGAAATCATTTTTTCGAAAATGTTTATAAACACTCAAACGAATTTGTCTATTCTAAGTCAAATGCCATCTAGCGCACAAACTTTGAAAATAAATGTCCATCCTGCATTTCTTCTGGGGTCTTGTAATACATAATATCCCAATGCAGGTGTGCATGTAAGGCACATTTTTGATACCCTTTCCACTTAAAACCTACCTGCCCACGTCAATGATTCTTCACAAAAATTGACTTCAAAACTTGTGGAACTACACATTTCGCAAATTAAAGATTTTGGAAAGTTTGACCACAGGGGTCTTCAAATTTCGCAAATTAACGATTTTGGAAAGATTTCCCACAGGGGGTCTACACACTTCGCACATTAAAGATTTTGGAAAGATTGACCACAGAGGTTCTACAGATTATGCAAATTAAAGATTTTGGGAAGATTGACCACAGGGGGTCTACACATTTCGCACATTAAAGATTTTGGAAAGATTAACCACAGGGGGTCTACACATTATGCAAATTAAAGATTTTGGGAAGATTGACCACAGGGGGTCTACACATTTCGCACATTAAAGATTTTTGGAAAGATTGACCACAGGGGTCTACACATTATGCAAATTAAAGATTTTGGGAAGATTGCCTACCGGGGACTGCAATTTTTGGCTTTTCCAGATGTTTTGGACTACGACTCCCATCATGTGAAACCAGCATAGACAATGGTGAGGGATCATGGGAGTCATAGTCCAAACCATGTGGAAAGCCGAAGGTTGCAGATCCCTGGTCAACAGGATCCAAAATTATAGATAATAAAAACGTCTCCTTTATGGACGTCAGGTTTTAACCTTCACTGCAAGCACTGCAATGTTTTGTAAAGTGCTCTCCGCCACCATTTTCGATCAGAAGGTCCTGTGCAATTGTGACTCTGTGTGCAGCTGACACTTTTTACATTAGTACTTGGTAGGGAAGATGTGCTGGGTGCTGTGTTTGGAATCTCTCCCACAACAGCAATACCCTTAGAAATTAGTGCTTATTTTAAATGACCATCCAATACATGTGTGATAGCGATGCATGCAATTCCCAATCTGCAAAGTGTGTGTCAACGCATGCCGGGTCACGGGGTGAAAGGTCAGAGGTTGAGGGAAATCAATATGCAAGACAGCTTCAGCACCCTTTCTAGAAGTGTTCAGCCCGAATGCTTTTCCCTGAACTGACTTTTCAAATGAAAGGTTTCCTGAAAAATTGCATGTTTTTAAGCTACACCTAGACTAGTATGATTGGCAGAACACCACTATATTCCTATATAGTAAAACATCGCCCTGATAAATGAGGAATTGTACAATCGGACCGAAAACAAAAGGTCTGACTGTACAAAAAGCCTGAAAAATGCTACCACCAAAGGTTCGAACACCAAAAGTTCGAACCTTTGGTGGTAGCATTGTAGGTAAGTATATTAAAAAAAAAGACTGCGGGGTCTGCAGGGGTGTCCCCCGCAACACTCTGCTCACTATATTGTGTGCTACAGTGAGCGGGGTGTTGCAGGGGACACCCTTGCAGCACACCCGAAAAAAAAAAAAAACGGGGGCTGCAGGGGTGTCCCCCACAACACCCTGCTCCCAATACTTTATGGCACAGTGAGCAGGGGTTGCGAGGGAAAACCCTGCAGCCCCCGTTAAAAAAAAAAACAAAAAAAAAGAAAAAGATCCTGCGGCGCTGGTTCCCGATCACGGAAGTGAAAGGGAACTGGCGCAGCAGGGAGACAGTGTGAAGAGAAGTAGGGTTTGTTTATGTTGGGGGTGTGGCTGGGGGTGTGTTCAGGGTGTGGGTGGGGAATGTGTCGTGGGTTTGTTGTGGGTTCATACATTTCACATGCAAACTTTTCGGCCGCAGTAAAATCTGCCGGTCGGATCTCGTAGATCCGTAATTGCTGCCCGGCTTGTGAGTGAATGCTCTCTTGATGCTTAAGGAATGAAGGTGACACTTAGCGGACCCTATAGTA
The DNA here is from genome assembly GCF_040938575.1 of Ambystoma mexicanum. NCBI lineage: Eukaryota > Metazoa > Chordata > Amphibia > Caudata > Ambystomatidae > Ambystoma > Ambystoma mexicanum. Next base: position 65,397,382 of record NC_090940.1, on the reverse strand, counting down.
GTCATGTTGCTCTCGTCTGAAGTAGGCAAGGAGTGTTCGGCCACGCTGGACCTGTGTGCTGCACGCGGGCCTCTGCAGCACATTCTCACCCCACTACTGCACCCACTGGGTGGACAGACGCCCACACAGAACACGTGCAACTTGGCCCATCGCTTCTAAACACTGGAAAAGCCTTACATTCAGAACACCCACGTTTGCTTAAAATGATGCAGAGTTGACCATATATATGACGAAATGTGTGCCAAACCCAGTCTCACTGAGTTAAAATACGGTGCCACTGGCGTTGCTGTCTATCAATAGAGTCCACAAACACAACAGGCTTCAGGAGCCATCAGGGGAGGGGGAGCTCTTGGAACAGACAGGGCCCAGGGAATGCCCAGAATGAAAGCTGTTCTCCGTCAGTCCTCTGAATAAACAATGATCGCATTTCTTTCATGTGTTTTATAGAAAATAAAAATAGATTTTTCCCTTGATGAAAACACTGTCACAATGCATCGAAACTCGTCAGCCTTTCCGTATTGTGCTTTTTTTCTCGTGTAATTCTGAGTTACTCACACGTATTTATTTATTTATTTGTACATTTGTATAGTGCACAAACAGTCCTTGGGCATCGTGGCGCTGTTCATTGATGGGCACTTAGTTACAGGCGAGGGCACAGGTTGAGTTTACATTTACAGGAATTACATTTATACAGATTAGGCACAGATTATATATACATTTGCCGTTTATATCATTTTTAAGTATGCAGACATGTGGTTAGTACAGCGGTTAGTCAGGTGAAGAGCATCGTTTTCAGCGCCTTTCGGAATTCTATCTGTGATTCCTTCGCACATAAAGGTGGAAAGAGGGCATTCCATTGTATGGATGCTAGGTACCGGAAGCTAGCGCCGCCTGCTCTGACTCGTTTGACCAGGGGCACAGTGAGCATGTTAGAGTAGGGCGTTCTGGTGGGTCTTACGGAGGTGGAGGGGTGAATCCTTTGTGACAGGTAGGCAGGTGCGGTGAGGTGGATGCACTTTTAGGTCAGTGGTAGGGCTTCGAATATTACACGTTATTTTATCGGGAGCCATTGGGCTTGTTGCCTGGCGGCCTTGATATGTTCTCTATTGGGGATGCCCATAGCTGCGCGTAGTGCACCGTTCTGGATGATTTGCAACTTGTCTAGGTTTTTTGCCGATGTGCCCAAGAAGAGAATGTTGCAATAATCTAGCCTTGAGCCGGTAATGACTCTTGCTATGTTGGTGCAGTTCTCTTTAGAGAGGAATGGTCTAGCTGCATTCAGGAGCTTGGCATGGTACGCTGCTGAGGAGGCGATCGCATTGACTTGCCTAGTCATGGACAAGTTGGAGTCCAAGTATGCTCCCACTGATTCCGATACTGGGATTCTGATGGAGTCAATGGTGAAGTGGCTGAATTGAGTGTCGAGATTCTTGAGTGTGTTGGTGGAACCTACCAGGAGAAGTTAAGTCTTGCCTGAGTTCAAGTACAGTCCATTGGCTGCCATCCAAGTCTGGATGGTGTTGTATATGTTGTTATGGGTTCGCGAATCTGTGTCATAGTCGCCTGTGAGTGTGAGTAGGATCTGAGTATTGTCCGTGTAATGAGTGTAGGAGATACCCAGGGCGTTGAGGATGAGGAAGAGGGGACGTGTGAACATGTTGTAGAGTGTGGGTGAGAGGCAGGGCCCTTGGGGCACCCCACATAGCATGATGGTTGCTGAAGCGGATGTTAAGTCAGAGAATACTTGCATGGTCCTTCCTTATAAGAAGGATGTGATCCAGGTAGTAGCGTTGGGGGAGAATTTGGCCGTAGTAGTAAGGTGGTGGCATAAGACGTTATGGTCTATGAGGTCAAATGCCGCAGAGTGGTCGAGAAGTAGGAATATGGCTGGTCTACCTAAGTCTCTGGCATCGTCCATCTGGTTCTTAAGGTCCAGTAGAGCGGTTCCTGTCCCATGCCCAGGACCAAAACCCGATTGGCGCAGCCCTAGGAGATTATTCTCCTCAATGAATTATTGCACCTGCAGGCAAGCTGCTTTGTCGAGTATTTTTAATAAATATGGGACGGTGGTAATGGGCCTGTAGTTGTTTGGAGATGTAGGGTCGAGAGCGTTTTTTTTTAAGAGAGGGCGTACCCAGGCTTCCTTGAGGAAGGAGGGAACCCCTACCTGTGGCAAAGGAGTAGTTGTCGAATGCTGTCAGGAATGGCACAAGGGTGTTTGCACAGTCCTTAATGATTGCAGCTGGACATATGTCGCCTTTACATTTAGATGGCTTTATAGTTTTCATGAGGTTGATCATGACTTGAATAGGGGGGCCAACTGGAGATAGGCGGTGTCTGTGGATGGAACAGTGTTGTGGATAGGAGTGTTGGTTAGTGAGTGTTGGGTAGTTTGGATTTTAGTTTGGAGGGTGTTCAGTTTGTTGCGCATGGCAGTTTGGATTTTGTCGCACCATGCTTTGTCTTTAGTGAGGTTCTGTGGGGGGATGGGTCTCTAGTTCTATGAAGATAGAGAATATCTCTTTAGTGCTGGACTTAGCCTCAGAGATCCCGGTTTTCGAAAGAGTTGGCTTTGGCGCGAATGATAGCTTTTTGGTACTCTTTTGAGCAATTTTGAAAGTCCTGTTTGTCAGCATCGGAGTGGGTGGTTTGCCAGCGGGATAAGGCTGTCCGTTTTTTATTGCGGAGTTCGAGGGGGTCCGAGGTGAACCAGGCATTAGTGTGGCTGGTAGGTTTAGCTTTGCGAGGCTTAAGCGGTGCAGTGGAGTTGACAGCCGATGTGATGGCAGTGTCATAAGATAGCGTGAGGGCCTCTGGCTCAGTGGAGAATGGAGGCCTGAAAGCTGGTGCTTGTAGGTAAGGTAGGAGCCTTTCCTTGGTGAGCTGGCGGGAGCTTCTGGAGAGTGTAGGGGCTAGGGGGGAAGAAGGGTGTGTGTTGACCCTGGTAGTAGGCATGCTGAACGTGATAATATGATGGTCAGACCTCAGGGTGGGGGTGTTACCAGTAATGAGGAGAGGACAATTGTGTTGGGCTATCCAGTCAAGTGTTCGGCCTTGTGTATTTGTGGGGTCGGTGACAGAATAACTGAACCCTAGGGTCTTAAGGGCTAAGATAAGTGACTTGGCAGCTGGGTCCTTGACATCATTAAGGCCTAGATTGAGGTCACCAAGTAAGTTAGCTTTGGTAGGCTTTTTAAGTTGTCTGATAGGAGGTGGGTGAGGGCTGCCTGGAAATCCCCTATAGGTCGTGGTGGCCGTTAGACGAGATGTAAGGCAATAGTGGTCTGATGTGATAGGTTGAGTTTCAATTGGAGGTAGTCGCTGTTGTTTTTCATGTCTTTGTCAACCTTCCTGATGGAGAGGGAGTCTTTAGCTATAAGAGCTACGCAGCCACCTTTGGATGGGTGGTCTTGTCTGGGGATGGAGTAGCCTTGGTGGAGGGCCAGGAATAGCACAGGACCTGAGGCATCATGTAGCCAGGTTTCCGTTACCATAAGGAGGTCCAAGTTGTGGGTGGTGATGAGGTCATGAATATCTAGTACGTGGGTATTGATAGAAAGGGCATTGACCTGGGCGCAATTGGGGCTGGGCTAATGGTGGGCGACGGTGGCTGTTTGTTTGTGATGTTTCCTATTTTACACCCAAAATATAGATTTCATGACAATTTCATCGTTTACGTTTTGATATGTTATCCGTTAGTACAATTTATATTGTGTCACTACCTTTGTATTTCTATCCTGGCATTAAATCTTGACAATCTGGGTATCACTTATGCCAACTACGCAGACGATACCCAGATTCTCCTATCACTCACTGGGGACTATGAGGAAGATCTGGCTATGGTGAACAGAGTCTATAGCATCGTTCAGGCATGGATGGCCAACCATGGCCTATGTCTGAACAATGACAAAACAGAGCTCATCATCCTGGGTACCGCAGCTCGTTTCACCAAACTTAACCCCAATTACTCAGCGTTCATTATTGATGGGAATACTATCAAGGTCGCCAGAGAAGTAAAAACCCTAGGTTTTTACCTTGACTCAACCTTATCTTTTACCAAACAGGTAAATGCACTGGCTTCCTCTACGGCTTATACATGTAAATTAACATGGACCGGAAAACAATTCCTGTCAGCTGACAGTTGTTTAATCCTAGCTAGAGCACTCATTCTATCAACACTTGATTATTGTAATGCTCTCTAAATAGGGGCAAACAAACAAACCATCAACAGAATACAAGTGCTCCAAAATAATCCTCTCAGGGCTGCCTTAAGCATCCCTAGAAGAGTACACATATCTGAAATAAAAAGGAAATATAAATGGCTCTCTACCCAAGAAAAAATCAATCTCAAATCGGTTTCTCTCATCCACAAATGCTTAAACAATAAAGCCCCTTGTTACCTAACAGAACGATTTATCAGAAAATTCTCCATCAGACCGTCAAGAATAGCAAACCCTAACTGTCTCCAAGTGCCAAGATTTAAACTGTCCACCATTGGAGGGTCCAGTTTCCCAGTAAGAGCAGCACAACTGTGGAACTCCCTACCACACATACTCAGATCTGACCAAACGTTTATCAAATTCAGAAAGAACACAATTAAATGGCTTATAGAGAAATATATGTAACCTACACTCTCTTACTGCACTAACTCAGCCCTTACTTGCATGTATTGTATTTTGATATAGATATGCTAATATGTAAATGTTTGTTAATAATGACATGTTGTATACACAAGCATTCCCCTACTGCTGTTATTTACTGTTTTGACCCTCATCTTGTAACATAGAGGAAACTGTTCTTACCTTTGCACTGTAACATCTGTAACTAAGCTGTATGTACTCTTTTCACCTGCACCCTAATATCTCTTGGTCCGGTGCGCACAATAAATACATAAACGAACAAACAAACAAACAAACATAACCTGCAGACCATTATATGCGTGTGCTGCACACTTATCTGCATCATGTTAGTGTGCACGTTTCCCCCTCGTATGTGCGGTAGAGGACCAGGTGGATGCCTCTTCTCTAGTCTTTGCCCCTTCCCCACCTTCCTATTGGAGTAGCAGACGAGGAGCTACAGTTGTGAATTCATGCACAAGTTTATGTGACATGTTCATACCGCGTCAATTGTACGAAAGACCATACGCACTCAGACAACCATTTAGAAGATACCCCCACATTGAGGCAATGGAGGAAGTTACCAAGAAGGATGTCCACTGCCAAAGTGCCAGAATGCGGCTATGGGAATCATGAACAAACTCTAAACAAAAGGTTGATGACGCTAATAGGATGTCATGAAGAAGATATATAAGCTTATGCTGAAACGATATGAAAATACTTAAGACTGACAATGTAACAGAAGCACTAAGAGAAACATGTAGCAAAAGATGAAGTTATCTTGAAAATAAGAAAATGAAGTAATGTGCTGACCAACAACTATGAAATACACTGTAACACAAGGTAGAAAAAGCTTAGAGGAGCTTGCTAAACAAGAGGTATACATATAATGCTTAGGACGGCCATTGGATGAAAATGAGCAACGGCCCGTGTTAAAGAATCAACCCAGCTACCTCAACATACGATTCTCGGATTGCAAACTGAAGAATTAATGAAGAAGCTGTTTTAATGTGCTGAATTAGGGAGTACTTTGTAGACAAGGAGGCTATTTCGAGAGATGGGTGCAAAGCACAAAAGGAGTTGAATGAAAAGACCATGTCCATGGGACATATTTCTGCTAAGATTAGGAGGGTAAGGACATTTGCTGATGGCAAGTATTGAACAATCACGAAGGCAAAGCCTATGTGAGGTGGAGTGAAGAAGTGTCTAAATGCCAGAAAGGGTTATGGCAGCCTGTTTAATAGCAGTAATTGAGAGGCAGAAATTGACAGAATCATGGTCTCCTAACACGTGATGAAGATCCCAAAACAAAGGCTATTCATTAGAGCTTCAAGTTAAGATAGTGGTGTGCTCACACTCCCTTGAATGTCCCAGAATAGAGAGCAGGCTACGAGGTCAACTACAAATGACAGACCTCGCTAAAGATTAGGGCGATGACACATGATGGACTAATTGGGAAAACAGAATAAGTTGACGCAGTTTGAACTCATGGGTTTCATTCTGTTCACATGCTGCTAAAACAAGCCGGAAGTCCAAGGTTGGATAGGGTTGCCAATCAATCAAAGGCCTGCCACGCACTTTCATATACAATGTTGCAGATATCATCCCACTGTCATATTATCTGCTATAATCAGCATTTGACGTACGGAGAAGTAGCTCAAGGCGTGTCCTACAGACAAGGTGCAGCCAATGAGATATTAACCCTGATATAATTCTATAAGTAGGTATGTTCCCCTAATCCAATCCATCCCGACATTCGGTTTTGATGAAATGCCACATAGGATGATGTCATAAATGACGTATGTGAAAGTATATAAACTCTGTACAAGCAAACTAAGGTGTGAATATCGAGCATCTACTTTGATAGCTGTATTTCTTCCTGCTTTCATTCATTGAGATTTAAGCAGTATTTTATCATCTTCCTTTGGTCTGTCCAGTTATTCGACCTGTAATAACTACTGGTAATTTCATCTAGCACAGAGAGGACGCTTCAAAGTGCTGGAGCACATTTGGAAGCAGTGCAAATGGTTCTGGTCTAACGACCGAGATCTGACCCAGATCCAGACCCCAGACAATCGTCGACTCCTACCATTAGCCAGATGATTGCAGTTTCCTGTGGAGAATGGAGCGTTAAAAAGCATGTGTTCAAGACCCCGTTTTGCAGGTCCCCCTTTCACGAAGTTCCTGTCTGGTCCCCGCAAGCGACCGCGGCCTGAATGTGAACTGGTGGATTGTGGGAGAGTCGATGCCGTGGTACTCGAGCTGAATAGCGGATGTGAGAAGACCATCAAATATGGTAAAAGATAAAGGGGAAGGGATTGTGTTGTGGTATGTTGAATATATATATATATAGAAAGAGTAAATGGATTTTCATGGATTATAAAGAAGAAAAGGGATACCTAGATTTCACGGGGCCCATGAGGGACAGAAAGAATACACGACACAACTCCATATAGGAATGTTAAGGGATTCCCGTGGCATAAACTCAATAAGTGGGGCATGTATGAGACAGGGTCAATAAGAGATGAGATACATTTACTGAGAATAGTAAAGGAAGGCGTATGCAGGGGAATACATCGAAAGAGGACTTGTGTATAGGGTATAATATGTTTTTATAAAGTTTTCTGCATGTTTAAACTGATAGATATAAAACAATAGAAAAAATAAGTATGTAAAAAGCGATGTTTGGTACACTTTTTAAACAATGGATTGACATTAATCAGAAGGCTAACATCAGATGAAATTGTTATACAAATAAAGAAGATGTATTTAAGATACTAAAAAACCAAGAACATACGAAAATAATTGATAGAAAGTGTAAACGAAGGAGCAAGAAGAATAGTGGTGCAAAAGGTTTTCAAAATATGTTGATTCATGGTTTACCAGCAGTGATTGATGGTGCTTGCTTAAAAAGATTAAAACAATATGTTTAATAACCCTATGAAGAAGAATAACAGACTGGGTAAGTACTGACAGTCTGAATTGATTTGTCACCATGGAAGACACACCACTGTTGCACCAATGCAGAACATTGCCGAGGTATACAGCCAACATTAGGAAATATCGCTCCGAGTGGGTCAAGGGCACAACTAATAAATCACTTATGTCATGGCCTCAAGAGGGTTCCTTATCAAATCGATATTGCGTCACATGACAACATATTTACAGGCCACTCTTTAAGGAAAGAAGTTAGAGAAAAGGTTGGAAATTTTAGAACTCTGGAAAATGTATCAGAGTGAGAAAGAAGATCCAATTGAGGGAGAGTGGATGCTTAATCAGAATAAAGGAACAGTGTAACTTTGGCTCCTATTTTACCTCCTGAAAAGCGAGATGTAAACGTTGAAAAAAAGGGATTTAATCCTTCAAAGGAATTAAAGGCAGCAGTGGGGTATTGTCATGCCTGTGTCACTGGCGCACACATTGGCAACCGTCATGGACTATTTGGAACTTATTTATCTTCATAATACTCCTTGAACAACCCCTATTCACACTTTGCTCCTTAATTTCCATTTGCACAACTTTGGTACTTTCTTATTTAATTCAGCTAACTACATGTACCATAATGCACCTTGCTACAGTTATCAATTTCTGGCTATTCCCATTCATCAGTATCGGTACCAGAATCCCCAGAAGCCCTAGCGATCAGTGCTGCTTCCACCTTCTCAGGACCAGAGAGGGAGGAGGCAGATTACCTTCAGGTGGGCTGCTCCAGGTGCTGTCAATTAGCCTGTCTCAGTACAGGGCAGGGCTGTATTTAAGCAGCTGCCTGCAGGAGCTCAGTCTCTTGCATTAAGAGTTCTCCCAGCAACTTTTTTGCCTTGAGCCACAAATTGTATGCTGTTCCTGTTGCAGTATTATCCTGGTCCTCTGGGCTCCCTGCCTCGCTGCCCTGCTCCTCTGGGCTCCCTGTCTTGCAGCCTGCTACACTCTGCCTGCAGCCCTGGTCCTCTGAGCTACCTGCCTCGCTGCCCTGTTACTCTGGGCTCCCTGCCTTGCAGCCTGCTACACTCCTCTGCCTGCAGCCCTGGTCCTCTGGGCTCCCTGCCTCACTGCCCTGCTCCTCTGGGCTCACTCCTTGCTGCCCTGCTCCTCTGGGCTTTCTGTCTGCAGCCTACTACAGCTCTCTGTCCTGCTCCTCTGGGCTACCTGCCTCGCTGCCCTGCTCCTCTGGGCTCGCTCCTTGCTGCCCTGCTCCTCTGGGCTCTCTGTCTGCAGCCTACTACAGCTCTCTGTCCTGCTCCTCTGGACTCCCTGCCTTGCAGCCTACTACAGTCCTCTGCAGTCCACAACAGTTTGCCTGCACTTTGTGCCATCCGTTACTCCAGCCCTGCTGCATTGTTTGGAGCCCCCTGTTTCCTGGCTACTGCCCCCTTACTCTCTTCCTTATTTGCACCCCCTGTTCTTGATCCCTGTCCTTCTCTTCCTTGAGTCTTTGGTCCTCTCTTAGGTTATCCATTTCAGTTATACTGTTTCTGTACAGACACCCACATCTGTTGTTCCCAGCCATGAGCATACAGAGTAGGCTCCTGTAATAGCAATCTGTGCAGAAGGCTGGCGTTTCCAAAGGTCCGTGGAACACTCTTTCCCATTTCTGCATACACCCCAAGAGGGAATCCAGTTTGTTTGTACCTTTGTATTCTCTGCCCCTTTTTGTTCACAGCTCCTGTTACCGATTCTTCTTTCTTGTTGAGCTTCCTGCTTTCTGTGCTTATCTGACACTTTACATCAGCACAGCCACCCAAAACCTACCTGGGTGCCCGGTGCGACTCTTGACAGAGTGCCATCCTTGACAGGTATGTTAATCTAATATACAAGTCCCCTGCTTATAATAGCGAAGACACCATGGAAGAGAGCAAAAATAGAGAATGCAAAAATATATCAACACGCAATGAAGATAAACAGCATGGTGAGATAAAGAAAGACAAGCCAAACAGACTGAGATAAAGGAAAAGGCATAAAGACACAAGGGAAAAAAGGATACAGCTAAGGGCATGACAATAGTAAAGAATGAATGGATGGGAGGACAAATATTGCTCAAACGAGATGATAAGGGCATTGATGGAGTATGGGAAAGGGAGGAAAGGGAGGAGCGAGAGAAAACAGAAAGAGAAAGAAGAAGAGCAAATAAAGAAAGGGACGAAGAATGTAAGCAAAGGGAGGAACAAAAAAGGTGTGAGATGAGAAAAGGAGATTGGAAGAGAAGAAACAAAAAGAGGCAGAAGCCCAAAGATTGAAAGTGCGTAGGTTGCAACAAAGGCAAGAGGAAGGGTGTAAGTCAAATAAGGAGAAGAAAGGAAGAAATGGACAGGAGTAGGGGATTCAAAGACCATGAAATGGAATATTTATGCCACAGAAGCATAGTACCCATAGAAGCACAAGAACGATTGGAAGAAGAAAGAGGGTCATAACAGCCCTGAAGGGAGCTGCACGGAATGCTGAGATCAGCATGGGCTCGAGGGCAGGACACCAAAGATAGAACAGAGGCTTGGGAAATGATATAGGCAAATGAGGGATGGAGGAAGGTATGAGTCTCAAGACAATACTGAAAGTTCCTGATCAAAGGGAACTCAAGGAAAATCACGGGACGTCACAACAGATGATCATAGAACGATGTCCTTGAGTAGGCTAGATCTTGACGATATTAGAGAAGATGACAGCCACACAAGTTGGGGCATAATGATGTCAGATGAAGAAAGATGGGAGAATGAGAGGGTGCAGAAAGAGGGTGCATGCAGATTTTCAAGGGAATTGAGTGTAGATAAAGGGGTAAAATTGTCATATTTAGAAGACCCCTTAGAAAAACACAACAGAACCAACATCATATATTGAACCATCACAAGCACAGTTAAGTAGTGCAGGGGATATATCCCCACCTTATATAAGCAGATTAAAGGCATTGCCAGGACGGACACAAACAGGTGAGAACAATCCTGCTTGGAAAACAAGGAGCGTGGATGGGTATAATTATGAACCAAGATTGTCGCAATTCTCTCTATTAGAGGAAGGGGGTGGGGGGTTAACCAAAATATATACAATGGCCCCAAATGGATAAGGAGAATTTAAAGTGTACACTATCAAGTTTAAGTTCAGGTGTGTGAAAATGGATTTCTGTACTAGAGAAAAGAATGTCAGGAGCGACTTCAGCCATAGGCGACATTAAAGGCCTATTATCACCCATGCAAGGGGAGAGAGCTGATGACGTGCGGAAAAGAGCAAGATATGTGAAAGTCAGTGCAAAAAAGACGGTGTACAATGGAGCGCCATTTAATCATTGTAGAGCGGAAGTATGGCGATCACTTAGAGTACAATATCCTGATACATCGGATATTGGGGCAATAATGACTAGGAAACTGGGAGAGACTGAAGACCACATTGTCTTTATTCAGCAGATTCAGGACAGATGGAATCTAGAATTGCATGAATCATGGGATACAAGGCCTTCATTGTTTTACCATATTTTGTGTCAAAATGCCAGTGCAACATCAACTAAAGAAACAGGTAGGAATGGAAGCGAAGCCATGGCCAGAGAAACAATTGGCAATTGTGCACTACTGTAAAATCTTAAGGGAGAAAGACAAAAAGAAAGCAGAGGAAAGAAAACAGGAAGAGGTGAAGTTGGTGCAGAAAACATTATAAAAATACACCATAGAAGGAGCGGTATTGACAAACAATGAGGCAAAAACAGTGCAGTTGCCACAGCAGAATAATGCAACATATGCAATGGATCAGAACGGGTATCTTTTTATGCCGAGAGGCAGAGGGAATAGGCCTCAGGGAGGAGGACAACGAGATGGATTTAAAACCCCTCAAGGAAGGGGAGGATTTAATGACGGACAGTCACCGCAATATTGTAGCTGCAGTAAATTAGGACATTTAGCCAGAGTATGCAGAAGTAGGGGTGGTATGCAGCAACAGAATTGGCAATCCCTGAGAGGGGTGATGGGACATGCTCCACAGTATAATACAGATTCACAAGAATATTATGCCGAAGATCACACGAAAACTCAGAGGTATGCACCGCAAGCACAGCAAATACAACGAGTCCCAATGCAGATGCAGCCGCCACAAGGGCAACACTACACACAGGGGGAGCGTCCTGTCCGCCAAATTGTAATTGCAATAATTTCTTGCAAACATTATTCAAACCTTCATAAAGATAACAGTGGAACAAAACCTAAGTTTGTGTCACTGAGAGAAATCCATACATACACAGAAATGAGTTACATCTGCCTATTTTATTTGGCTAGAGATGTTGGTAGAAGTTATTTTTAAAGAGAAATGTTGCAGAGGGAGATGGTAAGAAAGTTTTTTTTTTCGTAGTCAAACAGGTGAAATTATTAAGGATTCACTGGGCACTTTCTGCAAAGTATATACATTACATCTAATGTTTTAAATACAACATTCCAAACATAATGAACTGAAAAGTGTGCGTGAAAAATGCAAATACTCAATGCTAATACACATTAGAAACCTGGTGCACTCGTGACTAAGTACTGCACTTGTCAGAAAACAAGGAGAACGTGTTTAAGTGCTGTCTTCTTGACTAGGTGCAGAGTCCCAGGGATCTGGTGTGTGGCCCCTCTAGGGGTAAAGAAGAGACTTCTAGGTAAGGTCTACCAAAGCCTGGCAGTAAGGGATGACCAAGAAACTGGTCGATGTCTAGATATTAGTTTAGAAGTTCATGTGGTCCATGTTCAGAGTGACCACTGCGGGGGAAGCGATGACCACTGACATTTCAGCTCGGCTGGGTGTGAGCCTTCTTCTGGGGTCAAATGTTACTAGGTCTCCCTTTGGATGAGCTGTGGAATGGTCTGTTCACAAAAAATATTTTCTAAAAAGGTGGAGGGCAACAACATAATAGAGTCCTTCAGATGGACTTGGGTAATGCTCAACTTGAAAGTACCATAATTCAATGTGTTGATGACATTTTAGGGTGCAGTGAGACAGAAGAAAGATGTAGAGAAGACTATGTCAAACTTATGACTATACTGACAGAAAAAGGATACAGCATGGATTAAGAGAAATTCCAATATTGCCAAGAAGAAGTACTGTATATAGGACAGTTTATTTCCCACAAAGAGGGAAAAGTGACACCTGAAAGTGCAGAGGCTTTTATGAGGACTGAACAGCCAAAGGCAGTAAGACAAATACAACATTTCTAGGCCTATTCAACTAATTCAGGGCCTGGGTCTTCAATTACAGTACATATTCAACCACTCTTAGAAGGACTCAAAGAGGCATAGATGACTAAGAATAAACTAATATGGACAGAAGAGATGACTGAAGGATTTCAGGAATTTAAAAAAGTGATCAGCACAGCCTCTGTATTAGGGATATCAAATTACAGTTAAGAATGTTACTGATTTTCTCATTCAAATGGCGAAGTCATGACAGCAGTGCTCACACAGAAAACAACATTAGGACATGGTCACAAACCATTAGCTTATTATAGTGAGATCTTAGATCCAGTCATGAAAGGACCCTATCCCTGTGTTCAATCTTTGGCAGCAGCTGCCTTTGCAATTGAAAAATCCTCAAGTGTAACCATCGGGTGTTCAATGACGTTGTCGATAGAACATGCATTTTTCACAATTTTGGAGAAACCTAAAAGTACATTGGCTACACAAAAAGCATCAGGATAGGAGGTAATTATCTCAAACCCTGCAATCAAAACTGTTAGGTGTAGTACAGTATATCCAGCAATGTTTATAGCTGAAACAGTGGGAGAAGATGAAGATATGCATGTTTGTACAACATATACCGAGGTTTATGATGATATTACCCAAGTGAGAGAGAATGCTATAGGGAGGGGGAAAGTGGTCTTCATTTATGGGTCTTTGAGAATTGATCAAAAGAGTAGGGTGAGTAATACAGAATCAACAGTGGTAAAACTGAACCGAGAGGGTACATTTGAGGTACTGATTAGTTGGAGATTGTCCCCAGATTACTTAGCAGAGGCTGCAGAATTAGCCATTCTTATTGATGTGCTGCAAAGCTTTGAGGATGAGGAAGTGACAGTGTAGTCTGACTCTGCCTATGTGACATCAACTGTGTATGCAGGCTTGTCACGTTGGAAAAGGAGGGGTTTCCTCCATGCATATGGCACTTTAGTGCAGCATTCCGGGTTATTAGAAAAAACAAATTGAAGCACAGAGTTTCCCAGAGACCATAGCGATCGTGAAATGTGCAGCCGATTCAAAGAGAACAGATTTCATCTCTTGCGGAAACAATGCCGCAGATTTAGAAGCCAAAACAGCAGCCTATTACCCAACTATAACTGAGAGTGAAGTAAAACATATAAGGCAGGAAACAGGGCAATGCATGCTGGTTAAGGAAGGATATATTATGATATCCATTGTACGGTTAATTGAAATTCAAGGACAAGCATCACGGGAAGAAAAAGAGTTATGGAAAAAATGGGGATGTTCTCTATCCCCTACTGAGGCAATTTGGAGACAGGATAGCACTTGAAAGCCAGTTATGCCTCTAAAGTTATAGAGGGTAGCATTGGAGCAGCTTCACTACCAAGCACATATGACTCGAGAGAGTCTAGCTACTACTATTGCAGAAAAATGGTACATACCAAACCTATGTGAACGAATGGCACAGTTCTTTATGAACTGTATTGTGTGCCAGAAATGTACTGCAGGTCAAACTCTGTGAACAGTGAGAGGAGTAATTCCCAGACCTAATAGACCATTTCAGCATCTGCAAATAGATTATGTAGATATGGTGCAGATTTGCAACGGATATAAGTATCTGTTAGTCGTAGTATGTCCCTTTTCGAGATGGATCGAGTCAGGTCCATGCATGCACCCTGATGCTGCATGTGCTGCCAAGTTCCTTGCACGTGAAGTGTTTCAAATATGGAGTGTGTGCGAAGTTTTGTGATCTACAATGGAGCGCACTTCGTAAATGAGCTATTTGAAAATATAGTTCTGCTATTAGGCATTAGACACAAGTTTTCTTCATCTTATCATCCACAAGCAAACATGTTTTGGGAGAAATTAAATGGCCTTTTGAAAGAGAGGATAGCAAAACTAAAAGCCACTTTAAAGAAGGGATGACTTTACTGCCCAGCCCTTGCGCTATATACACGGCAGAACCAGCCAGGCTCAGATCATCATCTGACACTCAGTGAGTTGGTGACTGGACACCATATGAGAACTCCTCTGACTCCCCTAATAAAGCCAAATACAGATGCTCACAGTGTTGTCAAACGGGAAATTATATCGTACCTCCTATTGCAATGAATATGTGTATATTGGCCTAGGCCAAGCTGCTTATAAGCCACTTGTGAAGAAAACCGTGTTGCAAGGTCCTGACCTTAGAATCAATGTAAACCGCCATTTTAGGTCAATCCGCCATTTTAGGTTCTCTCTGTAAAGACACCCTGTGAGTTCAAAATGGTGGACGATGTCATTCCGAAATACAATATGGCCGTCTTGACCTCTGATAATATAATAATATGTAACTTGCCTGCAGGCCACTTGTTGGGGTCGTGAACTGAGACCTTGTCCTTCACTGACCTGTGTGTAAAGGATTACTCGTGCCAATGAAACTAATCTGCGAGCATATGTTAAGAACAATGTATCCAAATACTGAACTAAGAACACTTGTTTAACTACATTGTATTAATGTTTGAGAAGTCCTTTATGAGAAATCCTAAAATACACTGATACCGTGTAGGCTTGTTGGTGAATGTATTAAAGGCAATCCCTATGCACATAGTGGTGCGAACTCAGCATGAACCCTGGATCAGTAATGTATTAGAGGAATATTAACCCGAAGTAGGGTTCGACATCATGTTTGCAAATGGTATAAAAGAGCAACAAATTCTAATGTATAGCATCTCTCACTAAGCACACTGATCCACGCTGGAGTTCGTTGTGTTGTTCTGAGGGCCGATAGCTATCTGTTACTTTTCTTGGAAAACTGTTCAGTATAAAATAAAAAGATGTTTGTATGGTCCTTTGTAACCCGTGTTCAGTGTATTTCCTTTTGGGGTACTCAGCCTCGATATTTTGATTTTGTTTTCACAGTTGGCGCCCGAATAGAGACCCTCAAGATTGATGCCGGATTGTCGAAGCTTGACGCACACTATCGGACAGGGATCGGATGGTGTGACGAAATAAGGGGCCCCTTCTGAACGAGACGCAAAACACCTCAGCAGAGCTGCACGACTCGATCCCTGAACGATTAGTGTTAAGACGGATTTCTGAACTCTGTCCTGGCGGAGCAGAGGTTCAGAAGGCCAACCTAATTACTTGGAACAGGGTAACATCTGGACAAGCCAGACCAATCAGGGTAGCGATCGCGGCGGTCAAGACTAGGTCTCAAGAGGGGTGAGGGTGACTGAAAGCCCACAATGATCACACAAAACAAGGACACTTACAAATTACTCCAAACAGGTGTTATATTAAAAATATATACACATTTATTCCAAGGCCTTTGCAACAATGACCGTAGCGAGAAATCACAATAAAACTGTAGTAAACCAACACATACCAAACCAATACAATATATATACAAATACAAACGAGTCTAAAGCGTTAGATGCACGAAATGTGTAGTCCACCTAGAAGGGGAGGAAAACAGGCAGTGCGAAATAATGATTAGACCCAGTCCGCCTTCAGAGGCACCTAACTAAAAGGAAGTCCAAGCCCTACGAAGAGTGGAGCCTTTTTCTCAAGAGTACCTGCACACGCTTGTGCCAACGGGCAAAAAGGGGAGTCTCTTCGAGGGAATCAGGCAGTTCAGTTTGGTGCACAAATGAAGAAGAACAGAGTTCCGCGACTCAAGCGCAGCCTCCACTGTGGGCAGAAGCAGAGCGTGAGTACGGAAAGGCGTGCTGTTTGACCCAGCGGGGAAAAGCTATGGGCTCCTGCAGGAGGGCAACCTGTTCCTAGCTATGCTACTCACCGGTCCCTGATGCGAGCAGACCCAGGCTTCTCCGCGTCAGTTTCAGTGCTGGCAGGTTCAGGGGAGCAGGGGACGTCTCGTCGTCGTGTAGATTCTGCAGCAGCAGAGTTCAGTTAAAGATGTCCCAAACGAAGTGAACCCGCACAGTTTGTTACCACAGCAGGGCAACGGAGCGGCCCTGTGTATCTCAGCCAAATGTACACTACTCACTTCAGACCTGGGAATGCCAAGTGTACGAATCGTGAGAGAGTGACAAGGACTTGAAATACAACACAACCTGGCGGCGGTTACAGAGCAAGACTCCTGGGTAGGCTGGTCAGTCTGCTGGATGGCCCAGAGACACTTCTGAAGGCTTACGTGCAGGAGATGGTGAAGATGCCGAGAATAGCTGTCCCCGCTATTCCAAAGGTCAAAGTACCAGTACAGGCCTTCTGGTTCGATCAGAGGTAGAAAGGGTTTCACAAAGCGACAGCAGTGCAGAGGAGCAGTCCTTCAGCAGGTCACCAGCGATTCCTCGGTTCAGCCTTGTGGTTGCAGGATACTTGGCTCCTGTATTCCTTTGTTCGTGAGAACTCAGGAGATCGACATGGTAGTGGCGTTTCCAGCCCCCTCTTATCCACGGTTCCCTTCGCACCAAAACGGAGGGGACCCAATGGGAGATCCGCTCATAAAACACTCACACCATACGTGGACCTATCACGGACCACGGTGGTCCCAGGCATTCACACCACACTAGACTCTCTGGCACCCAGGATGTGTATTGGGACCAGACATCGCAGCCCACATCCTGGAGGCACAAACAAGGCCTGTAGAAGCCTGCAAAAGCATCTGTGTCTCGCGGGAAAGTACATGCTCAAATAAGGAAGGCCCCGGGTCGGCTCGACCTGGGGAAGGTGAAGGGGGCAAGACGGTCAGCGGACAGGACAAAGGAGCCTCGTGGTCTGGCCATGTTGGGAGCCAGGCCACCATTTTGGGCTAAGCGCGAAAAACGTGCTTAAAATGCCAAAAGGAGCTCAAAAACACAAGAAACGATCGCTGCCACCATTCCCGTCCGTGATTCACTTGCACCGATCATTTACAATCCAAACAGAGTATCTAGGGCCTGTAGAAGACTAGAGACCCAAGAGAGCAGTAACTTAGCTTACAGTGTCCTCTTGTGTCATGTTGAACGAAAGCTGCAACATGATAAAGAAATGACGGAAAACAGCGTTTCCCGGTACTGACTGTCTTAAGGGCATGTCAGTTTCCCCGTAAGAATGGATGGAAAGCCCAGAGGAGTGCGGCAGAAGGCTGCACTTCTCTGGCAAAGTCTAGATCATGGTGAAAACAACAGCAAAAAGTTTAGGGGTTGCCACATGGAAGGAAAATTACCCACAATTAAGAAATCTTTCCTAACAATTAGCTTGTGGTCCGAGACGGCATCTTGACGAGGGTCCACTTATCGAGGCGGGCAGATTTTCCGAAATCACCAAACATGAGGTAAGATTAGTTAGGTAAGATTCTTTGTAATCCGATCAGACCTCATTAGGATTGATCAGTTGAGTCGTGATCCGATTTTTAAATATCCTGATAATTTGATTTTGGCGTATTGTATCTGCAGACCAGGCAACACCAATAATTTGATATGCCTGGGAAATTGTCTACCTGCTTCAGGGCCTTGTTCCGAGCGATAGACAATCTTTGGAATTTAGCCATCCAGCACCACAGGAGGGGTCGCCGGCATGTACTATGTACTGTAATCTTGGCATTGGAAGTATAGTGTTTAATGATATTTGCCACAGACAAACCAGACATGCCTCCGAACTTCAGTGGCCAATCAATGTTAGTTTTGAAATCCCTCATATTGAGTATTTAGAGTCAATTTTATTAAAGTAAAAGGCTAGACCTGCAGCATTCGATGTTTTGCAGAATTGGAAAAAAGAAGCGTTGCAGCAACTTAAGAGTAGAGAAAAACATGCGTGCC
The DNA here is from genome assembly GCF_040938575.1 of Ambystoma mexicanum. Lineage (NCBI taxonomy): Eukaryota > Metazoa > Chordata > Amphibia > Caudata > Ambystomatidae > Ambystoma > Ambystoma mexicanum. The sequence goes on along the minus strand of NC_090940.1, from coordinate 65,378,881 downwards.
GTCATAAGACAAATGCCGAAAAAGCATTATTGTATGACCAAGATAAACATTCTGAGTCGACTAGGAATATGGATAGGGCTTTCTCACTTGGAATTCAGAAAATGTATCCTTGTAAAGACCTTCATGTTTCCGACGAATTCATAGACATATTGCTAAATGAACAAAGGCCTGGTGCCTCTGCGCCACCTCCGTATGTCCCTCTTCCCGCTGCTTTGCCTCTTCCTGTTGTTCCTGATCCTCCTAAAGTTCCTCTTCCTCCAGTTACTGTTCCTCCACCTATTCCTCCACCCCTTCCTATTGCACCAGTAACAGTACCTCTATTGAATTTGCCTGCTCCCCCTCTTCCAAGTGGTCCTGTGCCGCTTGTAGTCGATCAGGGCACGGGCTCAAGGGTTGTCACTCGCAATACTGTACCGCCAGAGAAGAGACGGGATTTGATTGCATGGGCTAAGCATTGTATGGAGAGAGATGATCAAGCTAATGTTTTTGCCACACTTTTTAATATGGATAATTTTCTTGCAAAAAATGTTTTTATTGAAGGTTTAGGGATTCATTTATGTGTAATGTGGGGCAAATTAAATAATACAGATCTCCCGAAGGGTTAAGGAATCTAAACACTTTAGCTTTTTCAAGAGACACTGTGGAGAAAGTAAATGAGCATGTCGAGAGGTTATTTGAGTATAGAAAGGAGTTTGAAAGGTTACAAAATGAGGATGACGAGGGGGAAAGTATGTATGTACAGAAACGGTTCCTTCCTTGTCGTAAATCGATATCTGAGGAAGCACGAATTTGTACAAAAGACACGCTTAGATGGATTTCAGATATGTCGATATCTCCAGTTGAGGTATATGACACATATAGTCAGTATACGCCAGAAATGCAGAGGAAAGTGATACAGGTAATGATAGAGTACCTGCAGGATGATTGTGTAAGGAGAAACATTAGTTGTCCCACAGAGTTATTGAGTATTCATCAGAGAGCTTTTTCACTTGACACTTCTTCGACTGCTTTAGCGCTCGACTTAGCTCTGCTGCTTAGTAAGCGTTCGGAGTTGCCTACTTCTCAGTTGCCTATGAGAGAGGTTCCTCCAACATTTGTCCTGAAGGTTGAGATTGAGGCTGATCCTGCAACAAATGTAGTCACTGTGAACATTCCTGAACATTATGTATCGCAGTTTGTTCATGTCCCGTTCTCAAGACAGGAAGTGAATACTATGTGACAATCTATTCCTGATATTAGGTAAAATCCAACAGGATTCTATAAAGAGTCTGTCTTGCAGTCCTCAGTGTTCACCCTAGGCGATATTGATTTGTTATTTCCTGTACTCCTGCCCGTAGATTTGTGGAAACAAGTTAGGACTATAGATGATGTACCAGGGTTGGGAGATACATGGGCAAACATAACCAGATCCGATGGAGAAAGGCCGGCTGGTGAAAGACCGCCCCAGGTGATACTAACTTTGCCTGATAGAATTATTACAAAATTGAAAACCATAATTCCTGAGAAAAGATTTTTTTGGGACAAACTTACGGCCTGTGTCCAAGGGAAGTCTGAGGGTGCTACTGAGTTCTTTAATCGGTTCGAACAGGTATTCTCAGCGGACAAGATTTAGACACAGAGTCTGGGAAAATATTATTTGTGGACAAGTTTGTGCGAGGATTGCTGCCTGACATCCAATCACAAATGATGTCTTCTGAGAGCACTTGGCAGGCGAAGTCCCAATCAGAAGTAATGCACAAGGCTCAGTACTACGAGAATCGTGTCAACAATGAAAAGGATAGAGTTGAAAAATGAAAAGGTGATTTAAAGACTAAAGTATTATTACAGCAAATTGTTAGAGGCCCCAGAGGGGGTAGTTCGCAAATTAGAGGTCAGTATGTTCCACAAGGGAATGTGCCCTTGGTCCTGTGAACATTAACCAGTGTGCCTGTTGTCGACAAGAGGGTCATTGGCGTGCACAATGCCCCGTCCTTCGACAAAGGTCGAATAACACATTTGGGAATATGGGTAGACGATTCAGAGGTCGCCCGGGTGTAGGGGGCCCTGGTAGAGGTCAGTTTGCACAGGATCCTCAGTAAGCTTTCTCACAGGATAATCAGACTCCGAGTGTGGATACTAGGAACATATTTGATCATCCTTCTGCTGCATATCTATCTGAAGAGCTTCCTTTTGATGATATTCTGTTCCCATAGGATTGCCCGAAGCAGGGTTTGGAACCTACACCTATTCCCGTCAATCAGAAAGGTCCCTACGTTGAAATGGTGGTGGGAAATAGGAAACATCAGTTTTTGATAGATACTGGAGCACAGAAGTGTTCCATTGATCATTCACGTGTTCCAAACATTCCACTGTCAGGGCAAACCAATGTTTCTGTAGGGTTTTCTGGCACGCCAGTTGTTTGTACAGTTTCTTCTCCAGTACCTATTTCTTTGGGTCCCTTTACGGACCACTGTCCATTCCTTTTGACTTCAAATTGTGGAGAGAATTTGCTGGGTTTAAATCTATTGAAAGAATTAAATGCAATAATGTATTGTTCTTCCGATGGAGTGCGCTTGACGATTTCACCACAGCAATCTTCTGCCTCGCAATTTTTGACTAGACTTTTGCCTCCATTGCGCATCCTCTTTTTAGCCATATTTCTTTTTCGACCATTGGTGCAGCCGCTTGTAGCTCCATGATCTGTGTGGCTGGGAGATGGGTGTACCCTTCTCTTATCAACATCTCCTTAGCCATTCCCCTCCCTCTCCCTCTCTGTGACTCTGGGGGGTTCCATATCTCACCAAAGTATGCAGCATACTTCGCATGTGCGTCTGCTGCTGCATTCCCTTTTGAGATGTGGTCTTCACCATTGGTGTGTGCAGTGCATTTGACCAAAGCTAATTCTTGGGGATCATTTATTGCTTCAATTAGTTCAGCCAATAGGAGGGCATGTTGCACTGGAGTGCCATCAGCTCTCCTAAACCCTCTTCTTCTCCATTTCGACAGCCCTGAGTGGACAGTGGATGTAACATATGCGCTGTCGGAATATATGGTCACTCGTTTGTCAAAGCTTTCCTTCAACGCCAAGATCAGTGCAACTAATTCCGCTGCTTGAGCGGAGTAATGCTGTGGTAATTGTACACATTTCATGGCCACACACACCGGTACCTCCATCATTTTTACCACTGCTGCCCCAGTCCTCCTTACACCATCCCTTTGGTCGATAGTTGATGATCCATCAATGAACAAGAGCTCACCTCCCTCTAGTGCGTTTTCTTCAACCTTTCTAGTACATGAGTACATGTCAGTTATTTGCGTACAGTCGTGGGCATAATCTCCCTCCTCAATTACTTCTGCTAGGAACCTTGCAGGGTTGACCGTGCTACATCTAACAATTGATAGTTCAGCTCTGGATAAGATGATCTCATAACCTGATGCCCTTTGCGTGATTAGGGTGTACTTAGGTTTATTCAATATGGCAAATAGTGCATGTTCCACAAACAGCGTAGTTGGTGATTGCTGATGCTTTCTCTACCGCAAAAGCAGCTGCGGCGAGACCTTGTTCGCAAGGGAAGTGACCTAGCATCACAGGATCTAAGTGGCTGCTGTAAAATGCTACTGGTTTGTAGCCCATGCTTGTTTTTTGGGCCAATACTGCTTTCATTACTGCTGAGTTGCAATGTGAAAATATAAAAAATTGTCGCTCATAGTCTGGGGATGCCAGTACCGGAGCAGTTGATATCACATCTTTCAACTCATCAAAAGCCTCTTTCATTTCCATTGTCCACCCCAGCTTTTTCTCCCCTTTATTAGCTTCCTTTAACGCCTCAAGCAGGGGTCCTATGTGTGAACTGTAATCAAATACCCATGCTCTACAGTAGTTGCACAGACCCAGGAACTGCTGCAGTTCCCTCACTGTTTGTGGCATTGGTGTGTTTGAAATGGCCTGTGCTCTTTGTGGTGCAATCTTTCTTCCATGTTGGGATATGAGCTGACCAATGTAAAGTACCTGTTCTTGACAGTACTGTAACTTTTCCATGTCTACCTTGTAACCTTTCTCAGCCAATATGGTCAACATCTTTAATGAGTCCTCTCTGCATGTTGTTTCGTTTGTACTGCAAATTATTATGTCATCGACATACTGCAACACTGTGCTTTCCACTTCAATGTTACCCAAATCCATCTGTATTACTCTGTTGAAAATTGAGGGTGATTCGCAATACCCTTGTGGCAATCTGGTGTGTTTCCACTTTGTGTTTCTGTAAGTGAAGCTTGTCAGATCTTGTGAGTCTGGGTGTAACGGTATTGAGAAAAAAGCATTTTTAAGGTCGATCACTGTAAATCGTGATGCTTCTGCTGGAATGCCACACAATATTGTGGCCGGGTTTGCTGCTATGGGGTATTCTGCTTCTACTATGTTGTTCAAGGGCCTGAGATCCTGTATGAAGCGCCAAGAACCCCCTTTAGCCTTGCGCACTGGGTATACAGCCGTGTGACATGGTGATTCTGAGGGGACCAATATGCCATTATTTATAAGGGGCGTTATGGTTTCATATATGCCCTCATCTGCCTCTTTTGATAGTGGGTACTGTTTCACTCTGGGGAGTATTGCACCTTTTTTCAATTTTATCCTTACTCCCCCTATACTTTTTATGCACCCTACGTTATAGGGGCTAGTAGTCCACAATGATGTGGGTACCTTTGTCATATCCTCCTTAAAGAAGGGGACTGGGGTGCATGCGGGTGCCTCAAGTGCCATTGCAATTTTCTGTGCTACTTGTTTGTACGCCACTCTTAGCCATACTTTCACACTCATCATAAACACCATTTCACCTTCCTCCTTTTCTTCTGAGAACAGCTCCTCATCTGACACCTGGGTCAGTCTACACCCTTCTGCTAGTGCTATCACTGCCCTCCATGCCCTTCCTTCTCTGTCTTGGGCATGTACAGCAATGTAATCAGCTGTTGCTATAATGCTCTCAATGTCCACTGGAACCACCTTCCCTTCTGGTTCATTGACTGGTGTTTCTGGTCTGAACAGATAGGCTGCTGGCCTCCTCCATATTTTTCCCTCTATCCCTGGCATCCATGCAAATGCCATGTCTGTCCCGTACTGGAAGAGTTCGCCATCTACTGGCTCCGCCCTAATCGCTGTCTGTCCGCAGTATGCTTGCATAATCTGTCATGTTGTGAGCATGTTAATCCCTGGGGTAGAGCAAATTATGCCGTCCTCAGTAAAGGAGATCGTCATATTCAACCTGTTCATTATGTCTCTCCCCAGTATATTTACTGTGAGGCACTATAATATAGAAGTGGAACTGACAGGTCATAATCTCCTATAGATAAGGGAATGTTATCAGTAAAAGGAACCAACCCTCTAGCCCCAGAGAATCCTTGGGTGTTCATGGCTTCGCCTGACATCTTAAATTTACCTTCCCTTATGCAAGACCGGGTCGCCCCGGTGTCAACAAGGAATGATAATTTTTTGTCACCTATCGTTACCTCTATGCGTGGTTCCTCCGCACTATCAGGTGTTACTGACAGGATGGGACACACTAAGGCCGTCTGTGGGCTGTCCTATTGAGGGTACAACGATTGACCATTTCCTGTGTAAGGGTTGTGTCCCAGGACCGTCACCCTACCCAGTTGTGTTGTTGTACTTGGGGTTGTTGTGTTATCGCTACCTGTTGTTGTGGCAGTGAATGTGTCTGTGGCTGTTGTTGTGTTATTAGTTGTTGCTTCCATTTCCCTGTTGCAACGTCTGCTGTTGCTGCTGCATGCCCTGCTGTTCCTGTGTGGGCCTTGGTTGTACTTGTTCACTCCATGATGGTGTTCCTGGTCTTACTCTACACGTGCGTGACATGTGCCCTAATAATCCACAACTCCAACACACCGGTGGTTCCCTACTCTGCCATGGAAAGCTCCCTGTGTTGGCCTGGTATGCTGGTTGCCCTGTGGGGTAGGAATTTCTAAGTCCTCCCCCCTGCTGTTGGGTATTATATCCGTATGCTCTTCCTCTCATAATTCCTCCTCTCCCCCTGTTGTAATTATAATACCCAGCTCCTGGCATTGGGTATCCTCCTCCCATGTTGGTCGTGTATGGTTGGAGTGGCGGCACCTGTTGTGTTATAGTCTGTGAAGGTGGTATTTGGGAGGGATCTTGTGCAGCCACTACTTGTGTGGGGCTTTGGGTCATTGTTGTAGGCGTAGTTATTAGTGCCCCTTCCATTGTGTATTTAGTGAGCTTTTTCTGTACTAGTTTAGCCTCTTCCGTTTTCCTGACCTTTTCCTTTTGTTTCATTTTTCCTTGCCATGTCCTGCAATGATGCACTATAGTCAGTTGTATTTCTGGCCATGCTTTTGCTTCCATTCACACTACTTTCTTCAATTGTTTCTGAACTCCTTCTGGGAGCCCTTGTACTAGTATATGATAAAATATTGCTGGTGTCTTATCCCATTGTTCTCTAGTTTCCATGCGCCACTTCTCTTGGATTTCCTGGATATAATCAACAGGATCTTTGTTCTCACGCATCTTGCGTGAGGTAATTGCTCCTATGTCTGATGTGTCTGGGTACTGTACCCTCAGTGCCTGCCATAGTGCATGTCTGCAGTTTGCGAATGGTGCCCCATCATGCGATGTGTTTGCTATTGTTACCCCAGGGAATCCCGCTCTTTTCCAAATGTCATCTGCTGCATCCCCTAATATTGATATTAGAAGGCCCTTTACATCTCCCACTGCCAGTTTCTGTCCTGCGGTGTGTTTTTCCATTTCATATATCCATTTACCCGCACCACCACTTAATGATGGGAGCCTGCACTTTATATTTTCTTTGTCTGTATGCTTCCAAGGGACGTACTGTGGTCTAACTCCTCCCCTCTCCAGAAGTGGCATTAAGTTATGTCTCGTTTTACCCTTTGTGTTCCATAGAATCATGTCCTCACACCCTTCCTCTTCTTCCCTCTCTTTTACATCGTCAATTTCGTCTGTATTTCCCCTGCTCGTAACTCTTTCTTCTCCATCTTTTCCCCTTCTTCCATCACTTCCTGTATTTAATATGGGTATGTGTATTCGTCCTTCCTGCCTGCGTCTAGGGAGGTTTCTAAGCCGACATGCATAGGGTGTCAGTTCGTCTGTAAAGGGCGCAAGTTTTATTGTTCGTGACGAGCGTGAGGTGGTTGAGCATGTAGGGTGGGACGGGAGAGGGCGTGATGGGGACGGTGTGGCCTCATATGTCTGTCTTTCCACTATTCCTTGCTCTTCCTCCTCACTTCTCTCCAGTTCATCCTTTCTCCTACGGATCCATGGTGAGTCTGCGTTGGCCCGGGTGATGTATAGTTTATCTAGGCTTTCCCTTTCACTGTTTCTTCCTTCCTTCCCCACTCCTTCCTCTTCTTCACTACAAAAGTCAGTCATAAACGGTAACCCCCACTCGGTCTTTTTCCCCTTGATTTTTACTGGTTTTAAGTCTATTAGGTCCAGTCCTCCTTTTTCTCCTTTATCAACCGCTCCCCCTTTCGCTGATGTTGTTGCTACCTCTGTGTCTCTATATACATCCCCCCACAGTTCACTCTCCCTTCTCCTATCTTCTCTTTCTCCTTCATTTCTCTCCTCCATCTCCCTACCATTTTCCTCCCTTTTCCTTTTTAATTCCTCCATTACTTCACTACACCCCTGTTCCAATATTCTTTCATCCACTTTCTTCCTTTCCCATTTCTCCCTTTCCCTTTCTAATATACTCTCTATCACCCTCCCTTCTTCGTATTTTTTAGTCGTTTCTGATAGTAATCTCCTCTTCCACATTGCCATTTCTTTTTCTTTCTCTTCTTCTTCCCTTTTCTTTTCTCGCAGCACTGCTCTTGATACCCTTTCTGCTGCTGCCTTTACCCGTTCAGCTTCTCTCTTTTGCTCCTCAGTTCATTCCCTTATTTTTTCCAATTCGTTCTTACCTTCTTTCCTTTTCCTCGCTCTCTCTCTTTCCTCCCTCTCGAGCTGTTTGATCAGTTCGTTCTGCTCAACCCTTAACTCTGCTAGTCGTTCCTCCAAAATCTCTTCCTTTTGCCGTAACAGCTCTTCCCCTCTCATTCCACTCTCCCTGGTATTACCCTCGTCTGTTTTCCTTACTACCTCCTTCTCTTCTCCTGTTAATGAACCTCGTAATTTTAATAGTATCTGTGCAGCTACCCACTCATCAGTTCCTATTTCCACAGTTTGTTCTTCTCCAGTCCTCCCCTCCCCTGCTGGCATTTTCCTATGAGCCACATATGGTGGAGGGCTGTATGCCGGATTCGAGTACCCCTCAGCCGCCCTTAACTGACCTCTTTCTATTTCTCCTGACTCCCTTAAAGGGTACAATCCCCCTCCCTCTGTTTTCACTCCCTTTGCTAGGGGTATATCGTTGCTCGGTTCCTTTTTTATCTCATTTGATTAATTATTCTTTTCTCCTCCCTCTTGTCCGTTCCCCGTGTTCTTTGGGTCTTCACTCCCCTTTTTCCCATCCTCTCCTTCCTCCTTAATCTCTTTTTCTTCCGGTATCTCCCCCACAGTGAACATTCCATTTGGTCCTGGTCGGGACCCTTGGAACATCCTCCATAAATTAAACACCTCCACGTGGTTTGCCAACTTCTTCCCTTTGTATGTATTATGCAGATGGTTTAGTAGTGAATGTTGGGCATATGGGTCGAAGCTACCATTAGGCGGCCACGGTGTTATCATTTTGTTGTCCGTCCCCTGGGTCCATTCTATGCTATACTTAATCAGTTTCTCCCTATGGGGTGACAGTGTGGTACATATGTGTTGTAGTGGGGTAGTGAGGGTGTTCCCCCACCCTCCCGATCCTGTCCCGTATGACATAGTAGCGCTCCACTTGTTACCCTTCCCCTATTTGGTAGCGGTTATCTCACTAGCAGTTTATAATATATAGCCTTATACCGTTACCTGGCCCCGTAAGTTTGGGGACTTGCGATAGTCCGCTAAGGAAAATTATTAAAATATAGTATTTACATTTATATATTTTCTTCTTTCTTTCTTCCTTACACAACACCCTTACGCCCCCCTGCGGCCGAGGCGCACGTAGCTCCCTGCGGCTGCGTACCCCTTGTGACGTTCTTATACAGTCGTCCTATTTTCACTTGCTCCTCCTCCTTCTTCTACACTTGCCGTGGCCGGCGTTCTTCGTGCGCCGCCACGTCCCCCGTTTCGCCTTTCCTTGATTAATTCATTACCGTTTATCTCCGTTCCCACTCCTTTACCACAGTTCTCTTCCCCACCACTCTCAGAAGGAAAGATGCCTTGTGCTCGGGATATCCTATGAAAGCCCTATTGGTGACGTCACCGATCTCTTCGAGCTACTGGTAAGTTTTTCATATATTCTTTAAGTTCAAAATACACTTGCAATCTTCCCCCGTTAACCTCACAGCTGTCTTCCTGTCACTCCTGGAACAAGGTAATCAATGATATAATCAGACTGCGCACACTGCGTCGCCTCGCGTGTGATACGCCCCTCGACAGGAGGGCTTAACCAGCCAATTATCTTCCGTATTGGGCAACTGACTAGCTACCGCCTACAGGGAAACATCATCTACCTATCGAGTTTCTTGCTTGAACAATAGGGATCCTCATCTACTCATTGATCAATAAATGCCAAATCGTAGGAAACCACACACACACACACCCTTACACGTAGTCGCGACCTAGGCCAATCGGTGTCTACGAGCGGCCGCACGTGATGTTTTCGTGCTCCGCCCCCCTCTCTCGCGTAACATAGCCGACTGCTCTCGCACTCGTTCGGCTACCATTCATGTCATTGCCAACACTAAATTGTCAAAACCTTCGCCGCGCACCTGTGCAACACCTCCCACCTCCCGTATTTAATTCCTCCCCCCTCCCTCACAATTTCACATTGCTTGTTGTGCGTGGCATGCTCACAAGTTCTCGTCTGGACCACGTCTGGACACTCGCCAACCGCGGGCGGGATACTTCTCAACCGGCTCCCGAAGGCCAATATCCGGATTGCGCTGTCCGGTCTTCTCGCAGTTCCGCAATGGTCCTGTAGTCCTCAGAAGGGGGCAACGGCAGAGGGGGCCGCGCCGCCGGGCCTCCTCGCAACAGTAGTACCTGGAAAAAAGTAAAAATAAAAAAGCAGATCTTAAACAGATTTCAGCAGTGCCTCCAACTTGTTGGGGGGGAAATTCTGCCGGGGTCGGCCGGGCCGTCCGCAGACCTCCGGGCAGGGAGGCCCCAACTCCTCCCGTATATCCCAAAAAAGATATAGTATGAGACACACGCAAGAAGCAAGGTGACTCTGCTGTTTATTAGACAAAACGGCAGGGATGGGTCAAGGAGCATACGCGTCCGTCCTGACACACACACAATCGTGGGGCTCGCAGGCCCTTTTTACCTTAGTATGACGCGCTACTTGCGTCATCTTACAAAGTTTAGTAAAAAACCTATTTCCACTCTGGATTGGTTACTCGAGAGGTGGGGTTAGTATAGCGCACATATAGAGAACGGTGTTAGTGGCTGAGGGTTAGTCAGGTGGTATACCTGGGCTGTCCCTTCAATTTGATACATGAAAATTGTTACATGAAGACCTCTGAGGATTGGTCAATGTTAATGGCGTCAGTGATAAGAGCCCCATGTTCTGATTGGTCTGCTCGCGAGCCTCCCAGTCTGGGACTATCGCTGTTCCCAACTCGCGGTGCACCTGTAATTTGCAACAATGTTTTAATATGGGTAGGTGTAAACAATGTGAGGATTTATTCATATGTTGGGAGGTCGACTACTCCCACTGCTGCAGATGTCCAATGAGTCTTTTAATTGTATCTGCCTGTGTCTTCAAACGTGGGATTCAGGCATCTCCTTCCTCCTTGGCTTGGCATCTTGTCAGGTTTGGCTTTGTCACGTGAGGTGGGACCGTGTTTGAGGCAAAATTCAACATAATTAATATTGTTTTTCCTACTGTGTGCCTGGTTTATCTTGCAGGTGCGACCTTGGCGTTGGCTTGCAGCGTGCGAGATTGCAACATCGTTCCCTTGGCGGTGTGCTTTCGCCGGGCTCATTCTGCAGGGTCAGCAACCGAGCTCTTGCTCATTCAATGTTCATGGAAGATTTTGCTTGCGGCCTACTTGGGCCTGGTGCATAGGTGGAACCGTTTGATGCAGAGCGCTTTAGGTTACGATATCATATTGCTTTATCCTCAGTATCGTGTCCGTTATATTCTTCATTATGGTACATGGCTCTTAGAAGAAGCGTGAGCAAGCCTTTTTAGATAAGTTCATGATGCGTCTTGCGTTTCTGCATTTTGAGAGCCTATGTGGAAAATAATAAAGATGCACGTCGGTGAGTATGTCTGTCGCCTACGTCATAGCACTGAGTATATTCTTCGTGTGGATTGGTGTGGGAGTGTCCGGTGTGTATATTTGCACAGGTGTGCTGACCGTGGCTAGGTCGTCCTGGCATCTCTAACGACATGTAGGTTTAGTCGAGTTGATCCGTGCCGCAGGTGTCGGCATGGACGGGGCGGGCTGCTGGGCAGGTAGATGGGCACATCCGTATGTTCCTGTACCAGGGTATTTGGTCGTCTGGTAGACAGGCAAACTCCTCTTGTGGCGGGTGTCTAGGCCGTGATCCTCTAGGCCAAGCGCGAGGGGGGAAGGGTGGGATCCTTTTCTTCCATTCTCCCACTTCACCATGCCTTCCTTGCAGTCCCAAAGAAAAGAAAATATGATGAGATGGTAGAAGAAGATGAATAAGGAATTGAGGAAGAAGAGAAAAAGAAGAGCATGGTTGAATATTCAATAGGAGAGGGGATTGTAAAGCAGCAGGTGGATGCCTCTTCTCTAGTCCCTGCTCCTTGCCCACCGTGCTATTAGAGTAGCAGACAAAGAGCTACAATTGGGAATTCATGCATGAGTTTATGTGGCATGTCCATACCATGTCGATTTTACTAAAGATGATATGCACTCAGAAAGCCATTAAGAAGATACCCTCATGTTGAGTCAATGGAAGGAAGTTAACAAGAATGATGTCCACTGTCAAAGTGCCAGAATGCGGCTATGGGAATCATGAATGAACTCTAAACAAAAGGTTGATGAAAGTAATAGGATGTCATGAAGAAGATATAAAAGCCTAGGCTGAAACAATATGAACATACTTAATACTGGCAATCTAACAGAAGCACTAAGAGAAACATGTAGCAAAAGATTAAGTTATCATGAAAATAAGAACATGAAGTAAAGTGCTGACCAGTAACTGTAAATATGCTGTAACGCAAGGTAGAAAAAGCTTATAGTAGCTCGCTAAAAAGAGGTATATATATATATATATATATATATATATATATATAACATTTAGGACACCCATCATTGGAAGAAAATGGAGGACGGCCTGTGTTAAAGAATCAACACATCTACCTCAAAATACACGCCTAGGATTGCAAATGGATGAATTAATGAAGAAGCTGTTTTCATATGCAGAATAAGGGAGTACGTGGGCCTGAAGTCAAGGAAGCTATTTCGAGAGATGGGTGCAAGGCACAAAAGGAGTTAAATTTACAGACCATGTGTGTGACATATTTCTGCTAAGATAAGCAGGGCAAGGACATTTGCTGATGCTAAGTATTGAACAATCACAAAGGCAAAATCTATGTGAGGTGGGGTGAGCAAGTCTCTAAAGGCCAGAGAGTGTAATGGCAGCCTGTTTAGTAAAATCAAATAGCCGTACTTGAGAGGCTGAAATTGACAAAATTGTGGTCTCCTAAAATGTGATGAAGAACCCAAAACAAAGGCTATTGATTAGACCTTCGAGTTAAGATAGTGGTCTGCTCACACTCCCTCAAATGTCCCAGAACAGTGAGCAGACTACGAGGTCAACTACAAACAATAGAACTTGGTTAAGGATCAGGTCAATGACATACAATGGACTAATCGGGAAAACAGAGAACAAGTTGACGCAGCTTGAACACCAGGTTTCACTTTGCTCATGTGATGCTAAGACAAGCCGAAATTCCAAGGTTGGATAGGGTTGCCAACCAAAAGACCTGCCACGTGCTTTCATATACAATGTTGCAGTTATCAGCCCGCTGCCATATTCTCTGCTATAATCAGTATATAAAGTACATAGAAGTAGCTCAGGGCATGTCCTATAGACAAGGGGAAGCTAATGAGATATTAACCCCTATATAATTCTATAAGTAGATATGTTTTGCTAATCCAATCCCTCCCGGCATTCGGTTTTTATGAAATGCCACGTAGGATGACATCATAAATGACGTATGTGAAAGTATATAAACTCTGTACAAGCAAACTAAGGTGTGAATATTGAGCATCTATTTTGATAGCTGTATTTCTCCCTGCTTTCGTCATTGAGATTAAAGCAGTATTTGACAATCTTCCTTTGGTCTGTCCGGTTATTTGGTCTGTGATAATTACTGGTAATTGCATCTAGCACAAAGAAGATGCTTTGAGGTGCAAGAGCACAGTGCTGCTGACATACCTGTCGCTCATTTCTCGAGTGTGTGGTGCACACGAGTCCAGCCTTAACTGAGAGAGATTCACCAGCAACCCAACTACCACACTACCTCGGACAACCAACTGTTTTCCATGCACACACCATGTTGCACAGAACCCTTCAGGCAGGTTCCGGGGTATGTTGTAAACACGCCTGTATACTATTACCTGTTTATCTTGTACACTCATCACCAGTCTGTTACTAGAGTGCATGTCACACACCCCTCATCTCATTGTCGAGGTGCCTTTGCACACACTCGTGCAGTCTATTATCTGAGCGATGGTCGTGCACATTCATCTGCTGCCCAGTGCCTTGGTGTGTTTCACACTCACCTCAGCTCATTCCCTAAAGGTTTCATGCTCACCTGTAGTGTATTACCTAAATGTTAGTGTAAATCCAGGATAACATCTAAATGTCTACACACACAAACACACACGTGCACTTTATTATCTGGGTGTGTTGCACACTCACTTCCAGCTCATCCCCTGCATGTTTCACACTCACCTGCAGTGCATTACCTAAATATTAGTGTACATACAGGTAAGTGTCTAAATGTCTGCACACACACACACACACTTGCACTTTATAACCTGGGTGTGTTGCACACTCATTCCCTGCATGTTTCACACTCACCTGCAGTGCATTATCTAACTATTAGTGTAAATACAGCTAAGTGTCTAAATGTCTACACACACACACTTGCAATTTATAATCTGGGTGTGTTGCACGCTCACTTCCAGCTCATCCCCTGCATGTTTCACGCTCATCTGCAGTGCAATACCTAAATATTAGTGTACATAGAGGTAAGTGTCTAAATGTCTGCGCACACACACACACTTGCACTTTATAATCTGGTGTGCTGCATGCTCACTTCCAGCTCATCCCTTGCATGTTTCAAGCTCACCTGCAGTGAAATACCTAAATATTAGTACATACAGGTAAGTGTCTAAATGTCTACACACACACTTGCACTTTATAATCTGGTGTGCTGCATGCTCACTTCCAGCTCATCCCTTGCATGTTTCACGCTCACCTGCAGTGAAATACCTAAATATTAGTACATACAGGTAAGTGTCTAAATATCTGCGCACACACACACACACACACACACACACACACACACTTTCACTTTATAATCTGGGTGTGTTGCACACTCACTTCCAGCTCATCCCCTGCATGTTTCACGCTCACCTGCACTGCAATACCTAAATATTAGTGTACATACAGGTACGTTTTGAAATGTTTGTACCACCGCATGCACCACTTGCACACCCACTCGAAGCTCATAATCTGGGTCTGTTTCACGTTCACCTCCAGTTCATTCATTGAATGTTTTACGCTCACCGCAGTGTATTACCTAAATATAAGTGTACATCCAGGTAAGTGCCTAAAGGTCTACACACACACAAACACACACACACTTGCACTTTATAATCAGGGTGTGTTGCACACTCATTTCCAGCTCACCTCTACATGCTTCAAGCTCACCTGCAGTGCATTACCTAAATATTAGTGTATATACAGGTAAGTCTCTAAATGTCTGCACACACACACACACACACCCTGGCACATTAAAATCTAGGTGTGTCTGTTGCACGCTCACTTCCAGCTCATCCCCTGCATGTTTCATGCTCATCTGCAGTGTAAGACCTAAATGTTGGTGCACATACAGGTAAGTGTCTAAATGTCTGCACACACGCAAACATACACACTTGCGCTTTATAATCTGGGTGTGTTGCACGCTCACTTCCAGCTCATCACCTGCATGTTTCACGCTCACCTGCAGTGCAATACCTAAATATTAGTGTACATACAGGTAAGTGTCTAAGGCCCTCATTACGACCCTGGCGGAGATCGTGGTGCAATATGCACCATGGAGCACGGCGGAAAGCTGCCGATACCGCCATGGGGGTTGGCGGATTTACCGCCCCATTCCGACCTTGGCGGGGCGGTAAATCCCCATTCCCCATTTTACCCTTCCCCATTCCCATTTTTGCCCCATAGGGTATAATGGGAGTGGGGAAGGCGTTAATTACGCCACCGTAAAATACGGTGGCGTAATTAACAACAAGGTCCCGTAGCGCCATGGATTTCTCCGCCCGGAAAAACCAGGCGGAAAACGGCTCCATGGCGCTACGGGAACTCGTAGTAGGGCGGACGGGTCCGCCGCGAATACCGCTGGCGTAAACCCACTCCGCCAGGGTCGTAATGAGGCCCTAAATGTCTGCGCACACACACACACACTTGCACTTTATAATCTGGGTGTGTCTGTTGGACGTTCACGTCCAGTTCATCCCTTGCATGTTTCACGGTCACCTGCAGTGCAATACCTAAATATTGGTGTACATACAGGTAAGTTTCTAAATGTCTGTACAACCGCATGCACCACTTGCACACCCACTCAAAGCTCATAATCTGGATCTGTTTCATGTTCACCTCCAGTTCATTCATTGAATGTTTCACGCTCACTGCAGTGTATTACCTGAATATTAGTGTAAATCCAGGTAAGTGCCTAAATGTCTACACAGACACAAACACACACACTTGCACTTTATAATCTGGATGTGTTGCACACTCACTTCCAGCTCACCTCTACATGCTTCACGCTCACCTGCAGTGCATTACCTAAATATTAGTGTATATACAGGTACGTTTCTAAATGTCTGTACAACCGCATGCATCACTTGCACACCCACTCAAAGCTCATAATTTGGGTCTGTTTCACGTTCACCTCCAGTTCATTCATTGAATGTTTCACTCTCACTGCAGTGTATTGCCTACATTTTAGTGTAAATCTAGGTATGTGCCTAATGGTCTACACACACACAAACACACACACACTTGCACTTTATAATCTAGGTGTGTTGCACACTCACTTCCAGCTCACCTCTACATGCTTCATGCTCACCTGCAGTGCATTACCTAAATATTAGTGTATATACAGGTAAGTGTCTAAATGTCTGGACACACACACACACACACACCCTTGCACATTGAAATCTAGCTGTGTCTGTTGCACGCTCACTTCCAGCTCATCTCCTGCATGTTTCACGCTCATCTGCAGTGCAATACCTAAATGTTGGTGCACATACAGGTAAGTGTCTAAATGCATGCCCACACACACACACTTGCGCTTTACAATCTAGGTGTGTTGCACACTCACTTATAGCTCATCTCCTGCATGTTTCACGCTCACCACAGTGTATTACCTAAATATTAGTGTAAATCCAGGTAAGCACCTAAATGTCTACACACCCAAACATGCACACACTTGCACTTTACAATCTGGGTATGTTACACGCTCACTTCCAGCTCATCCCCTGCATGTTTCACGCTCACATGCAGTGCAAGACCTAAATAGTAGTGTACATACAGGTAAGTGTCTAAATGTCTACACCCACACACTTGCACATTATAATCTGGGTGTGTTGCACGCTCACTTCCAGCTCATCCCCTGCATGTTTCACGCTCACCTGCACTGCAATACCTAAATATTAGTGTACATACAGGTACGTTCCTAAATGTCTGTACAACCGCATGCACCACTTGCACACCCACTCGAAGCTCATAATCTGGGTCTGTTTCATGTTCACCTCCAGTTCATTCATTGAATGTTTCACGCTCAGCGCAGTGTATTACCTAAATATTAGTGTAAATCCAGGTAAGTGCCTAAATATCTACACACACACAAACACACACACACTTGCACTTTATAATCTGGATGTGTTGCACACTCACTTCCAGCTCACCTCTACATGCTTCACGCTCACCTGCAGTGCATTACCTAAATATTAGTGTATATACAGGTACGTTTATAAATGTCTGTACAACCGCATGCACCACTTGCACACCCACTCGAAGCTCATAATCTGGGTCTGTTTCATGTTCACCTCCAGTTCATTCATTGAATGTTTCACGCTCACCGCAGTGTATTACCTAAATATAAGTGTAAATCCAGGTAAGTGCCTAAAGGTCTACACACACACAAACACACACACACTTGCACTTTATAATCTGGGTGTGTTGCACACTCACTTCCAGCTCACCTCTACATGCTTCAAGCTCACCTGCAGTGCATTACCTAAATATTAGTGTATATACAGGTAAGTGTCTAAATGTCTGCACACACACACACACACACACCCTTGCACATTAAAATCTAGGTGTGTCTGTTGCACGCTCACTTCCAGCTCATCCCCTGCATGTTTCACGCTCATATGCAGTGCAATACCTAAATGTTGGTGCACATACAGGTAAGTGTCTAAATGCATGCCCACACACACACACACACACACACACTTGCGCTTTACAATCTAGGTGTGTTGCAAACTCACTTCTAGCTCATCTCCTGCATGTTTCACGCTCACCGCAGTGTATTACCTTAATATTAGTGTAAATCCAGGTAAGCACCTAAATGTCTACACACACAAACATGCACACACTTGCACTTTATAATCTGGGTGTGTTGCACACTCACTTCCAGCTCATCCCCTGCATGTTTCATGCTCACATGCAGTGCAAGACCTAAATGTTGGTGCACATACAGGTAAGTGTCTAAATGTCTACAGACACACACTTGCACATTATAATCTGGGTGTGTTGCACGCTCACTTCCAGCTCATCCCCTGCATGTTTCACGCTCACCTGCAGTGCAATACCTAAATAGTAGTGTACATACAGGTAAGTGTCTAAATGTCTACACACTTGCACTTTATAAGCTGGGTGTGTTGCACACTCACTTCCAGCTCATCCCTTGCATGTCTCAAGCTCACCTGCAGTGCAATACCTAAATATTAGTGTACATACAGGTACGTTTCTAAATGTCTGTACAATCGCATGCTCCACTTGCACACCCACTCGAAGCTCATTATCTGGGTCTGTTTCACGTTCACCTCCAGTTCATTCATTGAATGTTTCACGCTCACTGCAGTGTATTACCTAAATATTAGTGTAAATCCAGGTAAGCGCCTAAATGTCTACACACAAACATGTACACATTTGCACTTTACAATCTGGATGTGTTGCACGCTCACTTCCAGCTCATCCCCTGCATGTTTCATGCTCACGTGCAGTGCAAGACCTAAATGTTGGTGCACATACAGGTAATTGTCTAAATGTCTGCGCACACACACACTTGCACTTTATAATCTGGGTGTGTTGCACGCTCACTTCCAGCTCATCCCCTGCATGTTTCACGCTCACCTGCAGTCCAATACCTAAATATTAGTGTACATACAGGTAAGTGTCTAAATGTCTACACACACACACTTGCACTTTATAATCTGGGTGTGTTGCACGCTCACTTCCAGCTCATCCCCTGCATGTTTCACGCTCATCTGCAGTGCAATTCCTAAATATTAGTGTACATACAGGTACGTTTCTAAATGTCTGTACAACCGCATGCATCACTTGCACACCCACTCGAAGCTCATAATCTGGGTCTGTTTCACATTCACCTCCAGTTCATTCATTGAATGTTTCACGCTCACCGCAGTGTATTACCTAAATATTAGTGTAAATCCAGGTAAGTGCCTAAATGTCTACACAAACACACAAACACACACACACTTGCACTTTATAATCTGGGTGTGTTGCACACTCACTTCCAGCTCACCTCTACATGCTTCACGCTCATCTGCAGTGCATTACCTAAATATTAGTGTACATACAGGTAAGTGTCTAAATGTCTGCACACACACACACACACACACACCCTTGCACATTAAAATCTAGGTGTGTCTGTTGCACGCTCACTTCCAAGTCATCCCCTGCATGTTTCACGCTCATCTGCAGTGAATACCTAAATGTTGGTGCACAGACAGGTAACTGTCTAAATGCATGCCCACACACACACACACACCCTTGCGCTTTATAATCTAGGTGTGTTGCACTCTCACTTCTAGCTCATCTCCTGCATTTTTCACGCTCACTGCAGTGTATTACCTAACTGTTAGTGTAAATCCAGGTAAGCGCCTAAATGTCTACACACAGAAGCATGCGCACACTTGCACTTTACAATCTGGGTGTGTTGCACGCTCACTTCCAGCTCATCCCCTGCATGTTTCATGCTCACGCGCAGTGCAAGACCTAAATGTTGGTGCACATACAGGTAAGTGTCTAAATGTCTGCACACACACACACGTGCACACTTGCGATTTATAATCTAGGTGTATTGTACGCTCACTCCTAGCTCATCTCCTGCATGTTTCACGCTCACCGCAGTGTATTACCTTACTATTAGTGTACATACAGGTAAGTGTCTAAATGTCTACACACACACACACACACTTACTTGCACTTTATAATCTGGGTGTGTTGCACGTTCACGTCCAGCTCACCTCTGCATGCTTCAAGCTCACCTGCAGTGCAATACCTAAATATTAGTGTACATACAGGTAAGTGTCTAAATGTCTGCGCACACACATACACAAACACACACACACACACTTGCACTTTATAATCTGGGTGTGTTGCACGCTCACTTCCAGCTCATCCCCTGCATGTTTCACGCTCACGTGCAGTGCAATACCTAAACATTAGTGGACATACAGGTAAGTACGTAAATGTCCGCACACACACCTGCAGACCAAAACGTGGTGTGTTGCACGCTAGCCTCCAGCTCGTCCCTGCAACGTTTCACGCTCACCTGCAGCGTGTTACCCAAATGTTACTGTAAACACAGTTACCTGCCTGAGTGCCTGCACCCGCACCTGCAGCCCGTTATATGGGCGCGTTGCACAAGGCAGCCTTCCTTCTGTATGTTTACACGGATGCTCCACACTGCAATCATTCCCCGATTCAGAGCCTGTGTTTAGGGGCGAGCAGCCACCGCCCCGGCAACCCCAGAGGAAACCCAATCACTCCATTGTCAGTAATCTGTTGTCCGCGCCTTTCTTTTTTTCTTAGCCCAGGAATAATGATGGAAAAAAGTAAAAGCGCCGGCTGGGCTGGCTTCCAGGGGAGGTGCACGTGATGCAGGCGGTAACAGCAGCCCGCGTACTTAAAGGCAGCTTAGAGCCTGCGAGGTCTAAATCCCAGGCTGCCCGCCGAGACGGAGCACCCACCCCCCGGCTCAGCCCGAAATAGCAGGCTTTGCGCTAATCACACGCAGCCCGGAGCTGCGAGGTGAGGCTGCTGTCCTCGGCCGCCTGCCTTGCGGGGAAGCCGCGTCTGCCCTCTACCCCAGCTGAGCCGTGCCAGGAGCCAGGGCACACCTGCGCGAGGGAAGCGGCTGCCGAGGTCACCCCGACCCCAGAGAGGGACTACTGAGGACCAGCAGAGGGGGCGTGCGGGGCCGTGCCGTGTTACAGGACACCTGCCACAGAAAGCGGCTGTTGAAGGCCCCCAGGATACAGGGCACTGCCCCGGTGAGGGCATACTGAGGACGCCCAGGATAACAGACAGCACTCTGCCCCAGAGCGGGACTTCAAAGTCCATCCTGGATACAAGCTGCCTGCCCCAAGGAGAGGCTGCTGGGGACAACCAGGATAAGAGGCTACTATCTACCCCAGAGAGGGACTGGGCAGTCATGTCAGGCTACAGGGCACCAGCCCCTGAGAGGTGATACTGAGGACAGCCAACACACAGGACTGGACTCTGCCCCAGAGAGGGAGGGCAGAATCGTGCCATACCCCAGAAAGGCTTCCATTGAGGAAAGCCGGGCTAAAATACTGATATCTGCCCCAGAGACTGACAACAGAGCTGTGCCAGGATCCAAGGCACCTGGCCCAGACAGGGGTCACCCGGGCCCTCCAACATACAGCGGGCTGCCTCGGAGAGGACCAGGAGACCTGTGCCAAGGCACAGGGTGTCTGCCCAGGAGAGGGGCTCTTGGGGACCACAGGATGATGGACTGATACTTGCTCTGGACTGGGACTCCTGAGTTCAGCTCACGATCACCTCCTGCCACAGGGAAGTACTGAGGAGGTCAAACCGGGACAAAGGACTAGGGTCTGCCTGATTTAGAGGCTGCCGGGGTCACCCCTGAATATAAGAGCATCATTTGCCAGAGTGAGAGGCTACTATTCTGTATCCCGGATGAAGGACCACTTTCTTCCTCCATATAGTGCCTGTTAACTTCCTGCCAGGATCCACCCCTGCCTCAGGAAAAGGGGTTCAGAGTATTGCAACCTGCTCCAGTACACCCGGCTGACCTCAGCGTAGCCCAAGACTGGCCGCGACGGCATCGCCAACACGGGCAGGTCTCCGGATGAACCACGATGGGAGAATGGACCATCCTAGAACGGCTGCTGGAGGCCGCAGTCCAACAGCACTCAACGATGATAGGAAGGTAAGGTGGTCCAATGACATTGAACAACGTAGGACGTTATGGTGTCCCAATAGCACTAAACAATGGCAGGCAGGTAAGGGGTTCATGGACATTCAATGATCATAGGAAGGTAAGGGGGTCCACCAGCGCTGAATATTGATAGAGAGATAAGGGGTCTAGAAGTATTTCATGATAAGAGGGATATAATAGCATCATAGAATAAGTGATAATGGGAAAAGAGGGGTCCAACTGTACTCAATAATGACAGGCATGTAAGCGGTAACAGAAGAGAGAGGATGGACCTGGGGGCTGCAGTCCCACGCACTCAACAGTGAGAAGTAGCTAAGGGGATTCAACAGCACTCAACCGTGATATCTAGCTAAGAGGAGTGCACCACACTTAACAATGGTAGGGAGTTCAGATGGCCAACAGCAAATAATGACAGGACGGGAAGCTGGTCCACCAGAAAATGATGATAGGAAGGCAAGTTGGTCCAACATCAAAGGATGATAGGGAGGTAAGGTGGATCAACACCAAATCATTATAGGCAAGTAAAGTGGTCCAGCAGCAAATGATGATACGAAGGTAATGTCGGTCAACCACAAATGATGATAGGAAGGTCAGGTGGATCAACACCAAATGATGATAGGAAGGTCAGGTGGATCAACCGCAAATGATGATAGGAAGGTACGGTGGGTCAACAGCAAATGATGATAGGAAGCTACGGTGGGTCAACAGCAAATGATGATAGGAAGCTACGGTGGGTCAACAGCAAATGATGATAGGAAGGTAAAGTGATCCAACAGCAAATGATAGGAAGCTACGGTGGGTCAACACCAAATCATGATAGGAAGGTCAGGTGGATCAACTGCAAATGATGATAGGAAGATAAAGTGATACAACAGCAAATGATGATACGAAGGTAAGGTCGATCAACCACAAATAATGATAGGAAGGTAAGGTGGCCCAACAGCAAATGATGATGGGAAGATAAGGTGATCCAAAAGAAAAGGATGGTAGGAAGATAAGGTCGTCCAACTGCAAATGATGATAGGAAGGTAAAGTGATCCAACAGCAAATGATGATAGGAAGATACGGTGGATCAACAGTAAAGGCAGATATGAAGGCGAGGGGGTACAATAGCCCATGGCAATGGTAGGAAGGTAAATAAGTGACCAGCCTAGGGATCAAGGTCAAGTGGGCAAGCCTGGGGGTACAGCCCAACAGCAACCATGAAAGATTGGAGGTAAGGGTTGTGCGGAGAGGCAAATGGGCGAGAATGGGGCTGCAGTCCAGTAGCACTTAAGAGCAGAGAGGTAGTAAGTTTGGGGAAAAAGGTAAGGAACATTGGTAAGGCTAGTGCTGCAGATCAAAAGCATTTCATACTTTACTTAAACTCTATTTCGGTTACACCCATAAAAGTAAAATATTCCACATTAAATACAATGAATACACACCATAAATAATGTAAGTGGAAATTAGTAAAATTAAGATACAATACGACAATCTAAAATCACAAACCAGCAAGTGCTTAAAAAAAAAAGCAGAGGGAGACCCAGCTGGCAGGTGCATTTAGGGGGGATTTGACAATTGCAGGTTCCCAAGAGTCACCGAGGAACGGGGGTAAAGGGACAATGGTCCGGGGATCGTAAAACAGGGGCTTTGAATTAGTGTAACCCAGTATCCTTCATGAGTGGTCAGGGGCAAGGGGCTCCCCGGGCTGCCACCTGTTCAGTTAGTTCTGTGATGGAGGCACTGCAGTTCCACGGACTCCAGCCATAATAGGAAGGTAGGGTGGTATTTGGGGTGCAGAAGTGTGTTTTGGGGGGTCACTTTCAAGCACAATTCTACAGTGAAAGGAAAGTAAGAGGGGCAGCCTGAGGCAAACTAGGGTGGGTGTGTGTCCTGCTATTATAGGAAGGGTGGGTGTGTGCCCAGTGCAGACCAGCGGCGTCCTGCTATTATAAGAAGGATGGGTGTGTGTCCTACTATTATAGGAAGGGTGGGTGTGTGCCCAGTGCAGACCAGCGGCGCCCTGCTATTATAGGAAGGGCGGGCGTGTGCCCAGTGCAGACCAGCGGCGCCCTATTATAGGAAGGGCGGGCGTGTGCCCAGTGCAGACCAGTGGCGCCCTGCTATTATAAGAAGGGTGGGTGTGTGCCCTACTATTATAGGAAGGGTGGGTGTGTGCCCAGTGCAGACCAGCGGCGCCCTGCTATTATAGGAAGGGCGGGGGGGGGTGCCCAGTGCAGACCAGCAACGCCCTGCTATTATAGGCAGTGTGTGTGTGTGCCCAGTGCAGACCAGCGGCGCCCTGCTATTATAGGAAGGGCGAGCGTGTGCCCAGTGCAGACCAGCGGCGCCCTGCTATTATAGGAAGGGCGGGCGTGTGCCTAGTGCAGACCAGTGGCGCCCTGCTATTATAAGAAGGGTGGGTGTGTGCCCTACTATTATAGGCAGGGTGTGTGTGCCCAGTGCAGACCAGCGGCGTCTGCTATTATAGGAAGGGCGGGGGGGGGGGTTGCCCAGTGCAGACCAGCAACGCCCTGCTATTATAGGAAGGGTGGGTTTGTCCCCCTGCTATTATAGGAAGGGTGGGTGTGTGCCCAGTGCAGACCAACGGCGCCCTGCTATTATAGGAAGGGTGGATATGTGCCCAGTGCATACCAGCGGGGCCCTGCTATTATAGGAAGGGTGGATATGTGCCCAGTGCAGACCAACGGCGCCCTGATATTATAAGAAGGGTGGGTGTGTGCCCTACTATTATAGGAAGGGTGGGTGTGTGCCCAGTGCAGACCAACGGCGCCCTGCTATTATAGGAAGGGTGGATATGTGCCCAGTGCATACCAGCGGGGCCCTGCTATTATAGGAAGGGTGGATATGTGCCCAGTGCAGACCAACGGCGCCCTGATATTATAAGAAGGGTGGGTGTGTGCCCAGTGCAGACCAGCAGCGCCCTGCTATTATAGGAAGGGTGGATATGTGCCCAGTGCAGACCAACGGCGCCCTGCTATTATAGGGATGGTGGGTGTGTGCCCAGTGCAGACCAGCAGCGGCCTGCTATTATAGGAAGGGCGGGCATTTGCCCAATTATAGGAAGGGTGGGTGTGTGCCCAGTGCAGAACAGTGGCGCCCTACTATTGTAGGAAGGGCGGGTGTGTGCCCAATTATAGGAAGGGTGGGTGTGTGCCCAGTGCAGAACAGTGGCGCCCTGCTATTGTAGGAAGGACGGGTGTGTGCCCAGTGCAGACCAGCGGCGCCCTGCTATTACAGGAAGGGTGGGTGTGTGCCCAGTGCAGACCAGTGGCGACCTGCTATTATAGGAAAGGTGTGTGTGTGCCCAGTTATAGGAAAGGTGGGTGTGTGCCCAGTGCAGACCAGCGGCGCCCTACTATTATAGGAAGGGCGGGGGTGTGCCCAGTTATAGAAAGAGTGGGTGTGTGCCCAGTGCAGACCAGTGGTGCCCTGCTATTATAGGAAGGGTGGGTGTGTGCCCAGTTATAGGAAGGCTGGGTGTGTGCCCAGTGCAGACAGGTGGCGCCCTTCTATTATAGGAAGGGTGGGTGTGTGCCCAGTTATAGGAAGGCTGGGTGTGTGCCCAGTGCAGACCAGCGGCCCCCTGCTATTATAGGAAGGGTGGGTGTGTGCCCAGTTATAGGAAGGGTGGGTGTGTTCCCAGTGCAGACCAGTGGTGCCCTGCTATTATAGGAAAGGTGGGGGTGCGATGGAACTGAAGTTGGGACATGCTCGGCTCTTCCAATTGAACAGAACTCAACAAGAATAGAATGGTGACTAGTTGGGTCACCAATCTACGGTGGTGACCCAGCTAATGGGTTGGTGGAGATACTGTTCCTCACTGAGCTAGAGCTATAGGGGCGAGCATACCGCAGGCACAGGGCAAGGGGCACAATGGGGCACTGCAAGCCAATGTATTTGAGGATTGATAGGAAAGTGGGGGGGGGCATCAAGCCTGGTGCAGAATAAGTGGGGCTGCAGTCCAGTTAAATTCAGCAATGGCGGGAAGGCGGGGGCTGACCACTCTACTGAGTTGTGGGGGGCACTTCAGTGCAACAGCACGCAGCAAGGAAGTGCTTTGCCCCGATTGAGTATGCAGAGGTGCAATATACGAGTTCATAAGGGCAACATTAATGGGGCAGGGGGCAGACTAGTCCACCTGGGGCCCTGAAAGGAGAGCAGGACATCATTTAAGTCCAAGTCTCTAACACCTTATGTGGCTGGAGGGCACGTGTCTATAAGCGGCCATTATTAGAAGTTCCGCACACCAAGGCCACTAGTCGTGCCACTCCTCTCAGCTCCCATAAAGTCTACTGGAGGCAGAGAGCGATGGATGGATGGACAGATGGATAGATGGCTGGATAGATGGATGGATAGATAGATGGATGGATGGATAGATGGATAGATATATTGATGGATAGATAGATTGATAGATGGATTGATGGATAGAGAGATAGATAGATGGAGGGATAGATGGATGGATAGATGGATGGATAGATGGATTCACCCGGGCTCATATGTAGCAGCACCTTTAACTGGACAGACTATTTTAAATCCCCAGTCAGACCTGTATTCTCAAAAAGTACATTTTTGTTTCACTCTGCATTAGCACAGCTTAACGGGTTTGTGCTGTAGAACCGGCCTCCTACACCAGACGGAGTTTACTATTAAATGCAGAGGTTGGAGTGCAGTGCTGCAGGCCACCGGCTGTAGTGTGTGTCTGTAGTGTATGATCACTGAACGTACGATCTAACTACTGTAGTGTGCATTGATCGCTAGGCTAGGCACACTCTGTGCGAGTGAGATTTAACTGTTGGCGGGGGTATTCAGCTGTAGGTTATGGACATTATGTGTGTGTGGGTTTCTACTGGTGTATTTTCTACACATTTTCTGTGTGATCTAACCACTGTACTCTGTTGCCTATTTCTTCTGTGTTAGTGTGTACTTTTTATTTCCTCACTGTCATTGCGCGTAGTAGATCGCAGGAATACGCATTCGCTCATACTGCTTTGTACATTGTCTATGCATGTGTGTGTGTGTGTATAACTACTGTACTGTATTTTTCTTTAGTGTGTGTATAACGTAAGTGCTGCAGTAATTGTGTAGTGTGTGCATTTTGTAATTGCTATATGGTGTATACATTACTTGTCCTGATATAGTGTGTATTTACATACTGTGATTTTGAACGAATGGTGTGTGTGTGTGTGCACCCTTAATATGACTGCTGTAGTGTATTTGCCTGTACTCGGTGTTTTGTGTATTAATAACTAATGCAAGGTGTATTTATAAGTCTGTCTAGGTAAAATGTAAGAACACTAAAGTGAGCAGAGTAAACTTCTATCCCTTGCAGTGTGTGTATGTGTGTGTGAGTGTGTGTTTGTGTTACTTTTCTGCATGTTGTAACTGTTTTAGTGTGTGGCTAGTTGTCTATATCCGGTGCGTGCATTGTATGCATGATGTAACTTCTGTGTATGTGTGTGTATTATTTGGTTTGATGATATAACTGTGCAGTGAGTTGTTGTGTGCGAGTATTAACGCCTGTGTGCATGATGTAACTGCTTGGTGTGCGTTTCTCTTTACCATGTGTGTGGTCTGCCTGAGTGTAATAGGATGGTTGTAGTCTATATGTAGCTGCTCTAATTTTCACCTGCAGCGTGTGACTAGCTGATCTAGGTTAATGCTCTACTGCCGTATGTACCCGTAGTGCACAAGCACACAGTGTGTGCATGTACATGTTAATGCAACACTCTGCTAGAGTGCCTGTGTGACTTTGTACCGCAGAGTGTGTAATTGTGCAAAATCTTTCCATATGGTTCTAATGTAGTGGACTTGTATTTTGTAGCCCGCTGTACTCTGCATTTATCATTATGTCTATCTATCTATCTATCTATCTATCTATCTATCTATCTATCTATCTATCTATCTATCTAGCTATCTATCCATCTACCCATCCATCTACCCATCCATCTACTCTCTCACGTGCACACATCCAAACAGACACATTAACATCAAACCACAGTGTTGTGCTACATTGGGAGTGCATAATACTGGCACATATTACAAGCGACAAGCTTGCGGGTCAGTCTTCCTGAAGCTCGCACCATTAGTCGACTCTTATTAATCAACAGGAGTGCTATCGATTTTCACCAGTGCATGGGCAGCGGTGATGGAGTGTGAATACCCGGGCTTTGCTTCAGCTCAGTAGTTCCCCTGCAGGAGGGGTGCCGGGGAGGAGGGGCCAGCTGCTAATATGACTTCATGATAGATGCCCGTTCACAGCCCATGTACCGAGATTACAGTCCACATCCGGGTAAATCTACATAAACGTGTATTGGCTGGGAGGATAGCTCAGGGGCAACGTGCTCACCTTGGAAGCAAGATGATGTGGAGTAACACAGGTCCGATCCCCGGGTCTGTGCTTTAAAACCTCTGTGTATTAAGTGCGTTATAAATAACCAATTACAATTACAACCGCAGACCTCCGATAAACTGAGTTAGGCTTAGAGGACATACAACTGGATTTGCTATTCCTTTTTCTTTTCAAATCGACCAAGTGATGCAGGGGGTCCTCCGGTTATTCAATGTTCGAAGCGCGCAGGCTTTATGAATAAATCACGTTTGTGTGTTAACCCCAAGGCAGGTCAGAATTTATTTCCCTGTGGCATCTTGTGCGAGGCAGTTTTTCCCTCCCCCACCACACTGAAATAAATGGCACGTTCTTTCCATGGGAGTTTTGATTGTAATTCGTCCAGACAGCCTGTCACTGAGAAACCCTCTTCCTCCCGCACTGGACAGCTTCCATTAACTTGTGTACAGAGCACAGCCTCCTTCGGCGCTAGATAGCTCCAATTGGCTTGAATGCAGAATGCAGTAAGCGATCACGTTTCACGCTGGGCAGCCAAACTGACTTGTGTACACCAGGTACTCCAGTTCGGCAATGGACATTTCGAGTTGATATGGCCAGCGAGAGTAATCTCGTTCCTCGCTGGACAGTTCGCATTTACTGCTGCACATTAACTACTGAGTATCTCTCCTTGAACTGGATGCAGAAAGTAATTGCGTTCGGTATAACTCAGCTTCCATTAACGTACGTACGGTAAGAACTCAAGTTCAGCATTGACCAACTCCCATTGACATGGATACACAAATGAACCACCTTATGCAGGGCCAGGCTCCCAATTAATTGTATACAGTAAATCTCAAATTCAGCGCTGGACAGCTCCCGCCGACTTGCGTATAGTGGGCAATCAAGTTCAGCTTTGGACAGCTCCCACTGAATTGTGTAGTGTCTGCAATTAAATTCAGCACTGGACAGCCAAGATGACTTGCATATAGTCATCAATCTATTTCAGCACAGGACAGCTCCCCCTGACTTGTGTATATTCGTTAGTCAAGTGCATCACTGAACAGCTCCCTCTAATTTGTATAGTGTCAGCAATTTAATTCAGCACTGGACAGCTCCCTCTGACTTGTGTGGTGTCGGCGATTAAATTCAGCACTGGACAGCGCCCAATGACTTGCATACAGTCATCAATTTAGTTCAGCACTGGACAGCGCCCGATGACTTGTCTATAGTCATCAATACAACTGAAGATGGACAGCTCCCTCTGCTTTGCTCAGGGAAAGGAACATGGTTCTGCATTTGCCCGCCCCCTTTGACTTGCATACATTTAGCAATCAAGTTTGTCATTGGGCAGCTCCCGTTGACTTGTGCACTTTAAGCAATAATTTGCGGCACTGCGCACCATGCACAGTAAACCTTAACTTTCAGAACTGGGCAGCTCTCATGACTTGCGCATGCAGAGCAACAACATTTTACAAGACAGTTCGTTTTGGCACATATAGATAATCAGAAACCTTCAGTCCTGCACAACGCCCATTGTTTCTTCTTTAGTAAACACATATTTTTAACTCTGCACATGACCCATTGTTTAATGGATAGGATAATTATAATGTTTTCTTTATCTAAAGCTTTCCCTAAAGCGCTTTACATCAAACATTTTAATACGCTGACTTAATTGTGAGTCTTCTTGAACAGTGGGCAGTACCAGTTATGTTATGTTATGTTATCAATTCTTATATAGCACACGGTCGCCCGAAGGCATCATGGTGCTTAAGGAGAGAGAGGGCAGACACCTAGGAGAGTTAAAATAGATGGGTTTTGACCCTCTTTCTGAACTCAAGATAGTTAGAGTTTTTTTTAATGGCCATTGGAAGTTTATTCCACAAAGATGCTGCAGCAATCGAGAAGGCTCGACCGTTCACGATTGTATTTTGGCACCAGAAGCTTTTCGGCAGTGGCAGAGCGAAGATTGAACTGTCTATGGTATCCATCCTATTCAGGAGTGGCCAGCCAAAGCATTCGCCTTCAGGACCGACCACTCCCGTTACCTTGTACAACAGAAGCACATATTTTCAGCACTGGGCATCTGCCATTGGCTTGCATGCGGTTGCAATAACTTTTAATTCTGGAGACTCTCATTGCTTTGTGCACAGCAGCAGTGACAGCACTGGTTAGCTCACTTAAACGTGTATGTAGTCTTAACCAGCCTCTGCACTGGGCAATTCCCTTTAACGTGTATAGGGAACACTGTTACATTTAGCACTGGGCAGCAGCAGTAGACCTGCATAAAGTCACTCAGTCATATCACTGTATTCTGGCATAACGCTACAGAAGTGAGCAAACGCAGCAAGCTTCATATACAGCACTTAATAACAGAGCACATGCATATAAGACAATTTAAAACAACTGCATTAAGTAATAACCAGCTCCTGCACTAGAACTCCCCTGTGCATTGTGGCCTCCCACCTGCATCAATTAGAAAGCTTCTGAAGTGGGGTCTGATCCCACCTATCCGCGGATCTTTCCCTCGCTGGGTGTTAAACACAGAATCCGCGTCGCTGGCTCTGTTTGGAGAACACGTGTCTTTGTGGCAGTGCCCCACGTTAACTTTGAAAGGTCAAAAATATGTGCCCCAGACATCAATGCGATGGGTCGACACTGCCTGTTACAGGGACCCCTCACAGGCAGGGGCGTCCTCTGCGGCGTGGCCCCTCCGTGCAGTCAGTAGAACGCTATAAAATAGCGCCCAGAAGCACACATATTCCCTTCCAGGCCATTGGGAAGGCCCATCACTTTTCATTGTTTTAGAATGCTTTGCTGTAGTTTGTTGTCTGCAGTCAAGACCAGCCCCAAGAGGAGATTTAGTTTGTTATGCATGCTTTGTAAACAACCCCACTCTCACAGCCACTCGCTCCATCATCCATGCACGCAGCCACTCGCTCCATCATCCATGCACGCAGCCACTCGCTCCATCATCCATGCACGCAGCCACTCGCTCCATCATCCATGCACGCAGTCACTCGCTCCATCATCCATGCACGCAGTCACTCGCTCCATCATCCATGCACGCAGCCACTCGCTCCATCATTCATGCACGCAGTCACTCGCTCCATCATCCATGCACGCAGCCACTCGCTCCATCATTCATGCACTCAGCCACTCGCTCCATCATTCATGCACCCAGTCACTCGCTGCATCATCCATGCAGGCAGCCACTCGCTCCATCATCCATGCACTCAGCCACTCGCTCCATCATTCATGCACCCAGTCACTCGCTCCATCATTCATGCACGCAGTCACTCGCTCCATCATCCATGCACGCAGCCACTCGCTCCATCATTCATGCACTCAGCCACTCGCTCCAACATTCATGCACCCAGTCACTCGCTGCATCATCCATGCACGCAGCCACTCGCTCCATCATCCATGCACTCAGCCACTCGCTCCATCATTCATGCACCCAGTCTCTCGCTCCATCATTCATGCACGCAGTCACTCGCTCCATCATCCATGCACGCAGCCACTCGCTCCATCATTCATGGACACAGTCACTCGCTCCATCATCCATGCACGCAGCCACTCGCTCCATCATTCATGCATTCAGCCACTCGCTCCATCATTCATGCACCCAGTTACTCGCTGCATCATCCATGCACGCATTCACTCGCTCCATCATCCATGCACGCAGCCACTCGCTCCATTATTCATTCACCCAGTCACTCGCTCCATCATTCATGCACTCAGCCACTCGCTCCATCATTCATGCACTCAGCCACTCGCTCCATCATCCATGCACGCATTCACTCGCTCCATCATCCATGCACGGCTATTCTTGTACACAGGACAGCCAGTGTCCTCCAGGAAGGGACAGCATCGATTGACCTGAGTGCTTTAATCAATTCACCATAAATACAGCAGAACCTAACTTCAGCAAGGTGTAGCTCTCCTTGATTATTAAACATAAAGCTATTTTCTTCTGCACTGGCTTCTACAGTGTATCAGTTATCTGAAACACTGCATACTCCATAGAGGTCACCGAGAGTCACTCTGCACCCAGTTAATTGACACTGTATACAAGACAACCAGAGCTCTGTATACATACACAAGGAATTGGGAGCTGGCCAGTGCTGCATATGACGATGCATGATTTACACAAGGAATTGGGAGCTGGCCAGTGCTGCATATGAGTATGCATGATTTACACAAGGAATTGGGAGCTGGCCAGTGCTGCATATGACGATGCATGATTTACACAAGGAATTGGGAGCTGGCCAGTGCTGCATATGACGATGCATGATTTACACAAGGAATTGGGAGCTGGCCAGTGCTGCATATGAGTATGCATGATTTACACAAGGAATTGGGAGCTGGCCAGTGCTGCATATGACGATGCATGATTTACACAAGGAATTGGGAGCTGGCCAGTGCTGCATATGATGATGCATGATTTACACAAGGAATTGGGAGCTGGCCAGTGCTGCATATGAGTATGCATGATTTACAC
Source organism: Ambystoma mexicanum (assembly GCF_040938575.1). NCBI lineage: Eukaryota > Metazoa > Chordata > Amphibia > Caudata > Ambystomatidae > Ambystoma > Ambystoma mexicanum. Next base: position 65,346,264 of record NC_090940.1, on the reverse strand, counting down.
AAGGAATTGGGAGCTGGCCAGTGCTGCATATGACGATGCATGATTTACACAAGGAATTGGGAGCTGGCCAGTGCTCATGATGATTGCTGAATAACCCAAGGCATGGGAGCTGGCCAGTGCTGCATATGACGATGCCTGATTTGCACAAGGCAATGGGAGCTGACCAGTGCTGCATATGACGATGCATGATTTGCACAAGGCAATGGGAGCTGGCCAGTGCTGCATATGACGATGCATGATTTACACAAGGAATTGGGGGCTGGCCAGTGCTCATGATGATTGCTGAATAACCTAGGGCAATTGGAATCGCCAGTTCTGATGACGATAGCTACTTTATACAAGACAATGGCAGCTGCCAATGCTGACAATGACAGCTGAATTACCCAAAGGCCATTGCTGGCCAGTGCTGCTGATGGTGCTTATTTCACCAATGACAATGGGAGCTGGCCAGTGCTGCATATGAGTATGGCTGATTTGCACAAGGCAATGTGGGCTGGCCAGTGCTGCATATGAGTGTGGCTGATTTACACAAGGCAATAGGAGCTGGCCAGTGCTGCATATGAGTATGGCTGATTTACACAAGGCAATGGGAGCTGGCCAGTGCTGCATATGAGTATGGCTGATTTACATAAGGCAACGGGAGCTGGCCAGTGCTGCATATGAGTATGGCTGATTTACACAAGGCAATGGGAGCTGGCCAGTGCTGCATATGAGTATGGCTGATTTACACAAGGGAATGGGAGCTGGCCAGTGCTGCATATGAGTATAGCTGATTTACACAAGGCAATGGGAGCTGGCCAGTGCTGCATATGAGTATGGCTGATTTACACAAGGCAATGGGAGCTGGCCAGTGCTGCATATGAGTATGGCTGATTTCCAGTGCTGCATATGAGTATGGCTGATTTGCACAAGGCAATGGGAGCTGGCCAGTGCTGCATATGAGTGTGGCTGATTTACACAAGGCAATGGGAGCTGGCCAGTGCTGCATATGAGTATGGCTGATTTACACAAGGCAATGGGAGCTGGCCAGTGCTGCATATGAGTATGGCTGATTTACACAAGGGAATGGGAGCTGGCCAGTGCTGCATATGAGTATGGCTGATTTACACAAGGCAATGGGAGCTGGCCAGTGCTGCATATGAGTATGGCTGATTTACACAAGGCAATGGGAGCTGGCCAGTGCTGCATATGAGTATGGCTGATTTACACAAGGAAATGGGAGCTGGCCAGAGCTGATAATGATAGCTCAATTACCCAAGGCATGTGAGCTGCCCAGTGCTTGCTACCTTACACAAGGCACTTGGAGCTGGTCAGTACTGATGATGTTCACTGAATTTCCCAAGGCAATGGGAGCTTAACCGTGCTGCATATGAGGATGGCTGATTTACACAAGGAAATTGGAGCTGACCACTTCTGATGATGATAGCTACTTCATACAGGATATTGGGAGATGGCCAATGATGAGATGATGATTCATACTTAACCCAAGGCATGGGAGCTGGCAAGTGCTGATAATTATTTCTACTTTACATAAGGCAGTGGGAGCTGACCAGTGCTGCTGATGATTGCTACCTTACACAGGGCATGGGATCTGGCCAGTGCTGATGATGCTTGCTACCTTACACAGGGCATGGGATCTGGCCAGTGCTGATGATGCTTGCTACCTTACACAGGGCATGGGATCTGGCCAGTGCTGATGATGATTGCTACCTTACACAGGGCATGGGATCTGGCCAGTGCTGATGATGCTTGCTACCTTACACAGGGCATGGGATCTGGCCAGTGCTGATGATGTTTGCTATCTTACGCAGGGCATGGGATCTGGCCAGTGCTGATGATGATTGCTACCTTACACAGGGCATGGGATCTGGCCAGTGCTGATGATGCTTGCTACCTTACGCAGGGCATGGGATCTGGCCAGTGCTGATGATGCTTGCTACCTTGCACAGTGCATGGGATCTGGCCAGTGCTGATGATGCTTGCTACCTTACACAGGGCATGGGATCTGGCCAGTGCTGATGATGCTTGCTACCTTACACAGGGCATGGGATCTGGCCAGTGCTGATGATGATTGCTACCTTACACAGGGCATGGGATCTAGCCAGTGCTGATGATGCTTGCTACCTTACACAGGGCATGGGATCTGGCCAGTGCTGATGATGCTTGCTACCTTACGCAGGGCATGGGATCTGACCAGTGCTGCTGATGATTGCTACCTTACACAGGGCATGGGATCTGACCAGTGCTGCTGATGATTGCTACCTTACACAAGGCAGTGGGAGCTGGCCAGTGCTGATGATGCTTGCTACCTTACACAGGGCATGGGATCTGGCCAGTGCTGATGATGCTTGCTATCTTACACAGGGCATGGGATCTGGCCAGTGCTGATGATGCTTGCTACCTTACGCAGGGCATGGGATCTGACCGGTGCTGCTGATGATTGCTACCTTACACAGGGCATGGGATCTGGCCAGTGCTGATGATGCTTGCTACCTTACGCAGGGCATGGGATCTGACCAGTGCTGCTGATGATTGCTACCTTACACAAGGCAGTGGGAGCTGGCCAGTGCTGATGATGATTGCTACCTCACACAAGGCAGTGGGAGCTGGCAAGTGCTGAACATGATCACTGATTTACACAAGGCAATGAATGGTAGCTGGTCAGAGCTGATGATGATAGTACTTACACTGAAAAATATCAATGCTACTGGACACAATAAAGTAGATGCTGCACTGGCTTTTATTGGCCGATTTGTAATAATCCATCATTTTCAGCAGGTGACCCACTGACTGCCATGCAGTGATATATCCTCTTCAGAACGGCTCAGGCCCTGTTGACCTGTGAAGAGTAACATACGTATTCGGACTTGAACATTTGTCATTGATTTATATAAAATCATCCTTAGTCAGTATGATACATCTTTTTATGTGTCTGGACATAGAAGCAAACAATTTTAAGAAGTGTGCAGATCACATGGTCTGGTATATTTGAGTCATCTTCCCTGCCAGTGATTCTACAATTGCAGAACTTTCCTGCATGCATTGGTAGCCTTTTCCTGTGTTGAACTGCCCCATAGACATGTATTCAGTACACTGTACACTCAGTCATACATACACAGAACTGTCTACAATGGCAATAATGTGTAACACTATGCATTCCCCACTGGCTTGTGTACTGTAGAAGCACTGTGCAGCACTGGACAGCTCCCAATAACTTGGCCACCTAAAACCCTGGACAGTTTCTATTGAGTTGCATACAACCTCCAACATCTTCAGAACTGGATAGATCCTATAGAATAGAAAATAGTACAAGTTAGCCACACAACTCACTGTACTGTGCCTATAGATTTCGATAGGTAGCAAATTATCTTTAGTGCATTGACATATATATATATATATAAAAACATATTTATATACATGGATATATAAATATATATATATATAAATGTGTGTGTATATATATATATATATATATATATATATATATATATATATATATATATATATATATATATATATAAAATCAGCAAGGCGTATTCCCCATAGACATGCATACAGCATGAGACATCTTCAGCTCCGGGCAGCTCTCATTTAATGGTAAAGCAAGATACAGTCATCCACTTCATGGGGTGGGCAGCGCCTATTGACGTGTTTACTCTGGCAGTAATCTTCTGCCTTGGGCTGCCCCACTTGTACTTAATAGCAGTCTTCTTCATCACTGGACATCCCCTTTGGCAAGTATTAGTATCACTCATCTTCATCACTGGCACCAAAGTAGCCCCTTTATGCATGGGATCCCCATTGACTTGCATATGTAGCCATCTTCTTCATCAAAGGGTATTATATTTGCTTGTATAGAATAGTAGTGCACTTCATCACTAGGCATCCATGTTGCTTGCATATGGAGCTGTCTTCATCATCACTGGGTAGTCTATTGGTGTTTATAGAATAATAGTCCACTTCTTCACTAGACAACCCTGTTGGCTTGCATATGTAGCCATCTTCGTCATTACTAGGTATTCGATTTGCTTGTATAGAATGTTAATACCCAGCGAGGGTCAATGAGCTTGTTACAAGCAAGCTCATTGGCCCTTGCCCGGGCGTTACCTCGCCAAGAAGGCTCTGAAGCCTCTGCTTCTCCGCCACGGCCCTGGGTTCATTCCCGTAGTGGCCACCATAGAAAGGGAGAAGGGACTATGTGTAATCCCTTCTTCCTGTTCCATTGCAGGCATTTTTTTTGTTTACTTTTTTTAAAATTTACTTTAATAATGGTCGCCATGGAAGGGGAGACAGGACTATGCGTAGTCCCGTCTCCCCTTCCATGGCGGCCATTTTCTTAGTTTTCTATGGCCATGACGGAAAGGGAACACAGACTACACTTCCCAGTCCATGGCGAACATTTTTTTCTTTCCTTTTTTCCAGTTACGAAATGCAACACATCTACAACCCACCATTAGTATCCGGGTCTAATGGGTAGGGGTACTAATGGCTTTAAGCCCCGAGCCAGTGGGCCATTACCACATTCTGTAATGCCACCAGGGCTTTCCCTAAGGCCCTTGGTATGCTCAGGCCTATAACTATGGGCCCTGGGGGCATTACTTTACACGGTAATGGCCCGCCGGCTCAGAGCTTATTCTCTGGGTAGTTTATTTCATTACTAGGCATCCCCGTTTTCTTGCATATGTAGCCTTGTTCGTCATTACTGGGTATTCTATTTTCTAGTATACAATAGTAGTCTACTTCAACTCTAGGCATCCATGTTGGCTTGCATATGTAGCCTTGTTCGTCATTACTGGGTATTCTATTTTCTAGTATACAATAGTAGTCTACTTCAACTCTAGTCATCCATGTTGGCTTGCATATGTAGCCGTCTTCGCCATTACTGGGTATTCTGTTTGCTTATATAGAATAGTAGTCCACTTCATCACTAGGCATCCCCGTTGGCTTGTATAAGTAGCAAACTCTTCATCACTGGGTGTTCCCATTGGTTTGGATATAGCAGTTCTCTTCATCACTGGACATCCACATTGGCTTGCTTAAGTAGCCGCTCTCTTCATAACCGGGTATAGCCATTGGGCCTCATTATGTAAATACCGGCACGGCTGCTGCCGGAGTCATGAAATAACCTGCCCCCTGGCAATGGGGATTTACCGGCGTATTCCAGCCCCGGCGGACCCTGTAAATCCCCGTTACCGTGAGCCCTTAATAATTACTCCCCATTCCCATTCTTGAGACTGCAAGGGATATAGGTCTAGTTCAACTTTGATATCACATTTGGAGGTTTCTGAACTTTAAGATGCCTTGTGCCACGCAACGCGTGAGAAGCCGCAGTTAAAATGCATTTGATTAGCACATTTATTTTTAGCGCAACCTTTAAAGAACAATGCGTGGTCTGCACTTCAGCACAGGTCTACATTTCCTTATGGGATTACAAGGGCGGGCGAAGGTCGATTCTGCTGCCACGAAACCTTAGATACTTCCACTAACCCACAGGGGCAACATACAAGCAGCGAAATAAAGCAAGGCGTGCAGCAAAGGGATTTGACACACACACCTTGCCCAATCTGCATAAACACGGAAATAAATCTCTTTATTGGATTTCCTGTGATGTGTGTTATTTGATTCATATCACGGCCCTTTTTAAAGCAAATCAGTTAAGTATTATGCATTTCGTGGCTAATTATTTTAATATTTTTTTGTGAAATTCCCACTACACGAAGAGCACTGTAATGTCAATATGCATTGTTGGGACTGCCTTCAAATTTGCCAGCACCCCAGAGATGCTCGCAGTGCACCCGTGTCATGATATGATATGATATTTTATTTGCATCGTGCTCACACACAGGGTCTCATATTTCTTCAACAATGTTTCTGCACCAATTCATCGCTACCACTGCCTCTGCTGCTCACCACTCGACGAAAACTGTAATCGCCACCCTCGTTTCCAGCAACCTTGGCTATTGCTCATGCCTCCTTCTTGGCATTCCTCTCTGCTCCTTCCACCCTCTAGACAAAGGCCTCAACTTCAGTCTCCACACTCTTTGCAATCCTTCTACAGGCAGCATGCTGGTTGACTCTCCATGCACTACAGCTCCTTCTCCTAGTCTTCAAAGCTATCACTGGTCTTGCTCCTCAGTACTTGCCTGGCTGTATTCCTGTCGACTCACAATCTCTTTCCCTCCTCTCCTCCTCTGCACTGAATCTCGCTGTCCTATGTCCCGCGTGCCTCGCTACACTGTCGTTCTTTCTCCTTCTGTTGGAACCCGCGGCTAGTCTCAATCAACGCCAGCCTGACTGTGGATCTCTTCAAAGCTGGGCTTGCATTTCACTCATTATTTGTACAGTGCTCCATTTTGAAGCACTTGCCCCAACCCAGGGTAATGTTACCTTTGTAAGTCACCTGTTTCTTATTTTGTTTGTTTGCTTTATTTTGTCCCTGGTCCATGTTCCACGTTTTTCACACCATCATCAACTGGCCCACCACTTTTTCTCACCTTTTTGCTATTGTACAGCACCCTTTGTGGTGATTCCACCACTACCTGTAAATATGCTATTGTACTTCATTTCTGTTCAGAATGGGCATTACTCATCTTCAACTTAATCCATATATAAATATTCGGTACAGCGTCCTTTCATCGTGGGATGCAATTCCGCTGTTTTTTTTGCCACGGTTTTCATAACAAAAAAACACATCTGCATTTTTAGGGGGGGGAGTTATAGAAATATATATATGGGGTGTGGGTGTTCAGGAATAGATAAAGAATTAAAGGAGATGTGGGGCTGGGGGGGGGGGATTTCGGTGAGTTATTTCATTATAATATCCGCAAAATGTCATCCTGTGATGAAATGACATGGAACCAACTTGGGTCCTTCCTCTCTGACATCTTTTTCTCTACCTGTGGTGTCCCCCAGGGATCTAACCTCTCTCCCTGACTGTTCAACCAATACCTGGCACTCCTTGCCCACCGTATTGCTGCTCTCTGTCCCAACTTTCAGGGCTATGCAGATGATACCCAGCTCATTTTCAGGATACCCTCGGCTTCCTCCTCTCCTTCCCTCATCTCTGACTGTCTGTCTGCCATGCAGGAGTGGTGTGCCGCCAACAACCTCTGCCTTAATGCCAGTAAGACTGAGATTCTACTCATTGGCACACCCACTCCCTCCTTCCCTGCAGCTCTCTGGCCGGCCTCTCTTGGCCCTCTTCCTACTCCCGCCTGCAAGGCTAAAAACCTCAGGGTCATCTTCGACTCTGCACTCACCTTCTCACCTCACATCTCTGACGTATCTAAGAAGTCACACTACCAGCTGCACCTCCTCAGAGGTATTCTTCCTTTCCTCTCCTTCCTCCAGAAGCTCACTGTGTCCAGAACCCTGGTCCTCCCTAGGCTGGACTACTGTAACAGCCTCTATCTAAATCTGGCTGCCTCTTCTCTCCGCCCTCTGCAACTTATCCAGAACAGGACTGCGAGACTTGTCCTTGGCCTCAAGCCCAAGGACCGTATCTCTCCAGGACTGAAATCTCTGCACTGGCTCCCAGTGGAAGTGAGGATTAAGTTAAAAACCCTCTGCATTGTACACAAGGCCTTCTGAGGTCTGGGGCCGCAATACCTTCAACTCTCTCTTCGTAAATATCTTCCTTCTCGTGCTCTTCGCTCATCCGCCTCCAACTCCCTCAGGGTCAGTCGCTTCTCCAAGCAACGAGTTGGTCGCAGATCACTCTCTTCGACAGGGGCCTCTCTCTGGAACAGCCTTCCTGCCTCCCTGAAACTTGAGGAGAACCATCTCAGGTTCCGGAAGCACCTCAAAACCTTCCTCTTTGCTTCTGCTTTCTCTCCCCCTTTCCCTTGCTGAACTCCCAACTGAAACTGCACTGGTTACCTGGCCACCCTTTCTGATCTCTGGCCCAGGCCCCGTCAATTGCCCACCTGCACTGCCCCCCTGGCAGCCCCTGCACTGGGGGACTGTTTTTCTGTACCACTTCTGTCCCCCTACCACCAATTACGCCTGCACTTCCTTGCCCTTGCCACCAGCTGGCCGTTTATTTATCTTATTTATTCCACTTTCCCATGTACTGCACTTTTCCCTCTCTCTTCCCCCTCGCACTTTTCCTTTCCCCCCCTTCCCATGCACTTGTGCGATCTGAATGACACCTGGCCTAGTAGGATCGTTGTCTGTCCCCCCCTTCATTCCCCCCTTGCCTCGTCGCGCCTTGAAACACTTGTGTATAGGCGCGTTATAAATGCCATATCATATCATATGAAATATTCTTAGCGTATGACCATTTTGAATATTTGTGTGTGGGTGGACTGAGGGTAGAGTACATTATACTATTTGTATGAATGAGTTAAGATGCTCCAATGCATACACTTAACAACAATTGTCTTTCTCTTGCAGGATATTGCTGACAGTAGTGGTCATCTTCCGGATCCTTATTGTCGCTATCGTCGGGGAGACAGTTTATGACGATGAACAAACCATGTTTGTTTGCAACACCCTACAGCCAGGCTGCAACCAGGCCTGCTACGACAAGGCCTTCCCAATCTCCCACATTCGTTACTGGGTCTTCCAGATCATCATGGTGTGCACCCCCAGCCTGTGTTTCATCACTTACTCTGTGCACCAGTCAGCCAAGCAGAAGGAAAGACGCTACTCCACCGTGTACCTTAGCCTGGATCGCGACCAGGACTCCATGAAGCGTGAGGACAGCAAAAAGATCAAAAACACAATTGTCAATGGGGTACTGCAGAACACAGAGAACTCCACCAAAGAGGCTGAGCCTGACTGCCTGGAAGTGAAAGAAATTCCACACCCAACTATCCGGGCCCCCAAGACCAAGATGACGCGCCAACAGGGCATCTCCCGTTTCTACATCATCCAGGTGGTCTTCAGAAACGCACTGGAGATTGGCTTCCTGGTCGGACAGTACTTCCTCTATGGCTTCAATGTCCCGTCCATGTACGAGTGTGACAGATATCCTTGCATCAAGGAGGTGGAGTGTTACGTTTCAAGGCCTACGGAAAAGACTGTCTTTCTGGTGTTCATGTTCGCTGTCAGCGGGATCTGCGTGGTGCTCAACCTGGCTGAACTCAACCATCTGGGCTGGAGGAAGATTAAGACGGCAGTCAGAGGGGTGCAGGCCAAGCGGAAATCCATCTATGAGATAAGGAACAAGGACCTTCCCAGAATGAACGTGCCCAACTTTGGCAGGACTCAGTCAAGCGACTCGGCCTACGTGTGAACGGACGGGCAGAGGGCCGCCATGGATCAAATTCACAATAAACTGTCATCAGGGTGGCCATTGGGTCCAATCGACTATCATAGGTGCTCAACGTGGGGGGTGTCGGTTGTAAAATAATCCTCAAAGGTGGGGGGGGCGTTTGTCAGAAATTTCTGCCAGCAATATAATTTCATGTAGAACATTGGGCAGGGGTCTTTTCCAGCAACACCTGGAAAAATTTAAATGATTGGTGTTTGGTTGGGAATTTTGAGGAGGTCCTGGTGGACCAAGAAGTCCCTTACAGTTATGATGCCCAATATGGTTGACGTTACAATATGGCTTCATTGGGGACTAACAGATGTTTGAATAAGGGGTCAGGTCGCCGACCAATCGTCTGAGTGCTCATGGGGACTTTAACACTTGAAAGAAGATGTCCGAATGTACAGAGCAGCAGCAGCAGCAATGAAACAAACCAATAGAAGCATTGCACATTCTGGATTACACAGTGTTTGTGCTTTCTCTTGTATCTTCCTATTTTTCTAAAGGCACTGGTGCTCTATGTTAATGGGCAAAGGGGCCTTCTGTGTGAAAACTGCCCCTAACCATGATTAGAATCCTTGCTGGGCCTTCCAATTCCAGTTGGAGGCAGTTATCCCAGCACAAGAACCCTCTGCCCTAAACATTCTGAAAATAAAATAAAAACAATTTTAAAATACCTCCTGTTTTGGCTTAACTTCAAATCGTTTTCGTGGAGGGACACAGTGGTGGATTTCTGCTCAGCGGTATTGCCAAAACCATTTAAACGCGAGGTTCAAGGACCGATGACAGGTGGTCCTAGGAAAAGTTTGCGTTTCAATGCTTCCATTGTATTCTTGAAGACCCTGCCATGTTTTTCTCACAGCTTGTTCAATGGGTTACTGTGGTACGACATTCATTCATCAACAGTGTTTTTTCGATGTTTTTTTGCAGATTTCCCCCCTGAAAAAACTCATCGAAAAATATAGGGAGTTGTGGCTAAAGGTATATAAGGGTTGAGGGCATCGGGCATATTGTACGATTAATAGGGGAGGGGGCGTTGGGGGACAGTCCCAAAAAACGAAATGTTTGATGTGAGAAATAAATTTGGCAAGGTCAAGTACGCATTGAAAAAAACACTGTCGATGAACCGGTTATTGAATAACTGAATGTTGCAATAGGACACCTCTGCCATTCCCTCTGGGAAACAGCTTTGGGACAAGCCCAAAATTCACTATGTTTACTCTGATGTTTGCTCTAGACTTAGAGTATCATCCATTGATGTATTCAATTTCCGGGCGGCCAATGGGCACCCAGAAAATGCCAGATCGCTGATCTCACAGGACAGGTCATGCTGATTCTTCTTGGAACATCAGTGCTTATCAGTGTTGAGCTCTTGCAACAGAATTCATTGAGGCCATGCGCAGAATGTAGACGCTCAGTAGTGATGAGGCCGTTTGAAGGCAAGAATATCAGTATTAATTGGCGCTCAACGAAGAATGTAGACATGAATCAATCCTGGACCAAGAACTTGAGTGTGCATTGGTGCTGAGCCAACAATGAAATGACACCTTGCACTGGTGCTGACGCAATAATAAGACTGCTGATTGGTCCTACGCCTAGGCTAATTGATCCTGGCTCTAGAATGTGAACGTTCTTTGAACCTGAGCAAAAACATTGATGTTCATTAGTGGTGAACCAAGAACGGTCATGGTCAAGGGTGTGAGGAGGTGAACATCGATGCTCATTGGTGCAGAGCCTGGACAAATGATGCTCACTTTTGCAGAGCTATGAATAGGTACAGACATTGTTGCAGAGACCAGAATATCAACATGTATTGGTCTGGAACCCAACAAAAACATTAATGGGTGCGGATCCAAGAAGGTTGACGTTCATTGACGCAGAGTCTGGAAAATTGGTCTTCATTTTTATAGAGCTTTGAGCACGCACATTTATTGTTGCGGAGGTTGGCTATCAATATTTGTTGGTTCGGAACCCAGTATCAAAGTTCATGGGTGCTTAACCTAGGAAGTTGATGATCATTGGTTCTGAACCTAGAAAGTCAAAGTTTATTGGTGCTGCACCAAATTGTCAAGGTTAATTTGTATTAAATTTACATTGTTGATGTTCATGGGTCCCAAACAGGCAAAATTGAAATTCATGGGCATCGATGCCAAGATGTCAGCATTCCTAGGTGGTGAAACCACATCAGCATTCATTGGTGCTGAACAGAGACCATGAATGCTTATTATCACCCATGCCGAGGGATCTAGCCAATCAGGTTGCTCGGATCATGGGCTGAATCCCATGATCCAAGACTGTGTTCTGTGCAACCTGAAGGCTTCTCACACATGCCCTGCCATCTTCAACCACCCTCCTCTTCCCACCATTGTCAGCTCCCTTCCCTCCACACACTCCTACCCCACTTACCTTCTTCCTTTGGTGCTAGCGAGACGTCAACTGCCTCTCTGGATCCCTGGGTGCCATAGAAATGGAAGAGGGGCTCCAGATGAAGCCCCGCCTTTCATCTCCATGGTGGCCATCTTAGGTAAATATTTTGTGTGAACTAACGCGATGCGACGAGAGCGTCCACTTCATTCAAACAAATGCATTACTGTCAGCACCCCAGGTTTTTGGAATGAAAATCCAGGGTGCTAATAGCAATAAAACCCGATCCGGTGGATCGGGTTGTAACAGCACCGGGGTCCATTATTAAAGGCGCCAGCACAACTTGTGCTCTGCCTGTTGACACCCTCGGTTTTATTGCTATATTAATTCTAAACCCAGATCATCAGCATTCATTGGTGCTGAGAGGAGAAAATTGATATATTTGTTGGTACAGTACCAAAATGTTTGTGCTAAGTGCCGGACAGCATTGATCGCCGAATGGGAACCTCAATGTTAACTGAGGCCAATGAACGCAGTCCTCTCAGGTTCTTCAGTGCTGAATCCAGAGCATCAACATTTATTAATGCTGAACCCAGTCCCTCAGCCTTCCTTGGTGCTGAAAAGACACTGTTGATTTATTGGACCCAATGTTGACATTAGTTTGTACTAAGTGCCGAGCAATGTTCATCCTGAAATAAGAACATCAATATTGACTGATGCCTGAGCATGGCGCGCTGACGTTTATTGAGGTAGAGACAAGAGTGCTGTTGTGCACTGCTGCTGGGTACAGAGTGTTGATGTTCATTAGTGATGGCCCTGGAAAACCACCACCTTCGCTACCAGACCTGGAACAAGAAGGTCAACTCACGATGACCCAGAATGTCCACATGCATGTTTGCAGAATCCTCAATGTCCACATGCATGGATGCAGAACCCTCAATGTCCACATGCATGGATGCAGAACCCCCAATGTCCACATGCATGGATGCAGAACCCCCAATGTCCACATTCATGGATGCAGAACCCTCAATGTCCACATGCATGGATGCAGAACCCCCAAGGTCCACATGCATGGGTGCAGATCCCTCAATGTCCACATGCATGGGTGCGGAACCCTCAATATCCACATGCATGGATGCAGAACCCTCAATGTCCACATGCATGGATGCAGAACCCCCAATGTCCACATGCATGGATGCAGAACCCCCAATGTCCACATGCATGGATGCAGAACCCCCAATGTCCACATGCATGGGTGCGGAACCCTCAATGTCCACATGCATGGATGAAGAACCCTCAATGTCCACATGCATGGATGCAGAACCCTCAATGTCCACATGCATGGATGCAGAACCCCCAATGTCCACATGCATGGATGCAGAACCCCCAAGGTCCACATGCATGGGTGCAGATCCCTCAATGTCCACATGCATGGGTGCGGAACCCTCAATGTCCACATGCATGGATGCAGAACCCTCAATGTCCACATGCATGGATGCAGAACCCCCAATGTCCACATGCATGGATGCAGAACCCCCAATGTCCACATGCATGGATGCAGAACCCCCAATGTCCACATGCATGGGTGCGGAACCCTCAATGTCCACATGCATGGATGAAGAACCCTCAATGTCCACATGCATAGATGGAGAATCCTCAGTGTCCAGATGCATGGCTTGAGGTGGCCTTCTTGACTTCCACGTTGGCCTCACTCTCCAAGGTTTGGGGTATTCCCCTGATGAAGAGCTCTGAGCATCACGGACGCCAGTGTGTAGGGCCGCGAGGGACGGCGGCCATACACGCTGCCAACTCCCGAATACCCCGGTGCAAGCACGCCATGCCCAGGTCTGCAGCGACAGCGCCGCAGAAGACGCGCCCCCTCTTGTGTTGGCTTAGCGCGGCCAGATGTTATTCCCTGCCGCACTCGTTAGGCGTTAATGAGACAGGGGCCTTTATGAACGGTTAATACTGCCTAGTCTTGGTTGGCGCTGCCTGCGCAGGAGAAGCGGGGGAATGGGGCTTCGGCGGGAGATGCCTTTACATTTTCAAAGTGAATTCTCTTGGTAATTCCCAGCTATACAAACAAGAAGCTGCTTTGCAAAGATGTTGCCTCTGTGTCCTTTTAATGAGAAAAAAACAAATGTACAGGAATGTTATTTTTAAGGCACCCAAAACCGATAAAAATAAGTAAATAGCTTGCGGGGAAGACAGAAAAGGCGACAGCGCATACGTTGATCCAGAAAAGTGTTGCACTCCGTTTCCTGTTTTAAGAACATTTTGTAATTGACCCCTCACCGGATATGAATTCTAGGTCATAGTACGCACATTATTGCCGCTCCGGAAGCGAATAATGCGGCCCTCAGCCTGCGGCCTCTACGCACATCATGTAGGCAATATTGACTTGGCTGCAGGTCGATAATATCCCATATGGAAAGGTTCACATAAAGGCAACCCACTGAAAAGGCTCTGCACTGATTGAGTTCACGCCGCTCGATCTCATGTCACTGCACCGCTGTGTATATCACTGCACCGCTGCCCTTGCCACTCCGTTCGCTTACCTGTCGCTGCATTTTTTTTGCATGTGACTGCATGCATTCAAGTCAGCGTGCACGTTCAGACATCACTGCATTGGCCACATGTGTTTACATCAGTTTGAAAATCACTGCCACGGTTCATATGACACTGGCTGCAATGGTGCACGTCACTGCCTCAGTTCATATGCCACTGGCTGCAATGGTGCACATCACTGCCTCGGTTCATATGCCACTGGCTGCAATGGTGCACATCACTGCCTCGGTGCATATGCCACTGGCTGCAATGGTGCACATCACTGCCTCGGTTCATATGCCACTGGCTGCAATGGTGCACATCACTGCCTCGGTGCATATGCCACTGGCTGCAATGGTGCACATCACTGCCTCGGTTCATATGCCACTGGCTGCAATGGTGCACATCACTGCCTCGGTTCATATGCCACTGGCTGCAATGGTGCACATCACTGCCTCGGTGCATATGCCACTGGCTGCAATGGTGCACATCACTGCCTCGGTGCACATGCCACTGGCTGCAATGGTGCACATTATTGCCTCGGTTCATATGCCACTGGCTGCAATGGTGCACATCACTGTCTCGGTTCATATGCCACTGGCTGCAATGGTGCACACCACTGCATTGGTTCTGATGTCCTTGCAGGAGTCTGTATTTCTCTGCATTGGTTTGCAGGTCACTGCATTATTTGACATCACTGCATGTATTCACAAACTATTGCACTGAGCCCACATTTTAGTTGACTGACCTGATTCACATCGTCTCCTATCGCTGCATTTGTTCAATTAATTGCAGTGGATCTCGAATCCCTGCTCTGATTGTATGTCAGTGCATTGGTTTTCATTTTGTTGCATTGATCTGCATGTTACTGCATCGGTTGCAGACACTGCATGTGTTTGCATGTCACACTAGGGGTTCTTAGGTGACTGCCCCGATTCACAGAGCTGCATTTATTCATGTGGCACTGCATTGATCTCATATCACTGCATTGGTTCTCACGTGACTGCATTGGTTCAAATCAATGCGATGATTACCATGCCAATGCTTAGCTTGCTACTTTACCGCATTGATTGGCATGCCACTGCAGTGCGTCAAATGACTGCATGTGTTCTCAGGTCTTTTGTAATTTACTACGTTGATTGACATGTCATTGCTTTTGGAAAAGTCAGTGCATTGGATGAAGTCAGTGCATTGGTTCTCCTGCCACTGTATTGTTCTTGTGTCAGTGCACGGGTTTGCATTTTACAGCCTTGGGTCACATGCCAAATGCTTTTGGAAAAGTCAGTGCATTGGATGAAGTCAGTGCATTGGATGAAGTGATCATGTGTGTCAGTGCATGGCTTTGCATTTTACAGCCTTGGTTCACGTGCCAATTGACTTGTTCTCACGTCGGTGAATCGTCGTGACGTGGATTTCCCACCTGGCTGCATTGGGTCACATTTCCCTGCAATAGCTTGTATGGCACTGGATTGGTGCCCATGTTACTGCATTAGGTTGCATGTCAATGCACTGCTTTATTATTTTAAGGCGTCTATTTGCATGTCACTGTATTGGGTCTGGTCACTGCCCTGGTTTAAATCAATTGACTGGTTTTCCCGACGCGTCATTTGCTTTCTACAGTGTGGGGGTGAGTTATTGCATGTATTCACGAAGCACTGCATTGATTCCATATTTCTCCTTCTCCTTCTTCTTCTTCTTCTTCTTATTATTATTATTATTATTTGTTTTTATTTCTAAGGCGTCCAGCACCGTTCAATCACTTAGATGCAGCCAATGAGGGAAGTAGGGCTAGACAAACACATTGGGGTTGGGGGGGGCGGAAGCAGCCACATGATTTCACTCATTGAAAGCCCTTGGTGCATTGCAGGCCAGTTAAGTGCAAGGGTGTGGGAAGGAGGAAAAGTGGATGTTGGACAATTCTGTGCAAGAAAGGTCCAAGTTCATGCCGTATCCTGGCCGGGACGTTGCTAGTCATGGTGTTCCCTGCTGAGATGACAGACGCGAAGTGCTTGCATGTCCCAAGTTCATGCCGTATCCTGGCCGGGACGTTGCTAGTCATGGTGGTCCCTGCTGAGATGACAGACGCGAAGTACTTGCATGGCCCAAGTTCATGCCGTATCCTGGCCGGGACATCGCTAGTCATGGTGGTCCCTGCTGAGATGACAGACGCGAAGTGCTTGCATGGCCCAAGTTCATGCCGTATCCTGGCCGGGACGTTGCTAGTCATGGTGGTCCCTGCTGAGATGACAGACGCGAAGTGCTTGCATGGCCCAAGTTCATGCCGTATCCTGGCCGGGACATCGCTAGTCATGGTGGTCCCTGCTGAGATGACAGACGCGAAGTGCTTGCATGGCCCAAGTTCATGCCGTATCCTGGCCGCGAAGTCGCTAGTCATGGTGGTCCCTGCTGAGATGACAGACGCGAAGTGCTTGCATGGCCCAAGTTCATGCCGTATCCTGGCCGCGACGTCGCTAGTCATGGTGGTCCCTGCTGAGATGACAGACGCGAAGTGCTTGCATGGCCCAAGTTCATGCCGTATACTGGCCGGGACATCGCTAGTCATGGTGGTCCCTGCTGAGATGGCAGGCGCAAAGTGCTTGCATGGCCCAAGTTCATGCCGTATCCTGGCCGCGACGTCGCTAGTCATGGTGGTCCAGGCTGAGATGACAGACGCAAAGTGCTTGCATGGCCCAAGTTCATGCCGTATCCTGGCCGCGACGTCGCTAGTCATGGTGGTCCCTGCTGAGATGACAGACGCGAAGTGCTTGCATGGCCCAAGTTCATGCCGTATCCTGGCCGGGACATCGCTAGTCATGGTGGTCCAGGCTGAGATGGCAGGCGCAAAGTGCTTGCATGGGCCAGGTCCATGCAGTATCCTGGCCGGGACGTCACTCGTCGTGGTGGTCCAGGCTGAGATGGCTGACGCAAAGTGCTTGCATGGTTCAGGTCCATGCAGTATCCTGGCCGGATGTCGCTAGTCCTGGTGGTCCAGACTGAGAGGACAGACGCAAAGTGCTTGCATGGCCCAAGTTTATGCCATTTCCTGGCCGGGACGTCGCTAGTCATGGTGGTCCAGGCTGAGATGGCAGACGCAAAGTGCTTGCATGGTCCAAGTCCATGCAGTATCCTGGCTGGGACGTCGCTCGTCATTTTGGTCCAGGCTGAGATGGCTGACGCAAAGTGCTTGCATGGTTCAGGTCCATGCAGTATCCTGGCCGGATGTCGCTAGTCCTGGTGGTCCAGACTGAGATGACAGACGCAAAGTGCTTGCATGGCCCAGTTCTTGCCGTATCCTGGCCGGGACATCGCTAGTCATGGTGGTCCAGACTAAGATGACAGACGCAAAGTGCTTGCATGGCCCAAGGTCATACAGTATCCTGGCCGGGACATCGCTAGTCATGGTGGTCCAGGGTGAGATGACAGATGCAAAGTGCTTGCATGGTCCAAGTTCATGCCGTATGCTGGCCGGGACGTCGCTCGTCATTTTGGTCCAGGCTGAGATGGCTGACGCAAAGTGCTTGCATGGTCCAGGTCCATGCAGTATCCTGGCCGGGACGTCGCTCGTCATGGTGGTTCAGACTGAAATGACAGACGCAAAGTGCTTGCATAGCCCAAGTTCATGCCGTTTCCTGGCCGGGACGTCGCTAGTCCTGGTGGTCCCTGCTGAGATGACAGACGCAAAGTGCTTGTATGGTCCAGGTCCATGCTGTATCCTGACCGGGACGCTGCTAGTCATGGTGGTCCAGGCTGAGATGACAGACGCAAAGTGCTTGCATGGCTCAAGTTCATGCTGTACCTGGGCGGGACGTCGCTAGTCATGCTGGTCCAGGCTGAGATGACAGACGCAAAGTGCTTGCATGGCCCAAGTTCATGCCATATCCTGGACGGGATGTCGCTAGTCATGGTGGACCAGGCTGAGATGACAGACGCAAAGTGCTTGCATGGTCCAGGTCCATGCAGTATCCTGGCCGGGACTTCGCTCGTCATGGTGGTTCAGATTGAGATGACAGACGCAAAGTGCATGCATGGCCCAAGTTCATGCCCTTTCCTGGCCGGGACGTCGCTAGTCATGGTGGTCCAGGCTGAGATGGCAGACGCAAAGTGCTTGCGTGGTCCAAGTCCATGCAGTATCCTGGCCGGGACGTCGCTCGTCATTTTGGTCCAGGCTGAGATGGCTGACGCAAAGTGCTTGCATGGTCCAGGTCCATGCAGTATCCTGGCCGGACGTTGCTAGTCATGGTGGTCCAGACTGAGATGACAGACGCAAAGTGCTTGCATGGCCCAAGGTCATGCGGTATCCTGGCCGGGACATCGCTAGTCATGGTGGTCCAGGCTGAGGTGACAGCCGCAAAGTGCTTGCATGGTCCAAAGGTCATGCCGTATCCTGGCCGGGACGTCGCTAGTCATGGTGGTCCAGGCTGAGATGACAGACACAAAGTGCTTGCATGGTCCAAGTTCATGCCGTATCCTGGCCGGGACGGCGCTAGTCATGGTGGTCCAGGCTGAGATGGCAGACGCAAAGTGCTTGCATGGTCCAGGTGCATGCAGTATCCTGCCCGGGACGTCGCTCGTCATGGTGGTTCAGACTGAAATGACAGACGCAAAGTGCTTGCATAGCCAAGTTCATGCCGTTTCCTGGCCGGGACGTCGCTAGTCCTGGTGGTCCAGGCTGAGTTGGCAGACGCAAAGTGCTTGCGTGGTCCAAGTCCATGCAGTATCCTGGCTGGGACGTCGCTGGTCATGGTGGTCCAGGCTGAGATGGCAGACGCAAAGTGCTTGCGTGGTCCAAGTCCATGCAGTATTCTGTCTGGGACGTCGTTCATCATGGTCGTCCAGGCTGAGATGGCTCACGCAAAGTGCTTGCATGGTCCAGGTCCATGCAGTATCCTGGCTGGGACGTTGCTCGGCATGGTGGTCCAGGCTGAGATGGCTCACGCAAAGTGCTTGCATGGTCCAGGTCCATGCAGTATCCTGGCCGTGACGTCGCTAGTCATGGTGGTCCAGACTGAGATGACAGAAGCAAAGTGCTTGCAAGGCCCAATGTCATGCCGCATCCTGGGATGACGTCACAGGGCATGCTCATCCAGGCCACGCTTGGCTTATGTGAGATGTTGCAAGGTTTTCTGTCACCTGGCCTGCAGAACAGTTGTGGTGGAGAAGGTGTGGCAAAGTAAAGGCACGGGTGGTTGATGGTAGAAGCAAACTGAGGAGGCCTCGTTGTTTTCTGTCAAAATCTCAGGGTCTTCTAAGACCAGGCTGCCAAGGAGCCGGTGGTCGCGAGGGACTCCACGGCACTGAGCCAAGTCTCTGAATCGAAGGACACAGAGCTGATTTCTGACTCTCTATTTTACCGAGGGAGGCAAAGAGTTTCGATCCGGAGCCTGCTTGCCTATGGCATTCCCCAGTCTTCTGAGCAATGTTGGCTGCTTACCTGTGTGAAATGCCGGGAAGATCCGGGAGCGCGAGGATAGCGGGGAGGCTGTGAAACGAAGGCAGCCAGAGCTTGCCCTTCGTAAAGAGAATCCCGGATTCTGGGCTCCGGGCTGCCTGGGCTTGGAAGGGAATCGACTGGGGAGATGACCACTATTATTGATGAGCTGCATATGGATTTCCTCCGCTGCAATCACTGCACTATTGCACTTTGAGTGATGAAAACAGCCGCAGTATTAGTCTTGGGAGACCGGACGGTGACCTTGCACGCTGATTGGACACGATGCTCCCCTGTGACTCCTCTGCAGTCGATACTCCCGTGATGCATCGCTTGCGCCAGGAATTCACTGGGTGAACAGAAGTGGTTGGGTGCCCCGAGGTGCAGCATACTCGAAAGGGCAACTGCTTGGAGCAGCTTAATAAACTGCACTTCATTACTTACTGTACTGCATTTTCTGCTAGTGCCCCGCACTCCCTGGGTGACTGCCCTACCACTCACTTATCAACATTTCCCACTCAATATTATTGCAAGACTTCCCCTCTCCCAGCCCTTCTCCCTCTGTACCCTCTCTACTTCCCCTCTCCCAATCCTTCTCCCCCTGTACCCTCTCTACTTTCCTCTCCCAACCCTTCGCCCCTGTACCCTCTCTACTTCCCCTCTCCCAACCCTTCTCCCTCTGTACCCTCTCTACTTCCCCTCTCCCAACCCTTCTCCCCCTGTACCTTCTCTACTTCCCTCTCCCAACCCTTCGCCCCTGTACCCTCTCTACTTCCCTTCTCCCAACCCTTCTCCCTCTGTACCCTCTCTACTTCCCCTCTCCCAACCCTTCTCCCTATGTACCCTCTCTACTTCCCCTGTCCCAACCCGTCTCCCTCTGTACCCTCTCCACTTCCCCTTTCCCAACCCTTCTCCCCTGTACCATCTCTACTTCCCTTCTCCCAACCCTCTCCCTCTGTACCCTCTCTACTTCCCCTCTCCCAACCCTTATCCCTCTGTACCCTCTCCACTTCCCCTCTCCCAAACTTTCTCCCTCTATACCCTCTCTACCTCCCCTCTCCCAATCCTTCTCCCCCTGTACCCTCTCTACTTCCCTCTCCCAACCCTTCGCCCCTGTACCCTCTCTACTTCCCCTCCCCCAACCCTTCTCCCTCTGTACTCTCTCTACTTCCCCTCTCCCAACCCTTCTCCCCCTGTACCCTCTCTACTTCCCTCTCCCAACCCTTCGCCCCTGTACCCTCTACTTCCCTTCTCCCAACCCTTCTCCCTCTGTACCCTCTCTACTTCCCCTCTCCCAACCCTTCTCCCTATGTACCCTCTCTACTTCCCCTGTCCCAACCCTTCTCCCTCTGTACCCTCTCCACTTCCCCTCTCCCAACCCTTCTCCCCTGTACCATCTCTACTTCCCTTCTCCCAACCCTCTCCCTCTGTACCCTTTCTACTTACCCTCTCCCAACCCTTCTCCCTCTGTACCCTCTCCACTTCCCCTCTCCCAAACCTTCTCCCTCTATACCCTCTCTACCTCCCCTCTCCCAATCCTTCTCACCTATACCCTCTCTACTTACCCTGTCCCAACCCTTCTCCCCTGTACCCTCCCTACTTCCCCTCTCCCAACCCTTCTCCCTCTGTACCTCCTCCACTTTCCCTCTAACAACCCTTCTCCCTTTCTTCCCTCTCTATTTCCCCACTCCCAACTCTTCTCCCTCTATACCCTGTCTACTTCCCCTCTCCCAACACTTCTCACTCTGTACCCTCTACTTCCGCTCTCCCAACCCTTCTCCCTCTGTACCCTCTATACTTCCCCTCACCCAACCCTTCACCCTCTGTACCCTCTCTAGAGTGAATATTGGTCTCAACGCTCTGCCCCCACTCGCCCCCACTTCCCATTTGCCCCAAAAAGTCGTCCAGGCTGACGAACATGCTCTGTCCTTATGTTTACCCTCCAGCACCCCCCCCATTTCGGTTCTATATTCATACACCAACCATGCTTTTTCATGGGTGTTTGCCGGGAAAAAATATGTTTGAAAAAACTCATTAACATTGTTTTGGGGGCGGTTCAACTCCCAACCACCCCTCCCCAATTACTTTCACACTATTCCAACCCACCACTTATATACCCTTACCCACAACCCCCCTATATATTTCTATGAGTTTTTTCAAAGAAAAAGACATTTTGGCAAAAACCCCATCGAAAAAGAAACACTGTCGATGAATGAACGTCGACCAATCAGATCACCCCCCTTCATTGATTAATATGCCTTGTCTTGACTGTAAAGAACTTGGAATCGCACCGTTTACAGGAATTACATGTTGTACTTTGAATGCATGAAAGAAAGGGACTAACCCAGGAAACCTGGACTTGACCAAACGACCGAGGTCACTTGACTGGGAAGCGTTAAGCACACCCCTCACCAGCTGAGCAGCACCACTGACTGATTTCACACCATTTAAGAAACTCATGGTGTTCAGCTGCCTATGAAACACAAAGGCCGAATAACACATCATTTGTGAGTGTTCGGCTTAGAGGGCTCTGCAGTGGCAGCAAAAGTATTGTTCGATATTATTTGAAAGACCCACTTTTATTTTACTTTTTATATGGCGCTAACACGCCACCTTGGAGTTATTCCAGAGCAGCACACACGGAGAGGAGGTGAACAGAAAGGAGAACGGGATATATGACAGACCAGGATAGCATAGGATCCAGAGCAACAAGGAACCCACAAGTCTTCACTGCTCATGTGACCTCCATGCAGTGAGCTAGGAGCCCAAGACATGGCGACAGTGAGTTCAAGACAGAGGAGCGTTGAGGCTGAAAGCGTCGACCCACCTCACCCCCACAAAACCTGCCTTATTTCGTATGTGCGAGACCAGCAGAACGCCAACAGGGTTCCTTCCCTTCATTCTGACAGGGACTTGTGAAACTCCCTGCATGAATGAATGCAATGGTTCCTGTCAAAGAAGGGATGCCCTGCTTGGATGTGTGCCCGTCTGGTCTGCTTCCTTCGGACCATAGACGGCGCTCAGTCTTCACTGCAATCTGTTGACTACTGAAGTATCTTGTTCTGGTCACCTGTCCTTTGATACAAGTGAGGAATATTATTTTTTTCAGTGTGTGGACTGTCTACACCCCAATTCAGAAGTGGGAACAGTGCCCTCTTCTGGCCCTCAGTAAACACCACTGTCTGCCACTTATTTGAGTTGAACCCAGTCCTCCTACTCAAGGGGCTGCGTCATTTGGCAGAGCTGTCTTCTGAGCCTGTCTTCTTCTTGCTGATAGATGTTATCCATCAGCTGGCATTATTGGATGCCGAGGCTTGAGCCTCCTTACTCCATCTTCTTGGGTTGAGTGTATAGTCATGGGTTAGGATTCTTTGTGGTCTGTGTGGACTTCACAGGGTCTTTGCAGTGATGGGCTGCGGGTAGTGGTCGAAGGGGTTTGCAGTGGTGGCAGTGAGTCTTCTGATCCGAGGGTTCAGGTTCTGATCCAGTCCTTGCCAGAAGTTCTTGCTCAGCTTCGCTAGATGTTCGTCCAACATCTCGATGTCCAGGTCTCTGTGAAGGTCTGCACTCCTTGTGAAGAGTGGACCTCCAGCTGCTATCCACCGGGCCTTGTTCTGGTCTACCTGAAGACTCTTCCGGTGTCGCTCATGGCAGGTAATCCATGCTGGGGAAGAGGCATACGTCAAAGTAGGTCTGATGATTGCCTTGTAGACGTTGAACTTTGTCCGAAGGGGCATGGACTTGGTCTTCAGGAGTGGGTACAGAGCTGCCATCTTTCCTGTTGCCTTCTGCTGAGTATTCTCGATAAGGCTTCCCCAGTTGAGTTTGCTGTCCAGAGTCATACCGAGGTAGCGGCTGCTGCTCTCCTATCTTCCGAGCTGCCTTGCATGCCCTTTATCCGCTAACTGCTCCCTTCCCAGTTCAACATCTCCCCCTCATTGATGGTGTCTCCCGACTGCTGGGGCGTGGCCTCTCAGGAGATGTGCTTCTTTCTGTTGCCAGTACCCTCAGGCTTTGGTCTGTGAGGCACCTCCATATTAACAGTGCTCTCAAATGCTCAGTGGGTTTAGCAATAGTCATGATGGAACTAAAAGGGAACTCAAACAACTTACATACTATTTGTTTTAAGCTCCCTCAAACTTCAAGGTTCACGTATAATAGTGCTTTGGAAGGGTTGCTTTGCTGCCATGCCCAATAAAATGCCCCACTGCCCTGCTGGGGATTGGCAGGACCCCAAGGGCAGTGGACTGTGTTGAAAACCTTCTCTATTGAGTACCAATTTCTATTGGATACTCATAATGTGTGTACATATGTTCTATGTAAAGGGATTTGGATAAGAGCGCTATATAAATTACAACATATCAAGTCATTATGTTTTCCAACGAGATTATGGAAGTAATCGAGACAATACTTCTAATATTTCCAGCATCAGCAGGCCACATGCCCAAGCAATAGAAATAAAATGTATTACGATGTGGCCCTCAATGCGCTAAAAATAGAAACGCTTTTCTATTTTTGCATTTGTAGTGTGAGCCGTCTGGGCTGAAAACAGAAGAAAAATAAAACAATACCAGCGGTTCCAGCAACCCAAAAAGTTGTGTTTTCCATCTTGCTCACGTGCTCACGATAGAAAGGAGAAGCACAACGTGTATTACTGGGAGACTTCAGCAGCACCTACCCTACAGGGGAGGGTGGGCAAGTGTGGCTTGGGGGACAGGAGGTGCGCAACGAAGGCGCTCTTAGTGGGTCGGCCGGCTGGGAGAGAGGGCTCGTAATTGCTGTGAGCCATGAATATTTCATGACACACTGGGTTTTAATAAGGGTGACAGGATCATATTTGGGGGTCAGTTATGCGGGCAGAAGTTGCTTATTCAGCAGTTGGGCTAGATTCCGTCCGGGATTGGTTGTAATTGTAATGGGTTATTTAAAACTCGCTTAATAACCAGAGGTTTCTAAGCGCGGACCTGCGGATCGAACCTGCGTTGATCCTCATAATCTTGCTTTCAAGAGGAGCGCGTTGCCCCTGAGCTATCCTCCCGAACTGATACAATAAGAACTATTTTTTGGGCAACAATACACCTTTTATCTAAGTGTCAAGATATGAATAATTTTCTGGAATGTGCTACGAAGGTGTGTAGATTTTATTTTGTTATATGTTATATGTTATAATATTTTGGGCTATAAACAACTACTTTGATTTACACATGCTGCCTCTTCCACTGAAAGTCATAATCAACTGCTCTGACGTCACAGCAGGGGTATATAGCATTTTCTCTGGCAGTTTTTTTCTTTTCTATCAATCGATCTGGTTTATTCCAGACTTTAATATCCATTAAAGTGCACATACAACTATAAAACACAGGATTACAATGTAAATACACAACGTAAAAACATAAATAATATATTAAATATACGACTTAAGACACATTCACATAAGAAGTAAACACATTAGAGTCTGTATTCTACAATGTTTTTTCTTTTCCTTTATAGGGTGATGAGCAAGTTTGGAGGTGCTTCCCTTGGGAATACTGCCGAACTCTCTTACCCTTTCCGCCACTCACAATCACAGTACATTTGCCTGATTGCCAGCAGCAGAATGGCAGTGTTTTTTTCAAAAAAATATATTTTTAATTGTATTGGTTTTAATACACAAAACCAGACACAATACAACATACATTTTTGCTTGAACAACCTGATGGCCCATTACCCTCCCCAGCTGTTTCCCAAAGTCCTACGTTCCTCATTGCTATGTTTTCCACGTATCAGCATCATTTTAAACCCTCTTTCCCCTGTCCAGACTACTCCTACTTTAATCGATACAGTTCTTATCAAGTGTTTCAGCCCTTATCCACTCGACAATGGCAGCGTTCATCTCAATTCCTGGACTCCACATGGACTTTGGAGAATTTACCGCCAGTGGTTATTCTCCTGATGGTAAATCTTCTTTATTTAGGAAGAAATCAAGGAAAACTCCCCAAATGGTATTTCCTCCATTTTATCCCCCCTCAGAATCTGGCGGTGTGGAAAATTGGTGTTAAGTCGTGGTAAACAAATTACTTTGACATTACTGCCATTTTCCCCACACTGGCAAACTTATAATGAGGACCTTTGCGTTTTTAGTGTTGCAAACAGTTCCTCATGCCTTCACTCTCCACCCACTGCAAAGCTGGTCCATAAGGGACAGAGCAGAGGTTGCAGTGGTGTGGGGGCAGAGGGAGGTGGCCAAAGACAACATACAATCTTAAATGCTTAGTTTTCAACTATGGGGTGCGCTTCACCCTAGGTCTTCTGAGAGACATCATAGATAAGAGCTTCACCCTTCCTTTCTATCATATGTCACTTGGAAGCCCTCAGTAGAATAGCTCCCATAGTTCCTGTAGTTAATTGCTCCCGATCTGTAAATACAGGGTCTCTAAGGGGATATTGCCATCAACCATGTTACGGGGGTGTGATAATACAAATATTAATTTGTTGATCTGTTTCTTTATCAAACAGCATGTGCTGTTAAAATTGCCGTCCTATAGTTAAGGTCAGTCGAGTTACATTGGTAATTGAAAAAATGAATCACTAGTAATATTTGACATGTGTGATGGATTTGGCTGAAATTCTGCAGACAGTTTTGTACTTCTGCCCCCGCCCTCACTACCCTCCCAGACTAGAAACAAAAGCACTTTCGGCCTAGTTCCCATTCATTTTTCCATCAATATTTGCTCTATGGCGCAGCCAAAACTGCTGGATGGATTTGGACCAGGTTTGAAACAACTTGGGGATGAAGCGTTGACTCGTGATCCTTTCGTGGTTTGGGGTTATTCCGTCCAGTACTTTGAGGGTGTCCCCTTCTCCAAAACAAATAGCTGTGGTACATTGTGTATCTGGGCGTTTATAAATGAAACAGCTACCATCTTTTTTGTTTCTCCATGCGAGAGATAGCCATGGTTATACCCCACAGTATCAGAAAATAAAATACAGACAAGAGCCATTTGCAGGTCACACTAGAGGTGGGGGAGGGAGGCAAGAGGACACCAAGTGAAATTTGGGAGTTGGAGGGAGCTAGGGACGAAGTTTGCAACAAAAGGCTCCAACATTTTTCACATACCCTCAGGTGTAACCTGGGGTATAACTACGGCTACCTGACATTTCAACTGACACTACATCGTAAAAATGATGAGTGTTGTGGGGGGAATAGCAGAGGGCAGGGGAGTTGAGGAGGCAATGAGGTGGGTATGGGAGCAGACACAGATGAGGAGGGCATTTGTTGAGTGCCTCTGGGGCAAAAAAAAACATTTTATTTCGCAGTTTCTCCCAATAAACACAGGTATAGTGACTGCAAATAACCAAGGGTATAACCAAGGCCATTTGTAGTTCAGTACTATGTAACCACAGCTATAGAATATATATATATATTTTAAAAGTATACATTTTTACAGCTACAGTGAAATCGGGCTTGGAAGTGTTAAACAGCTGAAGGCCTGGTAGTGTTGTAAAATACAAAGTGGACACGCCCCTTTTAGTGTGTGATCTGAGGCGCATAAAAGTGTGCATGTGAAAAATAGATTAGGAAAACATAGGATTTGGACTAGAATATATATGAATGAGTAGGGCTCAAGATCATATATATGTTTGCATGTATATAATTAATGCCGATTCTGTGGGGTAGGCACTATGGAAATGGTAAACCACCTTCTGTTTAAGTGTGAGGCCCTGGGCCACTGAGACATAGAACTCAACTAGCCATGGGCATAATGAACGCAGAGGGATCGACTGGTGGGTGGGAACTGTTTCTAAGTGTGAGGCGAGAAGCAAGCATAATCAACTTTACCCTCCTGTAAAGGAGGATTGTAACTATCCTGGAAATCTGCAGTTGATCTGACTGATTCACTCTCTGTCTGATAACCTGAAGAAAACATCTTAATCTGATCTTCTGGGAGATCTCAACCTAGGCCTTAACGACCAAATGATTCCCAGGAAGCCTCCCTCAACAAAGCCCTATCCACCTTAGGGTTCACTTAAGCAATCCTGGAACCTGCTCACATTAAAGGCAGATCACTTGACTTGGTTGCCCATCATAACTGCTCCCTCAGGGTCACGGACATCTCGCCTATACCCTGGTCCGACCATCATTCCATTTGATTCGAACTCAGTACTATGAAGGGGTCCTCCAAACAACAGACTCTGCTCCCCCCGGCACTTACCAGAAGTTCTCGTCAACTCACCAAGGAAAAGCTCACTCCCTACCAACTAGTGTCTGCCCTTCAGGACCCCTTCTCTAGTGACCCAGAAACCCTCACCAAAGCCATCAAATCCGTTATCCCTCTGGCAGTGGACGTCATCGCCCCACTCACATTGAGGAAAGCTAAGCGTACCAAGCACTCTAACGCCTGGTTTTCCCTAGAACTTCTGGAGCTACGTGCTAGGAAAAGGACTGCACTCTAGCATTGGAAAGCTAACCCTAATGATGCCTCTAAGTTAGCCTTTAAGATTATCTCTAAAGTTGAAAGACCAAAGGAAATATTGAGGCTTAGTACCACCAAAATGAAATACGCCAATCACGAGTTCAGAGTTATAAGTATACTTTTCAATCAAAGTACAGATAGCTATCTGGCACTCAAACGCCTTGCTGTGTGTACGAGCAGACACCGTGAGGGGAGAGAGTGCTGAACATCACAAAGCATGCATTATTTATACACAGTCCCAGTCGCTTCGTCTAGCCCTTCTCCAAACGAATAAGTTACAAAAAGGGTTCATGCCCAGTTCACATGACAAATATGACAATATTGTCTTTAGGTTTAAGGCATGTGTTTCTGTGCATAGAGTACAATGGTGGCAAACTTTGTTCTGATTGGCCATGTAGATCTTTCCTGGTTCTTGAGCGTAAAGTAAGTCCAGTTTCAAGAAACAAATTCAATGGGTTTCTGCAAAGGCACATAGTTTAAGTTGTCCAACATTCAGTTCCAGTGTTTGTATAAGGATGAAGCTATTGGTGCAGACAACACTTGAATTGAGGTTCAATTGGACTCCAAGGTCTCTTAGCACAGGACAAACATTCTGCTCTCAGCAGCCTCAATGTTGACATAGTTCAAAGTTCATTTAGCTCTGCTGCAGCTGTAAACACAATTTACCATTTTAGGACAGAAAGCAGGAGTTAGAATCAAAATGACAGATGGTTCTAAGATGGTGGTGAGGTCAACTCTATTCAGGTCTGTTTAAACGTGGTTTTCAGTACAAATGCGAATGTGCTAAGGCCAATGTTCATAATCAGACGATATTATGTGAATATAGTTTGACAAAGTATATAAAGCGGCCATAATCAAAGCAAAAGCCACCTCATTTAACACAAGGATTGCAAATGCTAAATCAGGGACCAAAGACATTTTTGCTATCATCAGGGAGTTGGAGCCGACCCTCCATAAAGATGATGGTTGGTGTAATAATATCCAAACTGCCATACTTGACAAACTTAACACTCTTCAAAACAAATCCTTGCACATCTACAGGCACTCAGCCACCAAATTTGTAATCCTCAAAGTAGTACATCTGGTGACACCCCTCCTTTCGCTTTTAAGGAAATGAGTGAAGAAGAAGTCATCACCCTCCTTAAAACTATCAAACCTTCCTTTTGCAAAGGGGACGCTTGCCCGGCTCAATTCATAAAAGATTGTGCCCTCACCCTTGCCCCGTTCCTTACAGCTTTTATTTATGCCTCCTTCGAGTCAGGCTACATCCCTACTGGATTCATGAAAGTATGAGTACGACCTCTCCTCAAGAAACCAGCACTTGACCCAACCATCTGAATAGGAAGTGCCAAGCACCATCCACACTCCAGCCTCCCCCTTCTTCGTAGTACCGGGTACGTTCACGGCAAAATATGTGACATATGAAGAACAAGTAAACCAGCAAAGAGCAGCAGTTGTGCTCTGCCCAGTGCCTATCAGAGTAACAGAACCTATTGAAGTACCGACATTAAAGAAAACCTGCACAGTAAGGTACCCATTAAGAAAACCATGTCTACAGGTGAGAGAAAATGATGTTTGTCAGAATGGAATACCCGAAGAAG
Organism: Ambystoma mexicanum; assembly: GCF_040938575.1. Lineage (NCBI taxonomy): Eukaryota > Metazoa > Chordata > Amphibia > Caudata > Ambystomatidae > Ambystoma > Ambystoma mexicanum. The sequence continues at coordinate 65,316,615 of NC_090940.1, read as the reverse complement.
CCAAGATGATAATAAAGGAAGACTAAAGGTGACGTGATAAGAAATTGGACTGACACACATATAAAGGATATAATGACCTGAGAATACTGACAAGAGACGAAATACCATGGATAAGTGACATCCTGAGCCTAAGGTGAAGAAGTTGATGTGAAGATGCAGAAACATATGCCATATGCACGATGAAGATATTCAGTTAGTTTAAACGTGTACAGATGCAAGAAACCACAAGAAGCAAAGAAATCGTTAAGCTTGCTTATGCTCAGTTGTAAATAGATTTCGGATAGCACCAACATACATATATATATATATATACCTCAAAAGTACTTTATATATATATATAAGTGTAAATCCACTACACACATGAGCAGAATTGAACAAAGGTTACTAAAGGCCACAAGAGGAGAGTGTTGCAGCAAACAAATCGAGAATTAGGATGGAGAGAAACCCAGCTGAAGGTAACCATGCCAAGAAGCCAAGGTCGTATCGGGCTGGAAAAGGCCAACAGTGGATACAATTAAAGAGAAAAAGAACAGAGTATCCTGTTCAGAAAGGTCAAGATAAGCCACAGATGGTGGAAGACGGGCAGAACTAAATCAAATACACGAAAATACATGAAGATGAGGCCGATTTCACGGTGTCCAAATCATGTGACAAGGTAAGCATGAAGGGATGAGACTTTCACGCCAACGCATGGGTCCCTGCCGTACCCATACTCTTTAAACTTTCTCAGACCAAGAAGGAGACTCTAGGCCAAACTACAAAGCAGTAATTTACATATAACCACTGAGGTGATGATTGATTGTAACATAGTGGAGGGAAGCTGGAGTGCAGACAAACTCCCTTAACTTGGCTGACTGTTCTGCATGCTGTTAGACATGAATGGAAAAGTATGAGTGGGGTTGATGCCAACCCAATCATAGTAGACCATGTATTCTAGAGTCCTATAATGAGTAGAACCAATGGGATGTCGTACTTTTAGTGATGTTCATAGTGGCCATTTTGAAGGAAGGGCTTATTTTCCCCACTGACATTGATTATCCAGTACCCTTCTCCCCGTTACCACATACAGTTACAGTACCTATGTTAAAGTTACCTTCCTATAACCAATCATGTTGCATGTTAGGTTTTTAAGATTGCGCGTCAGTGATGACGAGTTTTTGCTATAAATACTGCGTGTTTTCGGAAATTAAGTGGAGTTGAAGCGAGAAGAAAGATCGAGCGGTGGCTGATGTTCATTGTACTCCCTGTTTTTTGTACTTGTCATTAAACGGACTCCCTTTGCCACACTGTTGAGTTGTCATAGTTATTTGATGCAAGAGTACGAATCTGCATCCCCATCTATCTCAAGGGTGCTGCTGCTCATCTTAAAGGGCTGTTTGGAGACCCCCAGTCAGGTGGGCCGGCTGGGGACCATCCAGTTCACGTCCCAGACCCATCACCACTGTCCCATTTCTATTAAAAATACTTGACAAAGAGCTTATCTGCAAGTCCAAACATTTCTCGAGGCGAATAACCTGCTCGGCCTCTGGCAGTTGGGATCCCATCCGGGACACGGTACTGAAACTGCACTTTTAGACTTAAAAAATTAAATGGACGATTTCAGAGATGCTGGTAAACCCGCTCTTCTTTTGCTCCTAGATTTGTCCATAGCTTTTGACCTAGTGGATCATAATACTCTTTGACACGATCTCTACTCTGTTGCAAACTTCTTCCCTAAGGCCATTGCTTGGATCACCTCATTTCTCCAGGAAAGGGTCATGAAAGTCTTCTCTGACTCAGCCTGTGCCCACCCACGCAACATAAAATCATAAAATGCGGAGTCCCACAGGGCTCCTGCATCTCACCGACGTCTATAACCTGTTTACGAGGTCACTGTTCCACATCTTGGACGTGTTGGGCAACACATATACTAATTATGCTGATGACACACAGGTTCTCATCCCGAGGTCACTGTTCCACATCTTGGACGTGTTGGGCAACACATATACTAATTATGCTGATGACACACAGGTTCTCATCCCTCTCACCGGTGACTTTGAATCTGACATGGCAACCCTTAAGTCCATATATTACACCATCCAAACCTGGATGGCAGAAAACCGGTTATGCATTAACAGTGAGAAAACCGAACTTCTGCTAATTGGATCACCTGTAACCCTGAGAAAACTGGATAAACAATACAGCTCTTTCACGATGGACAACATTCCTATACCTGTATCGCAAACTGTTAAGACCTTGGGGTCTACTAGTCTACTGGATTCTGACCTCTCTATGAACAGGAAGGTCAATACCATTGCATATACCTCAGCCTACCATTCTAAATTGCTTAATGCTGCCAGGCCCTTTCTGTCAGAACAGGGCTGTCTCAATATTGCGAGGGCAATAATTGGTTCTCGGCTGGATTACTGTAATGCCCTCTTTGTAGGGACTTCTGCTAAAGACATCTGCAAACTCCAAACTGTCCAGAATAATGCCCTTAGGGCCGCCACTGGCATTTCCAAGAGGCACCATATCTCTGAAACCAGGAAGCAGGCTCACTGGCTCCCCATTAAAGAGCAAATAGTCTTTAAAACTCTTGCCTTGACACATAAATGCGTCCATAATTTGGCACCACCCTACCTTTCCCCCCAAAGGATAATCAAGCCTATATCAGCTAGACCCACACGCATTGCTTACACCAATAGGATCTCCATTTCCAAGACCTAGAAAATTCACGCAGGAGGGTCCAGTTTCCCGGTCATGGCAGCGACCCATTGGAACACATTACCACCTCACATTAGAAGTATCGAGTCACACTCAGCCTTCAGTAAAGCATTAAAAACAATGCTGTTCATTTAAATAAGCATCTCTGGTGCCATTGTCCTATGTAGACTGTACATTCCATTCTACATGTAATGTAACTCTCATTATAACTGTTTGACAAACCAAAACTGTAACCACTAATGTTGCTACGTATACTCCTTGATAGAGTGTCATCGTATCATTGTTAGGTTACACGCTCACTGTAACCATGAGCTGAGTAATCCTATTGTAACTAAGAAGATTTCATGCAACAATGCCTCGATGCCTTTGAGCTGCTAGTGCGCTTTACAAATACAAATAAAATAAAATAAAAAAATAATATTGGAAACTACCAATCTCCATTTTCTTTTTGTAAATTTGGTTTTTATTAGTTTTACAAATACAAGTTATGCAGGAAAAGTATACAATAGGTACACAATTAAGAATTTCACTATAATAAAGCAAACCCCCCGAATCCCTTGTGTTTTGCGTCCGTCACATGTAAGCTTTCTGCGTGCATAATGTTCGCGCAACATCATAACTTTTCCCCCCTTCCCAATCCCCACGCCCCTCCCCCATGGTCAGAGCCTTTATCACAGATCATGTAGCATTCATCGTACAACAATCAGAATCAGAGTTTATTGTCGGGTTCACGTTATTCGTAAGAGTGTCCGTCGAAGAGTTCAACTTAAACGTTGTTTAGTTTGTTCCTTGCTCCTCCGCCATCAGAGTAAGGGCTGTGTTACGGACAGACCCTCTGGTAGATATATGCTTTTGTATTCCATCCACAAGGTCTCAGTCTGTGAGAGTTTACCATGCAGCGATGCTGTTATGTGTTCCATTATACAAATGTTGGTGGATACATGAATCCATTCATTTTTCGTGGGGCTTGTGGGAGCCTTCCACCTCATAACCAGTGTTGCCCTAGCAGCCAGGAGCAGTTGCGGGGCTATGTTTTTGATCTTGACCCAGTCGTCTTCATCTTTCTCGAGGCCGAACAGTATGAGGTAGGGCGTGGGTGTTCTGGCAATGCCATCGACCTCTTTGATCCAGCCTAGAACGTCTGACCAAAATACCTGTATCCGGGGACATCCCCACCACATGTGCCAGTAGTCTGCCCTCTGTCCGCATCCACGCCAGCAGTCCGGACTTGCGGTCTGAAACATGTTGAATAATCTGACGGGGTCATACTGCCATCTGTGTAATAATTTGATTGCATGTAGTTTGTACTGATTTGAAATGGATATCCATGTGGCTGCTTGACATACAGTGTCCCAAAGTTGGGGTGTGAACTGTTCAGCGAAATCTTTTTCCCATCTGTTTTTTAGTGCGTCAGTGTTCACACCTTCTCCCTCTATCAATGCCCTGTACATATCTGATATTAGCCCCTTCATTACAGTTCTTGAGTCCAGTATTTTCTCAAAGTGGGTGGGTTCTCTCATCAGTTTGGGTCTCCACATGATTCTTGTCAAAACCCCTTTGAGTTGTAGATATTGAAATGTGGATAATGAGCCTATTACCAGGGCCTCGGTCAGCTCAGGGAGTGAAATAAAGGCGTCTTTCCTTTGTAGTTGGCCTACTCTCTCTAAGCCCGCCTCGTACCAGCTTTGGTACCTTCCTACATCCGGAATGTGGTCGTTGATTCCTGGGGACCATAAATGGCTCAAGGGGCTCGGCCAGGTGGTAATGCCTTGCATATTCGTGCCATGCGTCCAGATGTCCCAGATGGTCATAAGTATCGGGTGATCTTTGAGTTTTCGACATATCTGTTTCTTGGGTGCCCAGAGCCATTCAGATACTGTGGCCGGCGAAAAGTAATGGTTAACCATATTGACCCACTGGATGTTTGTCTGGTCGCGCAGGTGCGGGATCAATACTCGGAATCCTAACGGGTAATGTCTGGAAGGGGTATAAGAAGCGGGGAAGTGATACCATCTTTATTACGTTTAGCCGACCTAGCCAGGAGATTGCGAGTTTATCCCACCTCGTTAAATCTAGTTTGAATTGTTTCAGTAGGAGGGGAAAGTTAGCTTCAAATAGGTCCTCTAAATTTCTCGTTATTTGTATCCCCAGATATTGCAGTTTTGAATGCTCAATATGTAGGCCGAGTGAGGAAAATTTGATGGTGTTGTCATCCTCTTGGCCCTGTAGAGGAAAGAGTGTCGACTTTGTTCTGTTTACTTTAAACTCAGAGAGTTTGCCGTATTCCTCTATTAAGGATAGAGGATAGAGCTCGGGGGATGAAGAGGAGGGGTTCGTGATATGAAGGAGGATGTCGTCAGCATAGAGGGCAATTTTATATTGCGTTGTCCCCAGTCGGATACCCTCGAGCGTGGGGTCCGCGCTCATCGTTATTGCCAGGGGCGCAAGAGAGAGGGCAAAGAGAATAGCCGAGAGGGGGCACCCCTGTCGGGTCCCACGTTGGAGATTAAACCACAGTGAGTATTCACCATTCACAAATGTAGATGCTTTGGGGTCTGTATACAGCGCATGTATTGCTTGACTGAATTTATCGCCCAGTCCCACCTTTCGTAGTACCGCCTTTAGGAACCCCCACTCCACCCTGTCGAAAGCCTTTTCTGCATCAACAGAGAGTAAGATCGGGTCATTCTCCATATGCTGGGACGTGTGGATTAGGTGGAGGGTTTTGCGGATTGTGTCTGCCCCCTGTCTTCCTAATATGAACCCAACTTGATCAGAGTGTATGAGTTGTGGGACAAGGGATTCGAGTCTCGCCTCCAAAACTCTAGTATAAATCTTTGCATCGAGGTTGAGTAGCGAGATGGGGCGATATGAGGCGCAATTCGTGGGGTCCCTCCCAGCCTTGGGGATGACAGTAATCAGTGCCCTGGTGAAAGAGTCTGGGGGTTTCCCTGTTTCCGTTATGTCATTGAAGAGGAGTGTCAGAAAGGGAGCTAATATGGGCATGAAAGTTTTATAAAAGCCGGCTGTATAGCCGTCTTCGCCCGGGGACTTGCCCAAGGTCAGCCTCTTTATAGCAGCCTGGACCTCCAGTTCCGTGATTGGCGATTCTAGGGATTCGGCATCTGTGCCAGGAATGCAGGGTACATCTATTGAGGACAGGTATGACTCAATCTCTGATGGCCCTATGTCCACGTCGGAGGAGTATAATGTTTCATAAAAGTTGGCAAAAGCATTCTGGAATAGTGGTGTGGGCGTATGGTGTAGGGGAGGAATCGTCTTTAATCTCTATTACTTTACGGTCAGCTCTTTGTTCACGCAGCCTGGCAGCAAGAAGTGCATCAGCCTTATCGCCTTTTTCGTAAAATTTCTGTTTTAACAGTCTCAGTTTGCGCACAACCTGTTCATACTCCAGGAGTTTCAATTTGCTTCTTTTTTCTTTGGCCCTATTCATTTTCTGCGGGTCTAATTCTTCATCCACTTTGGATTTGCTTTCTAACTGGCAGATTTCGGCTCGTAGCCTTTGTTCAACGAGGGCACGTTCCCTCTTTTTTGATGCGCCTTCCCTTATCAGAATCCCTCTCCAGGTAGCCTTCCCAGCCTCCCACACCGTTTGTCTGGACACTTCACAATTGTCGTTCGCTTAGAAAAATTCGGAGATCTCTGTCTCCATTTCTGTTCTGAAGACAACATCTCTCCAGAGGCTCTCATTACAACGCCATTTTCCATTGTTTTTTGGCAAATCAGCCCACTGGATGTCCGTGAGGACCATGTCATGGTCAGACCAGGCGATCGGTATTATCTGTGCTTGTGATATCACCTCGGAGAGCTCCCTGGAGAGATATATATAATCGATACGGGTGAACGTATTGTGGGGAGCTGAATAAAAGGTGTAGCCCAGTTCTTCCGGATGGCGGACCCTCCATGCATCTATCATATTGTACAGTTCCATCATATGAGCCATCTCGGAGAGTTCGGGCCTGTCTTGCTGCACCATATCGGGGTTCCCAGGTTTGCGATCTTTCGCCGGATTCGCCCATTGATTGAAATCCCCTCCCAAGATAATGTGCCCAGTGGCTTCAAGTAGTATTTTAGGGATTGTTCTGGAAAGAAATCTAGATTGGGCTGTGTTTGGGGAAGCAATGGTGACACTCAGCTTACCCAACTGACCGTTCACCAGCATTGCACGTCCTTCTACATCCGACCATGTCTTGGTTAGTGTGAAGCCTGTACCTTTCTTGATGAGGATTCCCACCCCTCCCCTCCTGAACGGGCACGACCATGTCTTGGTTAGTGTGAAGCCTGTACCTTTCTTGATGAGGATTCCCACCCCTCCCCTCCTGAACGGGCACGACCCCCAAAACTCGAACCCAACTCGTCTCCCCAGGACCTTTCGTTCCTCTCCTTTTATGTATTTTGTTTCCTGTAATAGCAGGATGTCTAGACCACTTCTACGAAATTCCCTGGCCACAAGGGACCGTTTTGTCGGTGAGTTGAGCCCTTTGACATTGAGTGTCCCGACTCTTAGGGAGGCGAGCTCCCTTATGTTAATGTTTGCCATGTGATCGATAACGTTCTTTTATCTCAGATTGTGAGCTGCATCGGTTGTTCTGAGGTGCATTTGATATTGCTCTGACCCGTTTCCCTTCTTTCGGCCCCTCCCAACCCTTCCCCCTCCCCTCCCTTCTCCCCTGTCGAAGGTATTCGAGTGAACCCAGTTGACAGCACCGAGTCGGCATCAAACCACCTGTGGGGGCTGTTACTTCACGCCCCTCATTTTCATACTACTCCTCTTAACTGAGTTGAGCCCTTTCTTGGTTCCCCCCTAAATTTCGCCATTCTCATCTTGGAACGATATACATGTTAACGTCTTATTGTAGCATTGGTAGGTGAAACATGTGTGTTCGTCTTACCAGAGTCGATCAATTTCAGTTTTCCCCCTCCGGAGAGAGGTTACCTCTTCGGAACGTTCGAGATCCTTTTACTTTCTTCCTCCTGGGTCCCTGAATCAGCCATTCGCGGTCTCATTTTTTCACCTCTGCCAGGCTTTCCCCGTCTAGTCGGGGCTCAAGAAGGTCTGAGATGCATTTCTGTATTTCTTTTTCAGATCGCAATATAAATTTGGTTCCCTCATATTCAAACGTGAGAGAGAAAGGGTAACGCCATCTATATCGAACATTCTTCTCCTTGAGTTTCCTTGTGAGGGGGCCACACATTTTCCTTAGGGCCAATGTTAAGGGGGAGAGGGCCTGATATATTGAGATCCGGGCCCCTCCCAGCGTGATCTCATCGCTTTCCCTCGCTTTCTCGAGGATTCGGGCTTTGTCTCTGAACCGGTGGAACCGGGCGAGGAATGATCGTGGACCCCCTGGAGGGCCACCGGCTCCGTGAATTCTTTCTGTCATTGGTGCATCCACCGCATCAGCTACAAGAAGTTTGATGATATTGTGGACAGTTTCCCTCAGGTCCGCTTCTGTTTCGCCCTCCCTTTCCGGAATTCCAAAAATGCGTAGATTGTTACAGCGCTCTCTGTTTTCCAAATCATCGAGTTTGAGTTTAAACTCTTCTTCTTTGTGCTCCAGTTCTGATAGTCTCTGATCGAGTTGGATCTCACGGGTGTCAATGGAGGCCTGATTGTTCTCTACCCCTTCGAACCTGTCTTCCATATTGTCCAGCCTTTGGGTGATTTTATCTATCTTCCCCCCTATGTTGGCGCCCAGATTTTTAATTTCTCCTAGCAGGGCAGCGATGTCGCCTTTTGTTGCTGCGGCCAGGTCATTCGCTGTAGTAAAGTTGTTTGCCATTGTAGACCTTGTTGGTGTATGTGGGGTGGCGGTGTAGGCAAAAGGAGCCAACTTGTGCCTAATGTCCATGTAATCTCCTGGCAGTGTGGTCAACCTGCCGGTCTTGCTGGTCAGGGTCGTGGGCTCTTTGTCCCGACAGGCTGGGCAGAGGAGGCACACACCCCTGTGTTGGGGGCCTTACCCTCCACGCTAGTTCGTCGTGAGTTTTCGCAGATTTGTACCTCTTCAGCAGTGGCGGAACAACTTCAGCGCCAGGCTAGAGTGTTGAGGATATGTTGCCGAGGTGTTGAGGGCAGTGGTGGTCTTGGTCCGTCTAGTCGGAGGAGGCACCCACCCTGTTTCCAGGGGTCGTACCCTCCGTTTGGTATGGCTTCTATTGCAACAGGTGGGGTGCCTTTCCAGAGGCTTCACAGACGTTCCTTGCGTGTTCTCGGGGGGTGCAGCGTTGTTCAATTATTGATTTGCCACCTGTACAGGGTAGGCGTACACCCCCTGGTTTACCTCGGGTGTTGCAGGGGCCCCCCTTTTTCCAAAATCCGCGTGTGCTGTCGGGGTGTCTCTTGAGGGGTACTTTGTGCCAGGCTGTAGTGGGGGCCTCTATTGTGCGCAGAATTAGGGCACTGTCTGGCTTTCCAGTCCTCCTTGATCACCGTTGCCATGTGGATGCTCTCTACTGATGGGCCCTCTGAATGTGCCAGGGGGTCTCTGGGGCCTCGTAGGTACCACTTTCACAGGTCCGTGAGGGGAGGTGTTGATGGGGCACAAGATCTGGACAAATGGTGTCGCGTTCCCAGCCTCTACGGGCCCGCTTTGTGTCCAGGGCGGGATTGAGCGTATTATACGTGGGTGTCCCCTACGTGGCCCACTGAGTGCCCGTGCGGGTGGCCTCCTCTCGAATCCACACAGCGTCCCGTGCTATGTCCCCACCACCACACTGTGGGCTCTGCGCCACAATCAAGGCGAGTCACGCCGCAAGGTCGAGCCGCGACAGTGTGCAGGGGGTCTGGATTGGGCCCAGGGAATAGGCCCGTGATTTGGCTCCAACATGGTCTGAGGGCTGCGGGGGGCGGTTGTCTGATCGCGTGCTGCCTCTTACCTTATTTCAACAAACGTGCCCCCAGAGCGCCGTGGGGCGGGGAGCAGGGTCACAACGGAGCACAGGCGGCAGCCCACGCACTTCCGCGACGAGGTTCCTCGTTGCTCCGCAGGGCTTTTCCGTACTCCTCTCACTTTTGCGCGCCGAGGGAGGAGGGTGCCTCTGTGCACACGACGTTTTCACAGCGAAGGAAGGTCAGTTTTTCGTTGGATTTTCAGCCAGCCGGTGGGGGGGCCGTGTCACACTGCCAGGTTCCAGTTTGTACGCGCGGGGGGGCCTAAAAGTGGGGGCTCAGCACACTTCTTGGGGCTGCGTAACAGGAGCTCACATGGAGAGCTTCCGCATCCGTGCGCCCCCTGGTGGCCAGCATCCCAATCTCCTTTTTCAATACCAAACTGATATGCACTGTTTTTAAGGACCTACCTTACGGCTGTATGGCCGATCATTTTAAGACTCAAAATGTTCTATTCTGTTCTGTGGAAAGCTTATTTTTAAGCTATATCACAGTAAATATATATATATATATATATATATATATATATATATATATATATATATATATATATATATATATATAATTAGTGTAGATTGTTGAATAAAGATAGGTTTTTAAGGTTTGGAATGTTTTATTTATATTAGGATGAAGAAAAATGTTGAATATAAGAGCAAAGTGTTTTTGACTGACATTGTCAGTGGCGAGAGTATTGGAATGCTTGTGATGACATATTTTGAATAAATATATAATTAATACAGGGCATTAAATTAGCAGGGGCACAGTACCATTATCATTCACATATAGCCACTGAGCCAGGACTCATTGAACTGACTTTCCTGTTTATGTTCTTTTGAATGAGCTGTATGAGTAATATTGGTGTTTTTTGATTAGGCATGTCATCTTTAGGTTGGGGTAATAACACGAGTTGAAGGAATTTGTGATTAGTTGTTTTTTTAAAGAAGAAAGGGATTTGATTTTTGTTATCTGTTATGGTGCTCTTGGGGCACCTTTGATTGACATGTATGGGATTATGGGGTAGATGGACCCCTGTTTTTTTATTTGGTGGGGGTCTATATTTCTGAATATTTTTGTTTTGGATAAAATGTATGTATGTTTAACCATATTTTGTGCACATTTCTTCAGACTAGAATTTTTCCCCTTTCATTGGACATATATGAATCGGTTTGGCAACATTAGATCATTAAAAAACATATTACAGGGGCACTTCTCTTTTTTAAGGTTTTGTTAGCTATTTTAGATTTTAGGTCCTATGCCAGATACGTTTCAGGCCCTGATTACAGACATTATATTAATACACATTAGAGCCCCTCCACATTTTTTTTATCCCATTTAATCATTGTAGGTATCTTTATGAGCAATAGATGGGTCATTTTTAAAAGGCACACTATCAGTGTGCACAGGGCAGTCATACAGATAAGGGAGAAAAGCATGTTGATCAATGCAAGGAAACCATTTTTAAAGTTAAGGTATATAGTTGGATAGTAATTTGAAAAAAGGAAGGTGCCCTGCCCAATGGTTTTCCAACACACAATGAATGAGCACAGGGAGGTGCCTCACACCTTTGTGTTAAACAGCTCAGAAATGACCGCAACAACTGGAAGAGCTCTTGGATGTTGCAGTATATTATAAAAAAAAAGAGAGCAGATGCACGTCTCTCTTTTTTATAGAATTTGTAACAGTAAGAAGGTAAGGAAGTGAGTAGAAGAGATAAATGAGAGCGTGATTGAGGAAGGAAAGGGAGAGAGACAGTGTAGAGAAAGAAACATGCATCTAAGGCAAGAAGTAAGAAATGGAGGAAGAGAGTAAGGGTGAGGCAGAGGATATGGAAAAGGGACATGAAAGTGCTGCCGGTAGACAGACAGCAAGGACACTGGTCAGAGGGGTGAGTGAGGGCAGGAAGAGGGAGGACAGCATGTCCCCCACTGCATAGCACAAAACCACTGGAATATCATGCCCAAGATCACACACAGTGCCAGACATGTACCATGAATAAAAGTACAGCTATAAATGAAAATTACACACCTGGGAAAGTTAATGCAACAGTAAGTGGCACTAGTTCAAGCACAGCAAGCCCTTAGACAAGCACAGCAGGAACTAACAATCATAAGCACTTTTGCAGCAAAATACAGTAGAATGTGCATTCACTGACACAGCCACGCATACCCAGAATAGGGGAAGCAATAGTAATGGGAGGTAGCACTTTCACCAGCACAAGACTGAACTTTCACACACCATAGGATAGGGGAGCATGGCCTTTCTATACCATGATTGCATTTGTTGCAAAATGTCATTAGACATATTGGGGAGACATTTGACTAACTGACATGGGAATAATATGCACTACCCCAAGGATTAATCATGTAAATACACAAGAATTCACATTAGCATTTTAAGACCAGAAAATATAAAGGGGTGTGCCATTAGGTCGATACATATCACTTATGAAGCACACACGCTCATTAGCATAGCTTTCAAGAATAAAGCCAAGATTGTTGAGATTACCCACAGCTGTTATTCAGATAGGAAGTATCCATGGATGGCAAAGAAAGACCAAGGAGTATAAGTGAAAAACAAAGAATTCAAAAAGCTGTATAATGAATCAGAAATTAAATCCTCATACTTATTCTAGGCTGGTATCTAAAGATATCCTTATTAAATAGCCCTTCTGAATAAAACTTACTCATAACAGCAAAATAGAGAGACCAAAAAAGAGACTGGTAAATAAGAAATAATACTGTATTTCATTAAGCACAATAGTAAACAAACAATCATGAAAACCTTAAAGGGATATAATGTGTTCAATGAATAAATAATCTTAATTTTTTGTTTATATTTAATAAGGATATCTTTAGATACCAGCCTAGAATAAGTATGAGGATTTAATTTCTGATTCATTATACAGCTTTTTGGATTCTTTGCTTTTCATTATATTAGTCCCCCACCATAGCTGTACCACTGTATAAGGGGCAACCCACATTTTTAGTCAAGGAGTATAAGTGAGCTAGGAGCTGCAAAAGTGAGGGAATAAATTAAAGGATAGTGATAGCTCTTGTTGAGGAATGCAGATGGATTCATTTGACAAAGAAAGTCTTGTTTCATGTAAATGTATTTCGCAGTTAAAGTTTGCAAACAGAAACAAGGAAGATTTGGCACAGATTTGATGTGTCGGGAGACGGACCGCGCAGAGCAGAGAACACATTTTGGCACGGCGCCACGCAGAGCTGTTAAGCACTTTGGGCTAACAGCGGCTGTACAATGGATTCCGACGTTTGACAGCACACAGCGACGTTGCTACACCACCCCCATACTTGTGGCAGCCAAAAAGTGACCTTTCAGCACAAGCCCACAATAGAGCACCCGTGAAGTGAAAATAAGCACTCTCCGTGGGGCATTTGTGGGTTTTCCCAAACCTACTGAACACCACTTGCTCTCTGCGTTGAACTGTAGGACTAAAAGCCGGTAGACTGTCCGCTTACACCTCTACAGAATAACGTCTGGAACTTTAACAACTGTTACCCGAAAGGTTCATGGTGATACGCAGTATTACCAGTGGCCACGTTCTGGATACACCATCAACCTTGCACTTAGAATTAAAGGTTCATGAAGTGTTTTCTCTAGCACTTTTTGGAGTGCTCATCTCAATTCAGATTGTCTGTTCAATAGACAGGATAGTTTTCTGTTTGGTTCAGCAGGTTTTGCACATTGCTTATTACAGTGCACTTTATTTGTTTGCCCTTGACAGTCCCTGACAAATTTCCTTGCATCTCTCGCACTTTTTGTTATGGAAAGAAACATGTTGGACGTAATTGTTGTTAGTATGCGGATGCATGAGTGATGGTGAGATTGAATGGAGTGTTGGATGTAGTTTACATGCGTATTTGCACAGCACACAACACTATCTTGACACCACTGGCATTATAGGGCAATAGACAATTAACTTATGACCTAACTATCTGCTGTCTGCTCTGAATCTGCACTGTTCTAATTGATTAGAGTATTCCTTCTTACTCAGATGACTTCAGTTTGTGTTTTCATTAGTTGTGTAAAATTACCTTAATATTTTTATCATTGTGACCAATTTATGATGTTATTTTTGTATATGAATACAATTGTATGTGTTTTTCTATATCTGTTTTTGCTTCATAATTTAATGTACTAAGAGCATAAACTTGGTTGAATGTCATTGGTTTCCCCCTGGCTATCATTTGGCAAAAATAGAACTGGTAGCCCCTCTAACCTTTGTGTTTGTATCTAAAGGTCAACTACCTAAGTGAGGGTTGGTTAGTAGTGGGCATTGTTATCCCCTCAACCTCTTATGGGGTTTAGTTGAGCATGTTGTGGACCAGTCATACCTATGATGATTGGTTTATTAGAAGGAGTGAAGAGAAGGAAACTTGGAGATGTGGAAAGAGAGGGCATCTTGCACAAGACATGGAAAAACATAGGGATATCACAATATGGTTTTGTCATGTAATGTCACATTGAGGGGTGAGCAACAGACATACTGAACACATATATATATATTCAGTAAAAAATCGTTGTTAACAGGACGTTATGGTTAAGTTGCGCAACTAATAATCTATGAAATTCAGTGAAAAAACTTTGTTAAAGGGACGTTATGGTTCCAAGTAAAACCGAAAACCCCCTGAAATTCGCCAGTTATGGTAAGCTAAGCAACCATAACTCGCGCCACCACCGTGCACTGCTAAACCTAACACCCAGGACATCAAAGATGACATCACAATTGTCATTGATGACATCACTGATGACATCAAATGTCTGATGCCCCCTTTTCTCCTTTCCTGACATATATAGGCCACATGATTTTCTTCAGTAACAGTCAGGAACAAAAAAATGTAAATGTACTATATTTGTAGACTTATCCTTCAAGTATGTTCTTACTATAATTCCTTTATGGTCCAGTCATATCATATGAAACATATATATAGGGGAAGACCCAAGCTTGAAAGATAGCAATCCTTTCTGTGCATTAAAATAATCAGTAGAGTTGTCAGCACTTTCTGATAGTTTTGATGTTTTTTTGTATTACTGTACTTTCCCTGTATATGCTCATATTTTTATATGTTGTACTCACACTATTTTCCTTAGGGTCCAGACACATCATGTGATATATATAGATAGGGTAAGTAACAGCTTTGCAACAGAGCAATCATTTCTCTGCATAAAGGTAATCAGTTAGGTTATGAACACTTTCTGCTACTATTGCTTTTTGTTTTTCTTACTTCAATACCCTTGTATATATTCATATTTGTATGTGGTGTTGTCTCTTTGTGATTTGTCTATGATAATGCAATTATGTAGTAAGTGGTTTTATTACCTACTTATCACAAGTTTCACTGTACGCAAAACTCTAATATGAAAACAGTTATCATTTCACTATTCAACATGGCAAGCTTATGAATATTGCACCTCCATCATGTATGCTGCACACACTGCCTATGTTTCTACATGAGTACCTTAGTGTACTGGATTGAAGTTAATAATAGAATGCTATTTATATCAATGCATAGCTTAATGCACTGATTAGCACTTGATATTTATTCCAATAATCCTTGACACTGTTTTTATTAACATTACACTAAGAATCCCTTGTACAGACTTTTCATGAAAGGTAAATGCACATGTGATGTCATCAGTGATGTCATCAATGACATTTGTGATGTCATCTTTGATGTCCTGGGTGTTAGGCTTAGCAGTGCATGGTGGTGGCGCGAGTTATGGTTGCTTAGCTTACCATAACTGGCGAATTTCAGGGTTTTTTTGGTTTTACTTGGAACCATAATGTCCCTTTAACAAAGTTTTTTCAGTGAATTTCATAGGTTTTTAGTTGCGCAACTTAACCATAATGTCCCATTAACAAAGTTTTTTTATTGAATTTCACAGGTTTTTAGTAGCGCAACTTAACCATAACGTCCCTTTAACAAAGTGTTTTTTACTGAATTTCATAGGTTTTTAGTCACGCAAGTTAACCATAACCTCCCTTTAACAAACTTTTTTCATTAGCACGCAGACAATATACAAAGATGGAGTGTAAAAAGCAATTTCTCAGGGATGGTCTTACACAGAATGTTGCAAAGTAAGAATTTATGCTCGTTCACAGTGAAGGTCAGCGGCTTCCATTTTTTGCTCGCGGGCCAGAGTGGCCCACGACTCGCACTATAAGGTTCTATTGTTTTTTGACCTTGACAGACAGGGATCGTGCCAAAAGACTTCTTTTGAAGAAGGGGTGCAAAAACGTAAGAGACGAGAAGGATGATATTTCTGAAACTAAACCACTTTTACATATTATATCACTATGAGAAAGATCGTTGGCACAGACGGAGTCGTATTTAGGGACTGCATTACGCATAGACAATGGAAAATGCCAATATAATGTAAGTAACCCTTTAGATTATTTTATACCGGAATATAATAACAATAGCGTGGCGTTAAAGCCCGGTTAAGTTGTACTTGTTCGTTCAATGTGGCATATTGTTTTGTACCGCGCACTATCACCGCCGAAGTGGTCACCTGGTGCTCAGACGGCTATGAAAAAGGCAGAGGAGAGAGGGTGGGTTAGTGGGAATAAGTTAACATACTCCGTTGCACTATCCTCACTAGCAAATAGTTTCACGCCCTAATAAATAAAATAAATATTTTTAATGAAGATCGGCTCGTGAGATTATTTATGTTTTTAAAACAGGTACATCCTTCGCTACTGTCAATGCCACGATTTTCAGACCCCAGCCGACGGATTTTTTAACTGCCAGGTGCAGCTACTTCTAAACAACTTCATGACCCTCACCATTTTATGGGACAATCGCCAAGGACCAATATGCCTTTACGGGGTACTAGTGGCTAGAAGCAACATACCAACCATTATGGTGGTCTAATGCCTCGTTGTTGGAACAACCTTCCTATTATCAGTGGGACCATAGTGCTTCTTTTATCATAAACCAACACCCTGTGTACCGCAAAGGAACAGCGCGTGACTCAAGATGAACTTTTGTGGATCGACAGCAAAGACAAATGCAAATCGCTGAATATTCTCTAAACATTTGATGTCAAATAAAAGTACTTTACGAAATGTACAATCTTGCTGTTTGCTTTTAAATCACAGTTTCATATTCCAAATTGTGGCGCGCTGTGTTGTGAGATGATCTGTGTTGTTTTCCGGGTTCTGTGTAAAGTCGCGTAGGACTGGAGATGACTGGGCAGGTTTGGCTACGCACCCTGTAACATCACGGAGAGAGATGGGGAATATGAATGCTTTGATAATGTCAGGATTAGGGGCGGGAGATATGATTTAGTGTCGCAAAAGCAGGTCAGCCATGTCGATGGGGCAAGTGATAGGATTATCACATAATGTCGGCGCACAGCAGCCTGATTTATTGTTTGTTTAGTGGACAAAAAGTCTGGTAAGGCCCATAGGAAATTGTAATGTCAACGGACATAAGGAGGGTTCTTAGAACACTTTCAACCTGACAACGAACAAAACGAACAGTGTTCTCAGAACACCCTCATTTTGTTTAATTGCAAACATTACCTCCATGTCCACTCTTCCTCGTCCCAGTACTTACTTCATGAGGCCCCTGCCTCCGACACAGGACCTTCTTCTATTTCTTTAAATTCCTATAATTCCTCCCCCACATCCACATCACTCAGTTTCATATTACCAAGCCGGAGCATGGGACCTTCCCCGCAGGGAGGGTGAGGAGGGTCGTCAGTACTGTGACGAGGAAGAGTAGGACTAGAGTAATGAAGATTACCGGTAAGTAATCAGAGCATTTCAGGACACCGCGAGTGTTCTTAGAACACATTCAACTTGCCAGAGTACAAAACGGACACATACTCCGTCCTCAGAACACCCCACCATTTAGTTTATATAGAACATTTCAGAACAGCCGTGTTGTCTGCAGACAAATCGAACACAACAAAAGTGTCTAGCACATAAAAAAAACAGAACATTGAACCTATCTCATACTCCCCCACCCTCCCCAAACACTCTTACACACCAACACACTCCACTAAATACAATTTTGAATCCAAGTTTCACCGCGCTGTCCGCGGTCGTCGGCAAAAGCAAGATGGCGGGCGCCACAGAAAATCTGACGTGCTTTACGCACCACGGCGTCCAATCAGTGAACACGTTGCATGTCTGCGGACATCACGCAAGCCGCTCGGCCAATCAGGGCACTGTCCGCGGAGCGAACCGGGAAGTCAGTCTGCGGAGCCAACAGAGATATCACTAATTTTTTTGCCTTACATTTTGGTCATTTAAAAAAAAACTACTGGACGGATTTACACCAAATTTGCAAAAGCATGCTTTCGGGACCAAGCCCCCACTCCTGCCGCAAATTTGGTGTAAATCCGTCCAGCGGTTTGAGCTGTAGGCGTGTGCAAAGTTTTTTCCCATTATGTTTATGGGAAAAAACAAAAGTTTTGGGACCCCCCTATAACTTTGCCCCCCCTGGACCAAACCTCTCCAGACTTTGCAAAAGAATTCGGAGTGGGCCATATACTTGTTTTGCAAAGTTTGGTGAGGATTCGTCCAGAGGGAGTGAAGTTATAAGCCACCAAAAAAATGCTCTTCCTATGGAAACACCAATTTAACCATAACTACATGGACGCTACCGCGTCCATGTAATATATATATATATATATATATATATATATATATATTTCTATTTGTAAAGCACATCGTGGCGCTGTTGCAGAGATATATATATATATATATATATATATATACACTCCGCACAATAGTAGACAATATTCCCACAATGCAAGCATAGCACCCATTTAAGCAACAGTAACCCCATGTCCTGCTCCATGTCATATATGCAGTATATTTGGAACATTTTGAAAATTATTGGGGAGGGACTACAAAAAATAAAATGACATAAAGTAACATGCAACTAATATGGCCAGGAATGAGGGCCTGTGAGGAGAAAAATAATGAGTACATACCTGCCAGCATATATAACGACAATGAGAGTAAGTAACCAGACAATTATATTAGATATATTTATAAGTAAATTTATTGATTCATGTTATAGATGAAAACAATGTCATTTTTTGGAGCACAGGAGGAATTCATATATGGCCTTAGTGGAGTATAGTGGAGTGATAAAGTTGGAAGGAACATCATGAGAAAAGGTAAGTACGAGTGGATGAAATAGGGAGATGAACAGAGAGAGAAAGCTTTAATGGTGGACACAAGGAGTGTGCGGACTTCCTCATTCATTATTATTAAAGGAAAGAGGACACATGTGAGGACAAGTGAAAGATAGTGAGGCAAACAGTGGTTCCAACCTGATAGCATTTCTCCTGAGTGTAGCAGGTGTAAGTAAAGTACAGTATGTATATGTTTAAGTATGACCATATTCATTGAAGAACGTAAAGGAGAGCCCTGGCTGAAAAAAATGTGGAGTAACCATTTTATGATTATGTCAATATAAAGTAATCAATATGTACATATGTTTAATAAATGAAAAATGTATATTTGCTATGTGTTATGTGTTAGTAAAGGAACAGGGAGATATGATATTGTAAAAAATAAATAATATGCAAACCTTGTATATGCGTATGTCACACTTCCCTGCAGTTAAAGAGAACACATGCTTGTTTTCAGCATCAAGGGTAGGCATATTAGAGTAGAAAGGGCAACAGCAAGTGTTCATTACATCTTGCCAGTATAAACACAGTAAAAGAAAAAAGAGACTGCGGGCCGGTGACATCAGAAGAAGGACTACAAAATGAAAAGTACAGAGAAGATTTGCACCAAAACCAAAAGAAGGCTAAAGGCAAGCCTGTCATCACGTTTACACAAAAAGATAAAGGACAGAGCACTAAAGCCAATACTCTAAGAAGATAAGGACACACTCTACCTGGCCATGGACAAACAGAGATGACACCAGCACAGTCACATCAAGGAAATACACAATGACAAGGCCAATGCCCTACATGCAAAAACAGGAGAAGAAAATACTTACTAGCTCTGTTTGCTAGTGTATCATGACTTGTGCCTCCATTTGGTCTGTACAGGAAGTGAATAACATTCATCGACGGATGCATCAAGAAGAAAGAGAAAAAAATAGCGGACGAAGAAAAGAAGATTGTGCTTTTTTGTTATTGTTGTTTCTGTCTTGTTGTATGGTTTGTTATTATTTTTTGAATACAAAAGAAAGGGGGTCATTTTTCCCCAGTAGTATAAATGACGCAACAGTTCACAATGAGTTTTATCAGAAAATAGAGGAGAGATTTTTTCCTTTTCCAATTAAGAGAAGCGCTTGCAGATGACATTTGTGCTGAGCACAGCACTGAGAAGGACAAAGTGGGTTGTGTACCTATTTAAAGGGTGAGGCAAGAAAGGGCAAAACAACACATGTGTGTGCTCTCTGCTCCCACGTCACAGGCACAGCAAGGTACAAGCATAGATTAACAAAGTTGATACTAAAATAGGCACAAGAGGGACGAAGAGCAGCCATTCGACTAAATAAAACAAAAAGAAGAAATTTACTAGCAAGTGTTTAGGAGGTGATACTATTTCAAAGAAACAAAATCATTGAAGTAGTCATGTTTAGGTTTTAGGAAGGAGTGATGAAAATAAAATGCACTTATTTTTCAAGACACACACCCAGGTTTTTATATTCCAGATGGATAGAGAATACCTGCACTTCAAGTGACCTATGCACCCGAGACTATGAGCAGGGATAAAGGCCCTAAAGGTCATAAAAAGGGCTTAGAGGCTCCAGCCAGATGCCCACTTGCCATCGAACTAAAAGAAAAAACAACAATCCACTTATGTACTCGCCGACCCTTGTGTCCCCAATTTTAACAAAGTCCCTTTGACTGACTATCCTGCTCAAGAAACTAAAGCATTTTAAAGCATTACCCCTATATGAACTAAGGGGCCCCTTAACTTGCCGTGAAGCATCTGGAGAAATAATGGACCGATGAAAGGTTTTTGGAATCGACATGGAGAAGAAAAACAAAAAGAAAGTTGAAAGGTGCGCAGACGGAAGTTGAGTCAGTTGATTGCCAGACAATCAAATGAGAGCAGCTGGCCAAAGGGACAGGGACAAAGAAACATGGTGGGCTGAGAAACAAAACAGATATGAGTGTGTATACACTTTGGATAAACTACTATTTACGAGAAGAGAAGAAGAAAGAAGAGTGAAAGTAAAAATGGGATGGTGGGTCACCTCAAACAGTATATAATTGTTGTTTACTGATATATCCCGATTTCCATAGTGCACGGTCACTCATTGTGCATGTTAAATGATACATATATACACACAAATAATAAAAGAAGGAACAATATGTCACATCTTTGACAAAATAAATATACAAATAAGAAGAATACAACATGGTGGAAGACACTACTGTGCCTTTAGGAGTGTTTTCCATGACACTTGCCCTACTGAGAAGAGCACTAAGTTGAGGGGGGTGAATGAGTTAGGGATACACACATTTTCCTCATGCAGGGGAGGGTAGATAATGAGGGTATGGTCGATATCTCGTACAGAGCGGGGAATGAAAAGGTGTAGACAACAAGCGACTACCCTTCCTCCTTTGGTGATGAACAGATACAGATTTCACTCAGGGCTCTTGCCCTTACCCCGGTCCAATATTGCAAATATGAGAAGAGCTATTCACTTAAACAACGGTACCATCCATACCCTAAGCAGAGACAGTGAGGATAAACATGGTGTCATCCAAATACTACAAAAGCAAGTGATGTCATTTTACTTATAACACATTTAGCTGAATCAGGCACGAGGCAAATATGTATCAGACATTAGGTCAAACTGCATTTAGACGTGAGGAATTTTACCCACACTCAATAGACACTAGAAAATAAATCATAAATAATGTTTCGGCAACATGTAATGCTAAAATATATGCAGAATATAGCACATGACATAGAAATGCTACATCAAAAGGTACCCATTCCTTCCAAAAATGATTGTTACAGCATGCATTACAAAATGAATTGCAGGCAGAGTTTGGCAACATGTCTTGTATAAAGCAGAATCAAATAGGAAAGGAGTACATGATCTCAGCAGTGCGTCGCAAGAGCCTTGTTTTATAAATGAAATTGACAGTAAAGTAAGAAATAGATACAAACAGACCAATAGGGATGCGACAGAAGGACGTATGTCCTTGGCAGAGTTTTTGGACAGCCTGCGTCATCTCAAAGACTGCTTCTAATCAGCTCTACGTTGCAAAACAAATTCTGTGATTCATTGAAAATGGGAAAACAAGCTTTATGCTGATCAGCAGAAATACGAGGTCATTGAGAGAGAAAAGAATGATGCATTCCAGGAAGCATTTGCGTCCAATAAGAAACGGCAATGCATTTTGCTCATGGAAACCTGACCAATTACATAGTAGGATACATGTTAGAACAGAACTGACGTGTGATGCTTTTCTTTCTATAGGTATATGCTAGATATGGAAGGGGGCTGAGACTATCCTTGCCACCTTGAACCATCCTGTTGTCATGTGAAACGTTCCCGGCTGGTCATACAGAAATACAGATTTTTGTTATTTACACAATTGCGTGTCTCTGGCCATGAATGGCTTTCAATGAGTTAGGTCACAGAATTGACCTCCTCTACAGATTCACGAAGCATTTTTCAAAGGAGCTTTCCCCTTGAACACGCTTTGTGAATCAAGCCCAATGTTTTTGGGGTTATGAAAAGACAAAGGGGCCATTTTCCATTTCTGAAGGAGTAGATACACTGGTGGTAAAAATGGCAGCACACTTTTACCACCACCTTATTCCTATCCACTGCATTTTCAGTCATTTATAGGGAGGATTTGGAGGGCAGAGCAGAGTTAACATTTCCATCTGCTTTTCCAATCCACCTGGCAAATCCATCAACATGACATTTTCATGCAGGTGGAAAAGCAACGGATTCCTGTGGAATCTGGCTGACTGTTGCACTTGGTAAAAGCAGGTGGGTTTCGTAGGAATCCATTGTAAATTCCTTTTGTAGCCTTCAACTGCGGGAGGCATTTTCACTTTTTTTCAATCACGCACAGTTTATCACTATGTGACTCAAAGGATTAAAATTGCACAGCCAGGACATGTTGCACGAAAATCCAAACAGGAGTGGTCCATTCCATACAAGATAGGTCTCCAATAAAATGGCTGCCAAAGGACTGAGCGCTGAGTGGACCTGCTGGGCTTCCACCCTGTGAGTAGCATATTGAATACATGTGTTTGTAGCAGGCCTTTAACTCACTGAGCATTGCAGTCTGCAGTGCTCTCTGCTCAGATGGGTCATTGCACACATGGGTGGCCGGCTAACAGGGATGGAAAAGATGTTTGATTCTTACCATGTGGCTCAGGTATTTCTTGTGTGCTAGTGCTTAGAAGGGCAGTCCTTTTGGGAGCATTAATGTTTACAGCTATCAGTGCTCCAACCCTGCAGTTTGAAAGCATTGTGATAACACTATTGTCCACCTAACCAATGCTGCTCGTTTATAAGAGGACGAAAGACCGAGTTGACCGTTGCACGTCTGACACCTTAGAACTGCATGTTATGCCCTCATCTCTCAAACAGGTATGTTGTTAACCCACCGATCTATCTCAGCAGCCGCAGTGCAGGTATTATTGGATGGTGGCAGGGGTCGAGTAAACTGCATCACGAAACAAGACAAACTCATGCTCCAACCGTGCAGTGCAGTTCAGTGCTCGGGGGTCCTGATGCTATTGGGGTTGAAGCTGTGTTGTCATTTGGTGGGTGTCCGTCTCTTAGCTTTATCGTTTCACATCTGCCAGGCTCACGGCAGAGGGCAACCCGTTCTATGGCGCATCCGCCCTGCTTATTTTCTTTACTCAATGCCACACTAAAGATGGCGCTCGCTTTGGAGCACAAGTGTCCTTGTCTCCAGCCAGCGCTGGAAGTGCTTCAGCATCTGGACAGCTCCATGCAGCACCCGCAGATCCAGTATTCTTACCTTCCTCTAACTCTTTCCTTTCCATGGCACCAAGAGGCTGCTTTAGAGACGGCTAGTCGTCCACCCCCTGCTCAGGCGCCTGGCTGGGGTGTAGGTGGTCTTTATTCTGAGGCCTTGGTGAGCACGGTTTGGCTTTTCCATTCGTGGGTGCGTGGGGCAAGGAGGCGTTAGGCTGAGTAGTGTGGGCCCCCCTTCGCTCTCGTTTCTGATACCCTAATACCTGGGGTGAAGAAATAACAATACAGACAGAGTGTTTGTTTGTGGAAAAATGATGGCAGTAGACTATTTTATTTTCTACAGAAAATAACACCACATCATAATCATCATGACCAACAATAAAAAACGCTTTTGGGCACGTCGTGTCCAGGGGATGTGAAAGCTCCGCTTTCTCCTTGGCTTTTTTCCGACACCCATAGACATCCGATCCTGGACACGCGCCGCTGCTGCCTACGACTTTTCTTCCACCGTGTACCGTATCAAAGTACTCGGCGTGCCTGTTCCATGTTCTTTGTCTTCTTGTTGTTGGGCGGGTTGGGTGGCAAACCGTTTCCTAACCCCCTTTTCCAGGCCCTGGGAGCTTACCCGAATGAGGTGAGCTCCTACCTGGTTGTGATTCTTCCTGCCTCACGTCGGGGTACTTATACCCCTTTTCCCTTTGTTGTCCCCCTGGGGGAGGCTGGACTTCCTCCTGCCCCCCCCATTGTCTTTCCTCGCACCTTTCCCCATTTGGTGTACCTTCCCCTGGCAACGCAGAGGGTGGGGGCGCCGCATCGTCTGCCCCTCTCTCTTTGTTTCGGGCCGTTTGTTCCCCCACCCTGCGCCTAACCCCCCAGGCCCTCCATCGTGTGGTACTTTGTATGACCCGGTGCCTGGGGCATTAGTGTTTGACCTCCGTTCCTTGGCGACCCTGTGCGTGACTGTAGGCTGTGTTGGAGCGCGTGCTCATGTGCATGCACACCCTAATGGCCTGAAAGAGGTCTTAGAATTCTGGTGCTCATAGGCTTCAGAAAACAGGCCCACGGGAGAAGTGTGATTGACTCCTCCCTCTTCTTCCTCATTCCTGCAAGAGATTTAATTTCAGAGTATAGAGGGGCCGGGACATCCGGGATAATGACATCAGGGGTGGAGTTCAGAGCTGTGATGACCGAGGGAACGCAGGCAAGTACGTACAACACCCTCTGTGTGGTATGTTTGCATGAATGTGGTTTTGTGTATTCCTTGTACATGTAAATGTGTGTGCGTGTGACTCTGTGTGTATCTGCATGCATGTGTGTACGTGCAGCACGGGGTTGCATGTGAGAGTGTGTGGCAGTTCCACAGTGTAATACGGGCTAAAGGAGGAGGGAATGCGATTAAGAGGAAACAAGGTCCACAGGACCGACCAGGCAGAAGGATCCTGTAACTTTGTCCGGGCAAAGACATGTGTTTTGTTCTGGTCACAGTTTTCATCTTCTAACCTGGCTGAAAACAATTTTTATGGGGTTTGCAGAGATCAATGTGGACGGATATTCATGTTCCCACCTCATGCCTGAGCCATGTAACAATTGCATACAGTAGTAGGATTAGCCTTATTGGACAAACCCACCACGAGTGTCCACTTATAGGGTCAGTACTGGACTGACTGGAGAAAGCCATGGTGTGTGTACTTACAGTGGCACTACTGATCCTATTGGGCAAAGGCATCATGATTGTGTACTTAAGGAATCAGTACTGGCATTATTGGGAATAACCAACGCATGGTTGTTTGTATAGGTATGTGTGTGTTTTGTGTGTGTGTGCTAATGCACTTACAGTAGCAGTACTGGGGTGATTTGGCGAAGTCATCATGAGTGTGTCCTTACAGTACCAGTACAGACATTGTTAGGAAAACCAGCATGTGTGTGTGTACTCATGTTAGGCAGAATTATATGCAGTGCCCTTTGGGAACACCACACACAATTAAGACTACAAGTGACAGTACAAATTCACCTTTGGTACAAGCCCGTACTACACAGTAAAGTGGTAGCGATGGCTGAGCAGCCAGACTTATCTCAAGAGCAAGTGAGCAGCAGCAAATAGTTACACACAGGACAGCAATTACTATGATTCAAACAAACACTGACTCAAAGTTTCTGAGTAAAAGAATATACATTTATTTACACATCAGTTGTAAAACATTTCACTAAAGTAAAAGCAGGTGAAAAATCACACTCTTAATACACCACTCACAATAGGTTACAGACAAGTCAAGCTCACAAAATGAAGTCGGAGCAAAATGGCAATCCAGAAATTTAAAAGGGAGGGAAAGACAAAGTTAGGTAGAAATTGAACAGCACTGACAGGTAAGTAAGCAGGGCAATCTACAAAGAGGAACTACAGTGATTAAATCAAATCAAAAAGGCTCAGGGCCAAAGTCAATATGACAAAAGTCTTTTGCTCAAGATCACACAGTTCAGGGTAGTTTGTGGTTAAGTCTTTGCCAAGAGTTCCGGACGAAGTTGGTCGGCCTAAAAGTTAGATTGGAGAAAGATTTAACACACTTTCACCCCGGCTGAACGAAACAAACAACCAGATTTGAACAGTACCTTTCAATGGAGAAGAAGCTGTAGCTGAGGCGGACGTTCCTGGTAGTTCCTGCAGGCTCACGGTTCCTGAAGCGACAGTCGGACTGACACGAAGTAGGAAGACTGGAGGGTCCTGCACTACCCAGGGAAGAAACCAGCAGCAGAGCAAAGCAACGAATAAAAGGTGCGCTCCTTAAAGCCCAAGCAGGGTCCAACCTTCCTGGCTATCCGGCCCACTGTAGCTCTGTACAGCGAATTCGACCAGAGGAGGGAGTCCTGGCCTACAGTTTGGGCGAACGGGTTGGTCCCACCAGCTCAGGGGAAGAAGATTCCTGGAGGATCTTCTCTGTCGTTGGAGTTCGAGGATTTGGACCTGCAGCAGGGCTTCACCGGGCAGTTCAGTCGTGGTAGGGGTCCTCTGCCATCAGCTCCTCATCGGTTCTTTTGTTCCAGTGGTGATTCTGCCTTTCCAGTCACAGAGACCTGCTTTTTATGCAGTTTTCCCACATTCACATAGCCTCGCTGTCAATCACACAGCAAGGTGGCTGTCCCGCCGGGACAAGTCACCACAGCCAATCATTTCAGAGTGCGATATGGGTCTACAAGGAGACCCTGTGCAGTGAGTCCTAAACCCCACCCTCACGTCCTGTCCCCCCCAGACATACAGGCACCTAAGGAGAGCTTCTGTGTAGAAGCCCGCGAAAAGACGGTGAACAAAGGAATCAAACCTGGTTTGGCACGCAGTTTAAAACACGAGAAAGACTTTCACAAAAAGAAATGGCGAATAACCCCAACTGAAACCGTAATAAAACATATATGGTCTAGCGGGTTTAGGTTTGAGGCTACCAAGATAGCCTAAAACAATACCAAGGTTATTTAAGATAACCGCGGTAGGAAAAATAGGGTAGTTACCACTGCCACCAGCCAAGTCTTGATGAAAAGGGAGCGACACAATGCTCCAAGAAAAACAGACAAAAAGGGATAAGTATTAACCCTTTCCAGTACTCCATGTAAGATGGTTTGTACTGGGTCTGTGGTTTTACAGAAGCTAATAAAGGTAATGGCAACTTTATATGTTCTGGGAGACAGTAGTCAGTCCCAGAAAAATTGAGTCTGAGTTGGGAAGTCTAAAAGACAACCCTGTGTCACTGCACTGAAGGTGCTGTGTAACACACAGTAAAAAGATGATGCCTGTGGAGTAGGTGAGGCTCCACAGTCTATGAACACAACATATTAAACACACACAGCAAAACACATGTAAGAACATGTGTTTTGGAACACAGGCTCACACTCTTACCAGGTGAAAAAAATAAATCCTAGAAATTCAGCAAAGCTGCTGAGGTACTCAGTGGGTAAGGGAAATTAGCCATTCTGGTGAATTCTCCCTAACAACTCATATTGGCAGTAATGGCCTTATTAGACACCCATGAGTGTGCACTTAGAGTAGCAGGACATGCCTGATTGAACACGTCCATCGTGTGTATTTAGATCAACACTACTGACCTTACTGGAGAAAGTAATCTTGAGTGTGTACGCACAATAGCAATACTGACATTACTGGGTAAAGGCATTATGATTGTGCACTTAAAAAGGCAATGCTGGCTTATATTATGGGTGCTTGTATCCTGGAAATACTTGTACGTACTTCTGATGACTTGAGCTTTTTCATGTGTTACCCCACAGAACCAATTGTAAGTTGTATGGGTATTTCCACAATATTTAATTCAATATTTACTGTAAAACTTACAATTGTAACCCTTTATTAAAAGAAATATCTTGGGAGTAGACCTTCATGAACTCTTCCTTGCTTGGATTGTGCTCATTAGTGGGGCATGTGCTTTCCCCTACCCTGCTTCCACTGCTATGGCATCCAGTTTCTCCAGCTTGAAGCGTTAACAACGGATGCAAATGAAAAACATTATCCTGTCCCAAGTTCAGAGTGTGAACGTTTTGATGCAGGATCTACCTGGGTGTATATGTTTGGTGGTGCTATTATGCCCATGTGAGCTGCTATACATATCACAACTATGGCTGGGCGCAATTTTCACATTTTGTTCAACCAGCCGTGGAAGTGAAAACTTTAAGATTTTGTTCCATTTTGCCTCAATCCGCCGTTCCGCCACACCTCTGTGTCAAAGAGAGCAGTGCAAAGTTTCCCGTGCCATTGTGTGAACTGAAATAAGCCATGCAAAGTTTCTTGTGCCGCAACGTGAAAGTAGTACAGGTCTAACATAAGCCCACGTGAAGTTTCTCGTGTCACTGTGCAAAACTAGCATGGATCTTGGAAAACTGTGCAAAGTTCCTTGTGTCGCTGCATGAAACTACCACGGATCGAAAAAGACTTGCATGAAGCTTCTTATGTTGCTGCGCAAAACTAGTACAGATCGAAAATAGACCAGCACAAAGCTCCTTGTGTCGCTGCGTGAACCTATCACAAATCAAAACAACATGCAAAGTTTCTCGTGTCACTGCATAAAACTACCATGCGCTAAAAAAAAGACCCATGTGAAGTTTCTGATCATGTTACATGAAACTAACATAGGAACGAAACACGACACTGTGCACAGAACTGCACAAAACTGGGTGGAATTTCAGTGGCGGCCGAACCATAATGATGACTTTGCAGAACATGAGGAAGTGGATTCCAGTGCGGATTCTGCAGTTTTTGGTTTGTGGGCAAAGATTTCTCTCACCCCGAATCACAACCCATTGCTAAAATGATTGTGGCAGAGTGTAACTACAACAGAAGTGATGCACTCCCTTTGTTGCGTCACTTTTGAGCTGCATCAAAATAGATGAACAGAATTACAGTTATGCAGAGCATGGATGCCTCACTTTCGTACTGTTTTGGGCGATCGCAATCGTGCCTTCTAGGCAGTAGAGTCTCCCATTGGATAGTAAACATAGAATGTCAAAGTCCCAAATCCGAGCTGTCGCTCTAATGGCATCAACATATTTTTCGGCTTCTTGAAAAGAAATCCTGGACTAAGGTAATATCAAAATGTTTTCTCAAAAACGAATGCATCCCTGCTATGTAGATAATCCAGTAAACCCTGCTAGTACTTTTATGTATTTATTCATTTATACATTTGTGCAGCGCCCAAACCCAGAGGTATCACGGTGCTGGTACAATATAGGTAAAATGCAGGTAGGTAAAGACAGTATATGCCCTTTACCCCTTCCTTTTCCCTCCTCCTCCTACCTATCCCTCCCTCTTTCTCCCAGTTCTACTGCACTACTCTCCCTCGTCCCTTCTGTCTAATTGCTCTACATACTGTTTTGTTGGTCTGATTCAAAATTGTAATTTGCTTCTACTGTTACTGTTATTTTGATATTGTTGTTATATGTATCGTGTTGTTAAAGCGTTTTGGAGTAAAGCGCTATATAAACGTAATAAATACAAATACAAATATGTCAGACCATGCACATTTATTAAAGAGCCACGTTTTTAAAAGCATACTGAAGGCAAGGTGAGATGTTTTGTTTCTGATCAGGGTGGTATCACAAAAACAACGGTTTTGTAGGACAAAAGTGACTCAAACGTAATATAGATGAAAATACAGGTTTTTGAACCACTCGAAGCAGAGTGGAGAGTGGAGGGGGAAGGGGGAGGGGGGGACGAGTGAAGTTGGGCCGGGGATGAACACCCAATTCGGCGTGCCTGTCTCTAAGGAAAACACCCTGTCCTTAACTGGAGTGCCTGTCCCTAGGTGAGTGTGTGGTGGCGCCTGTCTAGCAGAGAATAGAAAGGAGGGCTGCCCCTGGACTATTCTACTGGTGACCAACGTATTCAATTTGAAGGACCACTCAAAGCACGAAAAGCTACGATATTTATTGAATCTTCAATCTTGTAGACAGTCTTCGATACTGTAGGCAGATCCAATTTCGTTTTTTTTAACAGCAAAGTCCAGAACTTTTATTGGATTCTGTGGCTGGCTGGGTGTAATTGGAAAGACCTGAGAGCAGGTCAACTGTGTGTCTTCCTTCTTCTGTGTTCACTAGTTTATTCTTGGCCATAGGTCACATAAGAAGAGCAACTAACAGTTCGATGAATGGAAAAGCCTGGGAACAGGTAAAAATAAAAAAGGCCGGGAGGCTGGGGGTGTAAAAGAGGCTCTTATAAAAGCGTACACACTTTCACCATAAGTGCGCGTGAGATCAATTGTATGAAGCAATATCCATTTCCTCTTGTTGGGGATATTTGTGTTGGGTCATGAGAGCCCTCATGACCTCTGGGGTCGACCGGTTTCAATGGCTTGTGTGGATGCAGCTATCTTCGTCAGGACCGTGGTTCCGTGTACGGACCAAATCCGGGAGTTCAGAGTGGCTGAACTGGATCAAAACGTCTCCTGCAGGGACACAGAAGGGGAAAGAAGGGGCTAATTAGGGAATCGTAGGCACAAACACTTGGCCTTACGGCAAGGGGGAGTCTCTTCACTGAGGGGGAGTGGTGCATAGGAAACCAACATGGTGAATGCATTACAGGAGGTTGAAGGTGCCTGGTCACCGGTGCTCTAAAACTCATCAAGAGGGTTGGGGGTGGGGGTGATAGGGGCTGAGAGAGCGTGGGAAGTGTTGGGTCCCCACACCCTAGTGGTATCATGCTGGTAAAGGAAGATTCAAATACGGTACCTCTGGGCCTCGTGGGGCGATGGAGGAGATCTGGTAAGGATGTGGCAGTCAGTGCTGATAAAGAAAAAAGGGAAGTCAGCCCACTGATCTACCATCAGGCAACAGAAACTGTGAAAATGAAGCCACAGTGTGTGGCTGTGCAATGGCTGGACCATACCTGCTAATGTTGGTGTGGAGGAGCACCCATCGGTGTCTCCAGGAGTTCAGGAGAGTGTGAACTGCTCCTGAACGCGTATAAATGCAAAGGGTGCCCTATCGCCTGTTAAAACAAGTGAGCGACGCGTATGAACACAAAAAGTGCCCTATCGCCTTTAGAAATAAGTGAACAACACGTCTGTACGCGTCACTCGCTTGTTTTAACGGCCATTCTGATTGGTTGATACTCTCCTCCTGGACATTCAGCTCGTTAGCAGCATGTAAGCAAAACAAAACCCAGGTACGGGGAACAGCGTCAGACAACTGCCCACTTGGCTAATTATCCTACCATCTCTCATCAGTTAGGCCCTAAGCCAATTCTTCTTCTTTGTAGTTGACTTGCTGACTGTTCTCTTCTTCAGGACGTTAAAGGGAGTAAAGGTACATTGCTATCCTTGTTTGGAGCCGTCTTGAATAGGCCTTGCTTTCTGGTCTTGCATCACACGTGAGGAGACCATGATTGTGTCCTTCTCTCCTTCTACTCAGTGCTATTTGATTCAATTATATTGGGTGTTGTTACTCTCGACATCCAATGGAGACTTGGTTGCTCAGTTTTGTATGTGGCACAGGTAGTATGTGTACAGATAGGCCGAATGTGTCCTGGGGGGTAGCTGCATTCTAATGAATGTGGTGCTGTGCAGTGAGTAGGGTATGTTGGTTACGTCTGCAGCTAGGCCGAATTGATCGTGGGCAAAGCTGCCTACTAGTATTCGAGGTGAAGAAATGGTTTATGAAAACACCTTGTTAACCTATAAGGCTCTACACTCAGGCTGCAATCTGAAGAAGGTGTGTGGGTTGGCTAAGATTACACAGCATAGCATAAAAAATAGTGTATTAGCGGGTTATTTAAAAAAAATGGTGGGATTCTAGAAGGTGGAGAAAAAACCAGGATAGCATGCAGGGAGTTTGTGCCGCTCCATTGGCCCTTTGGCCAGTGCACACCCTTGCACTAACATCTTGTCACAGTGATTGTATTGTTTAATCGTGTTTTCCCCTAACAGTCCCCGATTCAGAGCTGTGATGAGACGTGGCTCAAATATCTTCAGCAGAAACTTGTTTACAGGTATAAAAATACAACAAAACATTTGTGCATCCTTGAACCAGTAGCAACCCTTAACAGCCATGCAGATGTTCACTGCTTGCATAGCTTATTCGTGGAAATATATTATTATAAAAATATACGTGACCATTTTGTCAGAGGAAAACATCAGACCACATCCATAAGCAATAATCAAACGCCATGCGCACAGCCAAGCACATTCTCTTAAAACAATGGCAAACCTTAGTTTAGTTTACACGTTCAGGAGAATGTCGCCCTGGCAGTCCATCCAAGCATTAGCTGCCGTGAACAGCTTACCCTGAACACACGAGACACATATAAGCTTCTAACAAGAATCTAGTAGAGAGGCAGGACCGGCTGAAGATGTGTGGGGATCCATTTCAACATGATGGTTGGGGCCCTCTGCTTAGAGCAAAAACAGTCTGAGGCACCCCCGTAGGGCATACATTACAATTGTGACAAAGATAAGGTTAATAGCCGCTGATTATCATGAGATGACCAGCGAACGGGGATTTTAAACACTAAATGCACACTGAAGAGCTATAAACCCTTCTTTGTCAGGAAGTGGCTGATTTGGAGGAACCAGTGTTAGAAGGCAATGCAGTGATAACACTTCTGCATATCCCGTGGGAAGTGATGGCCAGAAAGGCTCCAGGAAACGCAGCTTGTAATGCGAGTGCTGCCAAGTGCACATTTTAACCCCCAGAACGAAAATAGGGAAAGGAATATATTGCTGTGTTACAAAACTGCAGACTGGCAAAATTCGGGCCGTTGCTGGGCCCCCAACTGAGGCTTGTTGCCCCTTTCATTTGAAACAGTTAAAAGGCCTTGATGCCGTCCCCGAGTAGAGTTGTAGTAAAATAATAATTTGTGCAGTCCAGGTTCCGGTGTGGAAAATTCTACAGCGGGTCTTCTTGGTCTTGTATCAAGTCCAACGGTTTCATAGCGACAGTGAGTGGAGAACTAGGCATTCACCTAGTCAGTCTAAAGGCCTTTACAGATGTTTGTAGCAATTTACCAACACGTGAGTCCATGATCCAAAGCATTTTCACATAAAAAATTGCACTGGCCACTCACAATGATGTAAGGGTCTTCTCAGAACAGTGCAAGCCAGGTGGTACGTGTTGCGGCAGCTGAGTCATGTGGAGTGCTGTTATGCGCACATTTGCCTTCAAGGTGCTATAGAGCGCCAGATCTCCACATGCTGAACAGCGTCCAAACAATAGGACATTCTGTGCCACAAGGACAGTGTGCAATACGTGTGAATCTCACAAGATCATACTAGGTACAGCAGTCAGTGTGAGAGCAGATCTCTTCTGGCACTACAAAGAGATCTGAGGATCACAGACAAAATCAAAGAGGGGTAAGGGTACTTGCAGGGAGAAAACTTTTCAGAATTACCAATCTGTAGCAGGTTTTTCATGGAAAGAACCCCATTGAAGGGCGGGGCGTGGTGTCAGGGAGCAACACTTATAGTCCAGACTAAGAGCAAAGATTTCCCAGAATCAGGGTGGATGTATTTGGCAAGAGGACATTCTAAGTGGAACTGCATCTGGATTCCCAGCAAGTATTCAGAGTGAGATGGCTCTTCAATGTCTAATCCAAAATAATCCGAGAAGGATGTCCCTCCTTCCAAAATCAGGGTGGCTGTCATTGGCAAGATGACATTGCAAGTGGAACTGCATCTGGACTCCCACAAGTATTCAGAGTGAGATGTCTCTTCAAGGACTAGTCCCTCCTTCCAGTATCAGACTGCTGGCTTTCCAGAACTTGTCAGGAAACACAAGGTAGGACAAGGTAAGGTAGAACATGTGCTCGTTTTCACATCTTGAAGCTTAGGGAAGAGACCTGCAGGCAGAGGGAGAACATGTCGTGGTAAAAAAGAATGCTGACACCTGGAAGAAAGTCTAGAGATGTGTAGGGTGCTGGGAGGGGGCAGCCAAGACCTGTACTAGGTGCTATATTCCTGGGAATGGAAAGTCAAAATGCGAGCTGGTGACCATGTCTCTGAGACTGTGAGTAGTACCAAGAAGCAAGCTGGATGCCACAACCCTGAGATGGCATGTATTACATTAGGGATCTTCCTAACAAGGATGCTGGGTCCTTCACTTATGCCCATATAGCGTTAGGCGTTCATCCATTCTGAGAACAGTTCTGCCATTGAGCTGTACCTGGCCCTATAGGTGACCCGCCAGGCCTTCATCCCTTCTAGTACTCTGTGGGAAAAGGAAATTAGAACCATAATCCCAAGCTAGGGGTTAACCACATGGGGGGGGTGTGGGCTACGTCTCCTGTGCTGCACTGGAAAGGGCACAAACACAAGACTGCACACGGAGGAGGACAGCATGTCATGCACAGGTATAGCACGTCATGCATAGGTATGGCACGGCATGCACAGGTAAGTGGGGCTGGACTGGGAGGGCAAAGAGTGAGGAAAAAAGGAAAGGTCTGGGCAGGTAGGTTATTCATATATTGTTTTAAAAGAGTGTAAGTGCGGGCAGCGAGGTACTGGGTGGTGGGAATTCAGACACCAGATTCCGGGGTGGAGGAGGTCAGTGTGGCAGGATGGGGACATGTGGAATGGGGGTTTATGAGGTGGTACCCGCTGTTAAACAGAAATCATATAGTGCCTCCGTTAGATTTATATTGGCCTAAGCCTAGTCGCTCTGCGAAGAAAACTGTGTTGCAAAGTTCCGATTTTGGATCGACTTCGCTGCCATTTCAGAATCATCCGCCATTTGGATTTCTGTTCATACATTCTCTGTTCTAAAATGGTGGACTGTGTTTCTAACTTGCAGCCAAGCCTCCCGACCTTTGAGTTCGGTTAATGGTTAGACTGTCCAAGAGCCGACTGTTTAGACTAGGTAATGAGACCTTGTACTATGTATGAACTGTTGTCCTAGCATTGTCTACGCTAACAAGCCTCATCCACAAATACACATCGGCGACAATGAAGTGCAAACGCCAAGCGTGGACACAGGCTGAACTACGTTATGTTGGGATATAGACTAAGGCTTACTGCGGAATCCAAGAATATACATCACCATTGTAACTTGATGTAAATGCAAACTCATGTTATCCTTCTGCATATTATTGTATAAGCTGTATGTGAACTAGGCACAAACTCTAGACCACAGATTATTAACATGATATGATATGATAGTGTATTTATATAGCGCCTATACACAATGTGTTTCAAAGCGCTTCAAGGCAAGGGAGGGAACAAGGGGAAATACAATGACATTCTTACAGACCATGAACAGTAATGATATGAAATTAACTATCGTACTCGGCCTGACGACATTTCAGATAGTGCAAGAGCTAAGACATAGATAAGGAAGGGAGGGGGCGAGTGGGAAGGAAATGGAAACAGACAGGTGACTACTGTGCTAGGCTTGACAACATTTCTGGTAGAGCCAGAGAAAACAAAAGGCGAGGGAGGCAGAAAGGGAGGGGAGGAACAAAACAAGCGAATGCCATACTAGGCCTGACGACATTTCAGATAGTGCTGGAGGGGGGGTGGGGAGGAAAAAAAACAGTAAGGGGAGGGGGGAGCAGACAGGCGAGGTTGTTATCATACTAGGTCCAGGGACAATTCTGATTGAGTAAGTGCATAGAAGAAAGTAAGGGGAGGAGATAGGAAAAGTGAGACGGGAAAGGAGGAGAGAACAGAGAGTTAGCAGTCAAAAGAGTGAAGAAGCAAGAGGGGAGAGCGAAAAGAATTGCAGAAGTCAGTAGTAACACATAATGTTGCAAGCCAGGATCCAAGATGAAGATGGGAACAGCATGATTCAGGGCCACCATGAGTATAAGATGCAAAGGAAGTCCAGCATGAGAGTTGAGAAAAGGTGACACTCCGTGAATCAATGAAGTCCATAAAAGTCAAATCCAGCATTGGCCACAAGACGGTGATGGTGAATCCAGAAGGTATAAGGACAGACTCCTGCAGAAGTAGGATGGGGGGGGGCTGAACAATATTATTCGAAATTGTATAAAGGCACAAAGGCTTAGGTGTCCAGCACTCTCTCACTCCTCTATTTGACGGGCTGGTACTTATTGTGGGGTGTTGAGAGCCAGAGAGCTATCTGTTTCTATGTAAACTGTACAGTAGAGTAAAGATCTGTGAATCTTTATAGCCTGTGTTTGGTGTATTTCCTTTTCTGGTACTCAGCCTCGATATTTCCTTTTTTTACACCACAAGGAGAAAAACGGGATGGCTTTCACCCCCCAGTAGAAGCTGCTCCTAAAAAGGATACAAAAGAGAGAAAAGGATCTTAGACAACTTTCAGTCAAGAAACTCAGATCATTTATTACCTCAATTCTTGAGCCTCCACCAGGCAGGACTTTCTGTTTTGTTACTGACAAGTTTTTCCTTTTCCATAATATGTATTTAACCAACCTCCCCTACTGGGCTTGTCAATAGGGGAGTTAAACAGTATTCTGTTGGTACGTGTGTTCCGTTTGTCCCGCGACTCCACACTCCCCTTTAGTAGAGTCTACAAGGAACTGATGAGGTGTGAACAGTGTTACTGAGCAGGTTAGATTTCAATTCACCGCTGACCTATACTTCCTGTTGACACTAATTTGACATCCATGCGGAATGTTTTCTTATTTTGCTAAAGCGGGAAGCAAAATATGACATAACATAATTTAAATGTATTTCCTGGTTTTCGATATTCTTACGATTAAAATGAAGGAAAACCACATTATAATTTAGACAAGGAGAAAAAATAAATGAAGTTTGAGAGGTAGTGAAATTTGTGTAAATATTTTTTAAAGGAGGGTGATTAACATGCTTACAAATAAGGAAGTTTAAAAGGTTAATATGTATTTTGTTATGAATTGGTTTACGGATTTTTATTAATATGAAATGTGAATAATGAAATAATGATGTAAATAGGAATACATATGGAAAAGGTTTTATTTGGTGAACCAAAAACATACATTAAAAAATAATGAAGACAACGGCAGCATCACCCCCTTAAAACACCAGGCAGACAATCTTCTCTGACCTGGAGCTTCCAAGACAAGAGTAGCAAATTCTCACTCTGAGGCAGACAATACTTTATCCAGTATAGTACCATAAAGTTACTGACGGCATAAAAGTCATGCAAAACGGATAAAAAGACATAGTAAAAAAAAAAGAAAACTGAATCACAGAATTTACATAAAACCTTCCATGGCTCCATATTTTAAAATACTAAAATGAGATAAACCAGCATTACACTTCGCCATGGGAAACAGAGAGGATGGCAAATCTCGCAGCCTCAGGAAACCCCATAAATCAGTCACCTCTCTGCAGAGTCAAGGCAGAGAAACAGGTGTTCTACCTTCATTAACTCTCGGGTCCGAAGCCTTCCTTCTAACCCCCCAGGCCCTGCAGATGTATCGGGCGGTTGCATGCTCTATGATGGTCAGTCGAGCCCCTACAGAGTCCCAGTGCCTCTGCGGCTGACAGAACACCGGCTGACCGCCACAACCGTCTCAGATATCGGAAATGAATAACAGTTTCCAATGCCAGACCCACAAAGGGGACAAGTACCCAGCCTGCCATGGCCCCAGGATTTAGTGAAAACAAAGCGAATGGTAACGTCCCGATCCTGAACCGCAAGTAGAGAGATCTCTCATAAGGTGGATGTTATGTTATGTTATTTTGCACTTATATAGCGCCTTATATACCATTTGTGTGGTCTGAAGGTGCTGGTAGGTTGAACGCCCTTGGGAACCGATGTATGCAGTCAAGATAACATTCAAAACCAAGAAGTAGTCTGGGCCCAACTTGAACTTGCGTGTGTCACCTCCATTCTAACCTCGCTTGTCCTCAGAGATGCTGCTCTCTTAATCCATAGTGAGGCGGATGTATCTGTGTTGTGCAGGGCCTCCCACAGTCCCGCTTCATTTAGCGCTGCCAATTGCTCGCTCACACAGGCTGCCCAAGGGGCACAATGTCCACCCTCCAGACTCATCAGGTGTCTCAATGCATCTCGGTACTTCACTAGGCCCTCTGTGCTCCACCCTCTAAGCCAGTAGGAAACTGGTTGGAGAGAGAGCAAATCTCCGATCAGGAGACTATTGTACTCCAAATAGAAGAAGACTGCGGGGGAGCTGTGTGGGAGTCAGAGCTGTTTTTTTCAGAAGCATGTTTTCAATTCTATTAAGGATCCGGGTCCTGCCGTATCGGCATATTTCTGCACCAAAAGCTGATGTTGCATGTTTTTGGTATAACTGGAGAGCAGATGAAATAGTCCTGCTTTCATGTCTATCAATCATGGCTGGTCGTGCTCTGACCCAGTCAATCTACGTCCTCCAGGTTCTCGGCATCCGACTCCTCTCTGATCTTGCTTCCCCTGACGTAATTATGGGAGGTAAGACTCCCCGCGCAGTGGTAATACGCCTGCGGTGCTCCCCCATCCCTTCATTGATGTTTATAGGGGTAAAGGGTCTAATCAGTATTTCTGTACGCTTAGGGGGGTATACCCGACAATCAATCGCCAGGATTCCTTGGGCCAGGTCCCAGGTCTGAAGGAAAACCTGAATATAGTCGGTGGTACCATTAGTGATTGGGACCTGAACACATCTGATAATGTCCTCTCTTATCATGGATAGGCACCGCTTAATGTGCCTAATCTAGGGTGACCAGACGTCTGGGTTTTCCCAGGACAGTCCAGGGAAATCATCCGACATCCCGTGGTCCCGGGTTTTTTTTTAGTTTATAAACCCCATCCGGGGTTTTGATTATGGGCCTTTTTTGCTGTTTTTTTTGCCGGGACCCGATTTCGAAATCCCGAAATCGGGTCCCGGTGCAACTTTTCCTGTGCGAATGGGGGCGTGAAATGCTTTTCACGCCCCCATTTCCTCCCCCTTCCCCCCCCAGATCTCTCCTCTAATGAGAGGAGTGTACCTGTTAGCACACCCCCTCCTTGACCCCGCAACGGGCCAACGAAACAGAAGTAAGACTAAAGTTGTATGTGTATTTTCTTTAGTCCTACTTTTATTTCCATAGCCCGTCCGGGTTTTGTTTTTAGAAAATCTGGTCACCCTAGCCTAATCCATTAGATGCATTTGTTTTTCAATGCTTCCTCGTCCTCAAAAGAACTTGGCGAGACTCTTGAGGCATTAACCATAGTGACAAAAGGGGCGGCGGGGGTCTATGAGGCGCTCTCTGAATATACCAATACGTCTTTTTCTCTCAGGCAGCTCTCCACCACAGGCTGCATGCCAGTCACTACGGTTGGGTTAGAACAGACGGAACATTTGTTTTATATATTTGGGAATGTCTGATATTGCAGATTGGGTCTAGGTAAGAACCGGTAACGCCTGGACGACCTTCCCCTTTCAACATATGCATAGGTATATGACTGCCTGGAATGTCAATGGAGGGTAGTCTTGGATTTCTTTTCCTCTGCGTGGCATTTGGTGCAGAACCAGATACCTTGTGGGTTTCTCAATTTTTGTTTTAGATGGCAATATAGGAACTTTATCTTTCAGTATTTTCATTTCTCCAACTAGTTCTTGCAGTCAATTTCCCAGCTCATCAACAGTTAGGGTCTCTTTACGACTATTGCGGAATGGGTTTAACAGCGCCAGTAATGGTGCCAGCGCGTTAAAACCACTATGCACAATTACGAGGTCCCCTCGAGGGACCCGCTCTGGATGTCTGGTTTTTCCAGTTGTCCATAGCGGTTCCCAAGAGGGGACCAGGGAGCTAACAGCGTTGTTAGCTCCCTCCCCTTTCCCATTGAGCCCTATGGAGGCTCGAATGGGAATGGGGAAGGACCGGGCCCGGGGTCCCTGAAGGAGGAAATATGGGCCCTCTGATGTCGGAATGGCTCGGTTATTCCTCATTGAAGGAACCCGGTATTGGAGCCCGGTATGGAGGCAGTCATGGTACTAATAGCACCATGGCTACCTCCAAAGTCATAATGAGGCCCTTAGAGTTTTACATTCTGCAAGCATTCCCTTGACTTCAGAGTCTGGGCTGTGCATGACCTTAAAAAGGTGCAGAGGTCCATCCAACAGGTCCACTCGGTTTTGCCGAGTTCCCACTATCAGTGTCTAAAGATCCACACATTTTCCTGATCCTAGAAGCCCTTGTCTTTTTGTTTGATCTATTCCTGCCCTTCTCTGGTTCTTCTGTCACAAGATCTCCATCAGCAGTGCAGACAACCTATAACTGAGGGGTATCAGTAGGTTTAATCGTGACCTCGCTAAGATCTTCGATCACCGGTACCGTTTCTGGGGCGACTTCAGGGGCCTCAGCTGTGGGGTGCAATTGCTCCCTGCAGGGGTACATTTTGATGAAATGATTTACAGAGCTTGTTGTACCCTCACCCCTGATATCAAATGGCAGTACAAACCCTTTTCCACCCTCTTGCCTTGGCCTTTTTCCAACTTCCAGAGGGTCAAGTGGGCCCTTACTGGGTCTGCGCGTTCAGGTGTTGCTATCAGCAACTTTGGGTAATAACCGATTGTCATAGGGGATCACTGAAAAGCCACAGTCCTCGCCTGGAGCCACACAATTGAACCCCCCACGCCCCCATTTGATATCCCCATATTCTCCACTGGGCACATTTTCCCCATTAGGGCCAAGAAGGCCATCTAGTAAACCTTCAGTGTCGGAAATACGTGTATTCACACCCTGGAGATGTTCTTCTGCCTGACTTCCGGGAGATGGCAGATGGAGGAGACAGACTTCCTTTAAGACATATCTATAGTGTTAGAGAATTAAAAAATATTGACTAGATTGTGCCAAATTCATAAAATATTCCTAAAACTGCCGCAATAGAATGTCAACCTAAGCCTTATTATGTTCTGCCTGCTAATCTGGCAAAATATTAACAATCAAACAATTCAGCAAATAAATTAGATGAAACTTGTACAAAGCAGTGCTTAATGATGCTAGCAATGGGTCAGCACACTTCCTTTGGGGAACTCTGCTCACTGATCAAATACAGGACGCGTCTTTACCCAGGGCGGAGGGGTACGTCCCAGTGACGAGGGAGCATCCGTAGTCTCTCCACTGGGGCTGGTCAGGCTGAATCGAAGCTCACTTCAGGGGTGCAACAGGCAGGCTGGGCAACCTCTGCTGCTGAACCCCTTGCAGCAGCAAACACTGCGCCCTTTCCCTGCCGTGGGATTCACCTATGCCAGGTCTGCTCAAGGAAGAAATGCCCCAGGGGGCGTGGCTTCACCCCTGACAGGCACCAGGGGAGGGGGAGGAACTGCAAGCTCCTGCTCGCGGCGCCAAACACTGCACCCTTTCCCCGCTTCCTGCTTCACCCTTGTGGGGTCTGCTCAAGGAAGATATGCCCCAGGGGGCGTGGCTTCACCCCTGACAGGCACCAGGGGAGGGGGAGGAACTGCAAGCTCCTGCTCGCGGCGCCAAACACTGCACCCTTTCCCCGCTTCCTGCTTCACCCTTGTGGGGTCTGCTCAAGGAAGATATGCCCCAGGGGGCGTGGCTTCAGCCTTGCGGGGTCTGCTCAAGGAAGCTATGCCCTAGGGGACGTGGCTTCACCCTTGCGGGTCTGCTCAAGGAAGATATGCCCTAGGGGGCGTGGCTTCACCCCT
Organism: Ambystoma mexicanum; assembly: GCF_040938575.1. NCBI lineage: Eukaryota > Metazoa > Chordata > Amphibia > Caudata > Ambystomatidae > Ambystoma > Ambystoma mexicanum. Next base: position 65,275,025 of record NC_090940.1, on the reverse strand, counting down.
GACAGTCACCAGGTAAGGGGGGGAAAATGCAAGCTCCTGCTTCTGGCGCCGAAGCCTGTGCCCTTTCCCCACCACGGATCTCATTCTGTTAATAAACACATATAGTGCAAACACTGCATTTAGTATTTTGGTATTTTGTCCAGAGTTGTAGGAACGATGAAAGAAATGGAGGGAGGCACAACAGAGTCTGTAATTTACCGTCACATTTTTAGTGAACAGAAAAAAATACACCGTTTTCTCTGTCTCATCATTTGTCTCCGACAAGGAAGACCACACCACGGACATTAGACTTCCGGTTGAGTGTTGAGACCTGTCGTGACATGACACACTGATCTAAAATTTAAAAACACTTCTGAATTGGGGGGACGCTGTTGCGCGCGAAGTGAATGGCCGCCTGAAAGAGGAGCTCCAGCCTGAAGAAGAATCATGTTTAAATTAATCCTCACAGGGTCTGTTTAAATACTGTGCGTACGCAAAATCGGCGACTAGAGGCTTGGAAGAACACACCCAGAAAAAATTGCGAGAATCCGTGTGGAGATATTTGGACAGAACACCAGAGCGGCTGCGAGGCGTCAGCATCGTGGACCTGGGGCTCCACACGCCAAATGGAGAGCTGTGGATTTGAGTTGGTGAGAAGCCGCATGGGGGAGGAGGCGGAGCAACCGCAGCCAACATCCAAATCCTGTGGGGCGACAGACGGACTCCGGTGCCTGTCCTCCATTTGGGAGCAATCCGAGAGCGGTGGAGAATGCACGAGAGGTGAGAGCGGAGTCGCACGGGCTGGAGAAGGCCGAGGCGGCGATGCACGCGGCTCCCCGCCTGCACTTAATCCGGTGTTGGCCTGGTGTGTCCCCTGTGGCTCTCCGGGCGGGTGTGGCCCCCGCGATCCCATAACACGCAAGGAGACAACAACAGTGGGCCATAACGTGAAGGACTGGAAGCACAGAGGCTCCAGAATACGGGCCGGGCAGTGAAAACGAAACGTGAAGTGATTGCAGCATGGAGTCTGGACCCCAACCAACGCATATAGAAAGTGGAAAGTGTCTGGAATTAAAAGCACCACCAGAGTGCAGTAAGGCTGGGATGGGTGAAGTGGCACATATAACAGGAGCGCATAGCCGCAGCTTGCTTTAGGTGGAGTGGCCACCCATAACAAGAGGTACCCAAAAAGAAAACAGTCGTAGTGGGACTACAAGCTCCTAGCACATAATAACGAAGTGATCCGGAAAGAGCTAGTGGGTACCCTCCAGCTCAGCTTTTACTCCAAGCCACACCACGATCGACGGTGCACGCAGAGGAAAAATCCTAACAGCCAGGCAGAAGAACCATTAGACCCAAGGGAAGACTGCCTGGCGACGCTTGTGCAAAATGGATTCCTAGCGATTAACGTCAAACTGGACGACATAGTCGCGACAATTGGCTCCTTGAAAGCAAGAGTTGAGAAAGAAAGTATGTGCATTACAAAAGCTGAAAACAGGATCAGCACGAATGAAGACACAATCTCCCAACACAGCCGCGACATAGCGCAGCTCAAATCCAAACTGCACAAAACTCAAAATAAGTGTGACGATTTAGAATCGAGGTCAAGGAGAAACAACATACGGATAGTCAGGGTCTCGGGGTCTTTCTGTAAAGGCCCTATGGAAAACAAGTGGAAAACCTTCTAAAGATCCTCCTAGGGGCAGACTCTTTCTCGGATCACTTCCTTGTTGAGAGAGCCCACCAAAACCTAGCACCACCACCAAAGCCGGGTGCGCCAACCAGCACTATAATAGCACGTCTCCTTAACTACAGAGACAGAGACACGATTCTATGGCGATCCAAGGAAAAGGGAACCTTAGAACACGAGGAGAGTAGGATACATATATACCCGGATTTCTCAACCGCTGTCCAAGGGCAAAGGAGATCCTACGAACCAGTGAAGAAGCAGCTTTTTATGCACAATGTGCCCTACGCACTAATTTTCCCAGCAAAAATGAGGATACAATACGGGGGCAGAGCTCACTTCTTTGAAAATTCGACAGAGGCTATGGCATATGTTGAAACCTCGATCCCTCTGCCCCCGAAACCAAACAGCGGAGCAAAATGTGAGATCAAGACCTGTAACAGAGAAACAAGACTCCGCGGATTGACCACAGCTTTGATATATATCCTTTTTGTTCAATAATGTTGAATATACGTTAAATATCAGAGCCTGATGAATGCTTATGAACAGTAGGGCCATGAGCCCCGATTGAGGGTGACCAGATGGCTGCAACAAATGATCCTCAGGAAAGTTCCACTGGCTAAGGGGATGCCCACTAGCAGGGCTTTGAGAGTTAAGGGACAGCATTATCAGGTTGGGGGAGATGATGCGGGGAGGGGGGCATTGCAACAAAGATTAACATGGTGTGTGAAGCTACCTAAGGGTAGAGGAGGGGAGTTGGGTCGGTGGGACCTAGTTGGAAGGGTCCAATACGTTAAAAACTGCAGACACACTGCTGCACACAATACATGGTCGCAGACCACACAGATGGAAAAAGCTATAACACAACACAAAAATGGCAGACACCAGGGCAACGGTTAATGGGCAACTAATAAAACTCCTTACATGGAATGTCAGAGGTCTCAATAACCAAGCTAAATCAAGAAAGGTGGGGACACACATTACCAGACATCACCCACAAGTAGTCATGCTACAAGAAACACATGCGCTCATGAGGGCAAACACAGAACTCCTTCGAAGCTGGGGGCAACAAAGATATTACACTGAATATTGGACTCAGGCCAGAGGAGTCCTTACACTAGTACACCCCTCCATAGGTTTCCAATTCGTGAAGAATAAAATTGACCCGCAAGGTCGATATGTAATAGTGTGGGGTAGTATAGCAGGAAAGAAGGTCATACTTGTAAACACATATGGTCCCAATATTGATGACCCAGACTTCTACATGGATGTTGTACTTGACATGGACCCCTGGGGGGACGAGCATATACTGTGGGGGGGAGATTTTAATACCATCCTAGATGTCTCTCTAGACTGCTCCACTACTAAAATCCGAACTCCTACCAAGGCTGCCACTACGATAACAAACAACCTATCACAAATGTCCATGGTAGACGCCTGGAGGACACTGCACCCACAAATGAGGCAATACACCTTTTATTCCTCTGTTCACTACACTGAATCCTGCATAGACTATTGGATAGTATCAACCACCCTTATGTCTAAAGTTACCAGTTGTGAGATATATCCCAGCACCCTATCGGATCATTCCCCAGTTTCCTTAGAAATGACCCTTGGCAAGGCAAAACCTTCATTAAGGAATTGGAGAATGCCACCAGAAATTCTTAAGGACCCAACAGTTGCAGAGGCTCTACATATCGAGGTGGAAGATTTCCTTCAAACCAATAGGGGATCAGTAGACAAAAGTGTAACCGTGTGGGAAACCTTCAAGGTCTGGGTGAGTGGGTCTTAATTTCCAAATCCACCGGCCTTTTGAAGTCGGTCGGAGCTGAATTGACAGGGGTGGAGAAGCACATAGCGAACTGGAATCACTATATACTAATACACATGCGGACAAGATACTAGCAGACATTAATTCTAACCTACAGGAATTCAATAGGCTGGCAAATATGGAACTCCTATATGTGGCGACCCCAATTAGGGCACGCTGGTATGGCGAAGGAAACAGAGCAGGCCGCACCTTGGCAAATCTATTAAAGGCTTTGAGACAACACACGCCGATATCCAACATAGTCACTAGTGACGGTTCAGTCATCACAAGCGCGGAAGGAATCAGTGACGCGTTTGCTAATTTCTATGCAGAATTACACTCAAACCACGACTCCAAAACACCTAGTGAGTTGATAGCCTATCTAGACAATATAACACTCCCAAATCTTGCAATTGAAAATAAACTCGTATTAGACCAACCCTTAACGCTGGAAGAAATCACTGAAGCGATAAAATCGCTAGCCAGTGGTAAGGCACCAGGGTCAGATGGGCTAAGAGCGGAACTATACAAGGAGTTGAACACGGAACTAGCCCCAATATTATTGGCGGTTTGGGAGGAGGCAATAGAACTAGGAACCCTACCGGAGTCCATGAGAGTAGGTATAATCACGGTACTCTTAAAACCTAGAAGTTCACCCCAAGATATGTCCTCATATAGGCCCCTTTCCCTAATAAATTGTGATGCTAAAATATTTGCTAAAGTGTTAGCCACAAGACTCCTACCCAATATACCCACGCTGGTCCATCCAGACCAATGTGGATTTATCCCGACTAGGTCAACGGCACTGAATCTGCGGTGATTATTCGGGGTCATTTCACAGATAAAACCAGAAGCACAGGCCGTGGTCATACCCCTAGATGCCGAGAAGGCATTCGATTCGGTGTCATGGGTCTACTTGTTCGCCATGCTCGAGAAATTTGGAATAGGCCCATATTTTTTTTAATGGGTTAAGCTATTATATTGTAAAATAGGGGCCAGGGTACTGACTAACTACATATTATCTGATTGGTTTGCACTAGGCAGCGGCACCAGGCAGGGCTGTCTATTCTCCCCAATACTGTTTTCTCTCACTATAGAACCAGTTGCAGCAAACATCAGGGAGCATCAGAGTCAGAGAGGTATTAGAATGGCTGGGCTGACCCATTCAATATCGCTATATACGGACGATACACTGTTATATATCCGGGAACTTGATATAGATCTGGGCCCCACAATGGAAGTCATATACGAGTTTGCAGAGCATTCAGGTTATAAAACGAATGAAGCTAAATCTGAGATCTTCCCTTTAACCCAGGCTACTAGACGCCCAACTAACACACATGGTCTCCAATGGTCACTGGAAAAAATAGGATACCTAGGGATAATCGTATTCAAAGACAATCCTTCCCTACGTAAATAATCATGAGCAGCTACTAAGCACAATATCCACCAAGCTCAAATTATGGGCTAGGCTCCCCATATCATTGATAGGCCGAGTTGCAGTACTGAAAATGGTGATCCTGCCAAAACTACTATACATATACACCAACATACCAATGTGGCCTGGCAGAAAGTTCTTCGATGCACTTAGGTCCCTAGCTGTGGAATTTGTCTGGAACGGGGGAGCGGCCAGAATGAAATGGGAAAAAATGGTTGAACCCTATGTCAAAGGAGGAATGGCGGCTCCAGATTTCGAGCTATACTATCTAGCGGCGCAGGCGCAGTTGCCAGGAAATGGTACGACTCCTGGGATAACATACCACACGTACACGTAGAGAAACACGCTGTGAGACCAACAGACATAAGATCTTTCCTATTCAAAACTAAACACAAAGATGGATGCACATTTGATCCAGTGAGTGCAACGGTACAGGCATGGTTCAAAATCTATAAGAGACTCCAATTGGAGACGCCATACTACACGGACGCTCCTCTCTGGAACTTTCCCGGCATTGCACCAACATTCGATACAGATATACAAAGAATCTGGGATCCAGATGGGGAGTTTAGGATGCGGGACATATACCCAAATGGGAAGTTTGTCAACTTAGTAGACTTTAAGGCTGTGGTGGGGAGGAATCAGTTGCAGGTGCTACAGTACCATCGAATGAGGCTGGCCTTCAAGGCTAGATGGCCATTGTTTCCGGATGAACCCCCAACGCAAGATTGCTTTATGTCATTATTCTGCCAAACGGGCACTAGTGTCTCTAAACTGTACGCAGTAACACAGGAACATACGCCTACATTGACCATGATCAAAACATCTTGGGAGGGAGACATGGGAATAACCATAGAGGACAAGAAGTGGATGAAATACTGTGAATTAACCAAGAAGGTGTCTATCAATTCAGGCCTCCGACAGATACAACTTAAAATGCTGAACAAACTGCATTTCACCCCTGTAAAAGTAGCTACATTCACAGAAAACCATGCAAGCAGTTGTCAGAAGTGTGGGAACGAATGTGCTTACTCATTTCATATGTACTGGGAGTGCCCATGCATCCAAGAGTTCTGGGGAAAAGTGGCTCTAGTACTGCAGAAGATAACACAGGTACCAGCAGACCTCACACCTCAGAAATATTTGTTTGGGGAAATCGGTAAAATGTCAGAGGTAACCAGAAGACTGTTTAATGTGGCGTGCACAGTGGCTAAGAACTGTATACTTCAGAACTGGAAAGGCCTGCATGCACCAAGTGTAAATCATTATTTCAAGGAATTGACATACGTTGATGAGTTCGAGGAACAATTCGTAATGACACTCCCAAAGACAAGCAATCCCAAAGACATTTGGGCCCCGTTCAGAGTATACCTGTGTGAGCTGGCATCAGCCGAAAACAGTCCAGGGAGGGCTGGAAATGCACAGGAACCGTATAAATGTTTAGATGGTGAATGAGATTTTGTGTTCCGTTTTTTACATGATTATGTAATGATGTGTTGTTGCAGTGAAGTGTACCGCAATTAATAAAGTTTTTTTAAAAAAAACACTTCCGAATTGTCCACCCAGGCACTTCATATTTTTACTTTTGCAAAATGGACTCTCAGCAAGAGGATGTGTCTGCTCTTTTTATTTCGCAGGCCCTACAAGTAATGAGGGATTATTCCTGGTAAACATTGGGCCTCATTACGAGGTTGGAGATAGCCATGGAGCTAGCCTCCAAAACCCTTCCGACTCCGCCCTGGTGAATGGAGCAATTACCGGTCCATTCTGAGGTCAGAGGGACCGGTAATTCCCCATTCACCAGGGCCATTCCCATTTGAGCGCCACAGGGCTCAATGGGAATGGGGAAGGCGCTAATAACGGTACAGCAAACTGCGGTACCGTTATTAGCTCTAGAGTCCCTTTGCTTAAGGAAGGACCCGCAAAGGGAACTCGTAGTAGGGAGGTAAGGGAATACCGGCACCGGTGCCGGTAATCCCTTACCTCCCACCTCGTAATGAGGCCCATTGTGTTTTAAGATGTACTGTTAAACTCTGTTTTGCACATGACACTGGTCAAGCTGAATTAAAAATACATTTTTCTCTCCATCTAATTTTTTGTTTGAGTATGCGCGCTGGTGGCGCGTGGACCTGTCGCGCCCTTTCCAGTTGTCTTTCTGTTCCAGATTAGACGTTGTTTTGACTCGCGGAGTAACTTCATCTGCGGAGAAGATCTAACCTCTTCTCAGTATCTTGGCAACAAAGATGGCTTAGCGCCGTCATATGATCTTTTAACTTTTTGCAAATGTTAGGCAGGAATAACTACACATAATGTTTCCAGAGACAATGCAGCGTTTCAGAGCTGGCCTGACTCTTCTAATCTTTAATAGCAATCTGGTGCGCCAATGAGAACAAACCGGGAGGCCAGGCGGGGTGCGTACCCAATACTGTCCTCAATATGCTGAACAGCCTTTCCTTTACAGGGTTGCTCTCAGAAGAATGTTCATGCTGTGAATGTCTGCTTTGCTATCGCTTTTCTAAAGCGACATCCGGTAAAGCTGTTCTGTGTATGTTGTGTTATGTTACAATGTATTTATAGAGCACGCGGTAACCAACAAAGGCAACGTGGTGCTAAAAAGCAAGAACGAATCTCGAAACGACTAAACGTGTAATGCTTTTCCAGGGTTCTCAAAGTTTGAGGAATACAGCTCCATAGCTGAGTTGAAGCCACTGAGAAAGAATGGCCGCCAATCCAGGAGGCCTTAAAACGAACCACAGAGATCAGACGCGGATCAGAGATCAAACACGAATCAACTGAGTGATGCTTCTGAACCGGAATATACGGTCTAAATTACGCCTGCAAATATCCGGCTCCAGAGCTGTAAAAACACGTGGTTGACCAAACAGAGTGCTTCAAATTGGATGTGCTCAACAACAGGAAGCCAGTGAAGATGGCAACCTACCAGGGAAATATGAGAGTGCCTTGGCATGGAGGTGGCAACTTTCACTGCAGAATTCTGAAAAGCGTGGAGCTGCTGCAATGGATAAGGGGATTGCACCAAGAGTAAGGTGATACAATATGCCATGCTCGTCAACACAAGAGAGGGTAACACTGGAGCTCTAAATTGAGAGGGAAGATAGGGAAGGATCCTACGCAGGATTTTTAGCTGGAAATAACCTCCCTGAAAAATTACACCTATCTGGAGTTTAGTGGATAGAGACAGAGATAATTTTACTCCCAGGTCTTTCACAGATAAAGCATGAGTTGTAATGGGACCCAGACCAGATGGCCAGAAAGCTGGAGTTCAGAAAACAGTAGCAGATGGAGGCCCCACAACCAGCACCTCAGTTTTCTCTGCGTTTAGTTTAAGACAATTATTAGACATCCATTCTCTCACAGCTTCGAGACACCCCAGAAATCTGGTCACTTTGTCAGAAAGAGGCAGATCTAGAAGGACCAAGATTTGGGTGTTGTCAGCATGAGAATAGCAGCTGAAGTCATGTCAGAAAATAAGGTTGGTCAAGGGTTAGATGTAGGTTTTAAAGAAAACATGAAAGAGGGATGAACCCTCAGGGACACCACATGTGCACATAGTGGGTGGGGAACAAAAGGGAGGCAGAGAAAGAGATTGAGTCCAATGAGAAAGGAAAGATAAGAACCAAGAAATAAAAGTACCAAAATACCCACCCTGGCGATACGATCGAGTAGAACAGCGTGGTCAGTCACGTCGAATGCAGCAGAAAGGTGAAGGAGCAACAAGTCTCTGTCTCCGCCACGATCATACAAGAGTGCTACACTTACATCATCTCTATAATCGTCAGCAGCATCGTGAGCATCAACATCATCGTCACTATCATCATCAGCATCATCAGCTGCAGCACCCTCATCAGCATCATCATCCGCACATTATCAGCATCAGTAGCAGCAACATCCTCATCAGCAACATCCTCATCAGCAACATCATCATCAGGAGCTTCAGCATCATCATCACCATCATCATCACCAGCATCATTAGGAGCATCCTCATCAGCATTATCATCACCATCATCATGAGCATTAACATCATCACCACCATCATCACCATCTTCCTCAGCAACATTATCAGCATCATCATCATCATCAACATCATCACCAGCATCATTAGGAGCATCCTCATCAGCATCCTCATCAGCATTATCATCACCATCATCACCATCCTCCTCAGCAACATTATCAGCATCATCATCTTTACCATCACCCACATCAATCACCAACAGCAAGGTGTTTAGAATGCCTCTTTACCTGATGAAGTCTGGCTGAGCACTGCGATATCACTCAGTAGACGGCCAGTTTTAGTTCTCCAAGTCATCGGCAATTAAGAGAACTCAGGCACTAGTAGGTTACACAGTTTTCCCATTAGCACTTTGTTTGTATCTGGAAATTGGCTGTTAACCATCATAGATGTGGTCAGTAGACCACATCATCACACTAATGTACTTTTGGGGGCTATATTATGTGCAGTTTTACTTTGATGACAAATTTGAGTGAAATCATTTTGCACGATTTGTGCAGTTTCAGCTGAAGTGCATGGAGCTACTATGCTTTGCTCCAAACCTAAGTTGGGCTGCATGTTGGGCGTTTGAAGCCATGGTACAGAATGAAGAACACTGCTACTCTATGGCACAGAGCGGCAAAACATGTTTCACAATTTTTCAAATCGGAAAGGTGTGTCTCAGTTTGAAGTATAGCCATTTGCTACATTTTGAATAAAGGCATATCATTTGAAAAGGAGTGTCTTCTTCTCAGTAATCCGTGTGCATTTGATGAAGTTTCTTGGTTCTCTGGCCTTCAGGGATGGAGAAGGTGATACACCCGTGACACTGTGGGGTGCAGTACAGTACACAGGGTGTCCCTTACATACCAGTGCACACCTTTTGTCTGCAGGTTTCATGTGCATGTTCTGATGATATTTCATTGATTCTTTGACCTTCATCTCAAGTGGAGAAATGTTGTGAGTCTGTCTTCTATGTTTATCGGGTGCACAGGACGTAGGTTTCATGCTACCAGATGATTGCAGGTGACTGGACTCAGGTGAATGCGTCATTTTAGACTGCGCTGCATTGATGGCTAGGATTTCCTTTCTAGGTCTCTTATGAAATACGCCTTTGAGTGGTCATCTTCTAAAATGATCTTCCAGTTAGCTGCAACATTCCTTCGTGTGTGTTTGGCTGGTTCTACGAGAGTAACATCTTCTGCATTGCTCTTCCTTTAATCTTATTCCCAATCTGTGGAGCATTGCTTTCTTGGTGGTGGTTACAATTGTAAAGTATGATGACATTAATGAAGGTGATGAAGCTGATGCATTTGAGGAAGGCGATGGAATTGAAGAAGGTGATGAAGCTGATGAAGCTGATGAAGGTGATGATGCTAATGAAGGTGATGCAGGTGATGAAGACAATGAAGGTGATGAAATTGATGAAGGTGATGAAGCTGATGAAGCTGAAGAAGCTGATGAAGGTGATGAAGGTGAAGACGGTGTTGGAGCTGATGAAACTGATGAATGTGCTGAAGCTGATGAAGCTGATGAATGTGATGAAACTGATGAAGGTGATGTAATTGATGAAGGTGATGAAGATGATAAAGCTGATGAAGGCGATGAAGCTGATGAAGGTGATGAAGGAGATGAAGGAGATGAAGCTGATGAAGGTGATGAAGGTGATGAAATTGATGAAGGTGATGAAGCTGAAGAAGCTGATGAAGGTGATGACGCTGATTAAGCTGATGAATGTCATGAAGCTGATGGAGGTGATGTAATTGATGAAGGTGATGAAGCTAATGAATGTGATGAAGGTGATAAATCTGATGAAGGTGATGAAGGAGATGAAGGAGATGAAACTGATGAAGGTGATGAAGGTGATGAAGGTGATGACATTGATGAAGGTGATGAAGCTGAAGAAGGTGATGAAGGAGATGAAGGAGATGAAGCTGATGAAGCTGATGAATGTGATGAAGCTGATGAAGCTGACAAAGCTGATGAGCGTGATGTAGCTGATGAAGGTGATGTAATTGATGAAGGTGATGAAGCTGATGAAGGTGATGAAGGTGATAAAGCTGATGAAGCTGATGAAGGTTATGAAGGAGATGAGGCTGATGAAGGTGATTAAGGTGATGAAGCTGATGAATGTGATGAAGGTGAACAATGTGATGAAGGAGATGAAGCTGATGAAGGAGATTAAGGTGATGAAGCTGATGAATGTGATGAAGGTGAACAATGTGATGAAGGAGATGAAGCTGGTGAAGGAGAATAAGGTGATGAAGCTAATTAATGTGATGAAGCTGATGGAGGTGATGAAGGAGATGAAGCTGATGAAGGTGATGAAGGTGATGAAGGTGATGAATGTGATGAAGCTGATGAAGGTGATGTCATTGATGAAGGTGATGAAGGAGATGAAACTGATGAAGGTGTTGAAGCTGATGAATGGGATGAAGGTGATGAAGCTGATGAAGGTGATGTCATTGATGAAGGTGATGAAGGAGATGAAACTGATGAAGGTGATGAAGCTGATGAATGGGATGAAGGTGATGAAGCTGATGAAGGTGATGATGGTGATGAATGTGATGAAGCTGATGAAGGTGATGTCATTGATGAAGGTGATGAAGGAGGTGAAACTGATGAAGGTGATGAAGCTGATGAATGGGATGATGGTGATGAAGCTGGTGAAGATAGAAGCCTTTGCTGCTGTCCTAAGTATTTATTGCATCCCTGTGTCCAATCAGGTGATGATGATCACGTCCTTTTATTCTCGGTTTACGATTATCAATACCAGTTGGATGGTTCTGCATTCTTTCTGGTGTTCTTTATAAGGGCAGCTTTGTTCTTAATAGTTAATACTTTTGGGATGTGTTTTTCTGTCTTGGGGAAAACAGGTCCTGGTCAGATGTTGGCTCAGTAACTGCTCACCTGTGTCCCCGTCTTCTTCCTGCGTTGACCTGTTCCTCACTCTTGATAAAGGCGGGGGATGGATTGATCTGCAGGATAATTTCGTAGAGGATTCTTCTGGTATCAAACAAAGTGGGGCCCGCTTAGTTTGTTTGGAGGTGGCACCACGGCACGGGTTCAGCTCACCCTTGCATGGTCGGGACCTTCTGAGTATTCTATGAACCTGGATGTGGACCATGTCTGATAGAACTTCTGCCTTCCTGACATTGAAGTGAATGGATGAAATCTGGGCTGGTTAAATGCCACATGGCCCTCTGCCATCTGGCACCACATCCCTAGAGACACACATGGCTGTTCATATGGGTGAGTCGTGCCCGCAGCTAGCGCCTTCAACAAATCCCCAGGACTCGTCATGTATGGACTAGGTGTGGGGTGTGGATTCCCTGTCAAAGGACTTGGGAGCAAAATAAAAACTGTGCACATATCAGACAGGCGTTCGATTACTGACTCCGGCGCGGACCACCTATTTAGCCAAAACGCTTAGTTGACACGGCACACGCGGTTCAGCTAAGGATTCAGTCACACGTCCACTATGCGCTTAAGCTCTTTGAAACACATTGTGTTTGGGCGCTATATAAATAAACTATCATATCATTTGGCGACTCCACGTAGCCCCCCCTTTGGGGCTCCAAAATCCAAAACATGACACACTTATCTGGGGCTTGATTTGGAATAGTAAATGCATGGACTCCTGCAACATGAAGGCGCCGAGGTCTCCATCGTGTTACGTTTACGCTTCTTCCTTTGACTGCGGTATCCCCTGGGGTGCTGAGTCCCCCGGGGGAACTAGTGGGAGACCACCCAGGTACTGTGTGCTTCTGCATGTGGCTGTTACCCTCCTTACTGTACCCACACCCTTGCCTCTTTGACATTGCCTAAAACTATCTTTGACTTTTGAAGACTTGATTTTTGACTCTTCACTTTTACATACTGACACCCTAGCTCTAATGAGAGCATAAGAATGACAGGATGTGTGGAAAACTTAGTTTCTGTGTGTTTTACCATCCCATGCATTTCTACACACCTGTGAGGAACATGCAGAAAACTGCAGATTCAGAGTCTTTGGGCATAGAGACCACTCAGTTGGTCACACATGCAGCTGGAGAAACCATACTGATTATCCTTTTTGAAAATATAACTGCAGGATTTATGAACTGTTGCAATATTATGTAAATAATAAAAAATGTTGGAATCATGACACATGTGGACCCCGCCACACTCTTTGAAAAGTTCTCTTGACTTTAACACCTATTGAAACCAGGCCCAAGTCATGGGTGAAGGCACAGGATTACTGCAAGCAGGGGTAACAGCTGAAGGCACTACCGTAAATTAAGCCCACACATACCACTAATCATGAGCGGGGCCCCCATGCAGCAAGGATAATGGCTAGATTCACTCGAACACAGAACCATTGAAGGAGAAGTGCCCAACAGGTCCCAGTACTGATGGCATCTGCCATGTTGCATGAGCAGCATGTGGCCCAGCAGTCATCCAAGCAGCCATACCATCAGCCTGCCCATTAACATTGCACAAGCCTGTCCAGCAGTCACCCCAGCAGCCTGTCCATTAGCACCCCCATCAGCATGCCCATTAGCACTCTACTAGCCTGTCCAGCAGTCACCCCACCAGCCTGTCCAGCAGTCACCCCATCCGGCTGTCCATTAGCACTCCACCAGCCTGTCCAGCAGTCACCCCATCAGGCTGTCCAATAGCACTCCACCAGCCTGCCCATTAGCACTCCACCAGACTGCCCATTAGCACTCCACCAGACTGTTCAGCAGCCACCCCATTGGCCTTCCTAATAGCACTCCACCAGCCTGTCCAGCTGTCACATCATCAGACTGCCCATTAGCACTCCACCAGCCTGTCCAGCAGTTACCCTATCAGCCTGTCCAGCAGTTACCCTATCAGCCTGTCCAGCAGTTACCCTATCAGCCTGTCTAACAGTCACCCTATCAGCCTGTCCAGCAGTCACCCTATCAGCCTGTCCAGCAGTCACCCTATCAGCCTGTCCAGCAGTTACCCTATCAGCCTGTCCAGCAGTTACCCTATCAGCCTCTCTAGCAGTCACCCTATCAGCCTGTCCAGCAGTCACCCTATCAGCCTGTCCAGCAGTCACCCTATCAGCCTGTCCAGCAGTTACCCTATCAGCCTGTCCAGCAGTCACCCTATCAGCCTGTCCAGCAGTCACCCTATCAGCCTGTCCAGCAGTCACCCTATCAGCCTGTCCAGCAGTTACCCTATCAGCCTGTCTAGCAGTCACCCTATCAGCCTGTCCATTACCGCTTTATCAGCCTTTCCATTAACACACCATCAGTTTGTCCAGCAGTCACCCTATCAGCCTGTCTAGCAGTTACCCTATCAGCCTCTCTAGCAGTCACCCTATCAGCCTGTCCAGCAGTTACCCTATCAGCCTGTCCAGCAGTTACCCTATCAGCCTGTGTCGGGGGGAAATTCTGCCGGGGTCGGCCGGGCCGTCCGCAGACCTCCAGGCAGGGAGGCCCCAACTCCTCCCGTGTGTATCCCAGATAAGATGAGATAGAGTATGAGACGCACACAAGGAGCAAGGTGACTCTGCTGTTTATTTACACAAAACGGCAGGGATGGGTCAAGGAGCGTACGCGTCCGTCCTGACACACACACAATCGTGGGGCTCGCAGGCCCTTTTTACTGCATTATGACGCGCTACTTGCGTCACTTCAGAAAGTTAACAAAAAACCTATCGCCACTCTTAATTGGTTGCTCGAGTGGTAGGGTTAGTATAGTACACATATAGAGAATGATATTAGTGGACAAGGTGTAGTCAGGTGGTATATCTGGGTTGTCCCTATAATTGGATACATAAGAATTGTTACATGAAGGCTCCTGAGGATTGGCTAATGTTACTGACGTCTGAGATAAGAGCCCCATGTTCTGATTGGTGCATCCGTGAGCTCCCCAGCCTGGGACCACCGTTGTTCCCAGCTCTCGGTGTACCTGTGTTTGCAACAATGTTTCAATATGGGTACGTGCAGACAATGTGAGGATTTATTCATAGGTGGAAGGCTGACCGCTCCCACTGTAGCAGGTGTCCATTGAGCCTTTCAAGTGTCTCGGCCTGTGTCTCGTAGTGAGGGACCCAGACGCCTTTTCTCTCCTGGGTTTTGGCATCTCGTCAGATTCGGCTTGGTCACGTGAGGCGGGACCGTGTTTGAGGCAGAATTCTGCACAATTAATATTGCTTTTCCACTGTGTGTCTGGTTTAATTTGTAGATATGATTTTAACGTTGGTACGCGGAGTGCGAGGTTGCAACATCGTGCCTTTGATGATTTGTTCTTGGATGTGGGCTTGCAACATTGCGACCTTGGCTGGTTGCTCCATCGGGTTCTTTCTGCAGGATCAGCAACCTGACTCTTGCTTTGTTAACGTCCACGGGAGCTCTTGTTTGCGGCCTACTCGGGCCTGGTGCTTAAGTAGTCTGTTTGGTTCATATGTGCTTTAGATTATAGTAGCATACATTTCCATGACCAGTATCGTGTTTCCATTATACCTCTCATGGTGGTAACGGGTTTCAAGGGAAGCGTGAGCAAGCGTTATAGATGAGTTCATGATGCATCTTGCGTTTCTACATTCTGAAAGCCTATGTAAAAATAATAAAGATGCACGTCCGTGAATATGCCTGTCGCCTACGTCAGAGCACTGAGTATGTTCTTCGTGTAGATTGGTGTGGAAATGTTAAGTGTGTATACTTGTACAGATGTGCTTCCCGTTGTCTAGGTCGTCATGGCATCTCTAACGACGTGTGGTTTTTAGTCTAGCTGATCCGAGCCGCAGGGGTCGGCATGGCCAGTGTGGGCTGTTGGGCAGGCAGGTGGACACATCCGTATGTTCCTGTACCAGGGTACCTGGTCGTCTGGTAAATGGACAAACTCTTCTCGCGGCGGGTGTCTGGGCCGTGACCCTCTAGGCCAAGCGCGAGAGGTGAAGGACGGGAGCCTGTTCTTCCATTCTCCCACTTCAGTCCCCCCTCTGGTCGACTTGTCGACCACAAACATATCCTTCTCGTTATCTCCTCTTACTCGCCATATCTTGGTTATTCCTCCGAGATGTCCATAATGGTTTACATGATCTTCAAATGACCAATACATGTATTCACATGTTCCTCCAGGAGTACAGTATACCCATCTTCCTATGTAGCTCCTGGGGTTCCTTGGGTTCTCAATCTTCACCGATGGTGGGTCTAGATGATTGGTGATGATTTGGGTGCGCAACTTCTCCCTTTCTTGTATTATCACACCTGTATGCTGGCCGTCATCTGCTGGCATTAAGGGGTGCATTCCCACCATTTCCAGTAACTCGTCAGTCGTTCGTGCTTTCCGGGCCTTCCAAAATCTAATTATGATCAGGGTAGCTCCAGCCAAAATAGCACATCCCACTATTATTTTCAGTCCATCTGACAGCCAAGATGGCATCCATGACCATAATAGTGAAAACCAGCTCTTATCCTTGTTTACACCGTTACTTTCGTCCATCATTTTGGAGTGCATCTGGGCCAATTGTGAAACTGCTTCTGTCAGTGTACCATTGTCAGCATCGTTGGCAGGTATGAACGTGCAGCAAGATTGTCCTATTTTTGCACAAACTCCTCCTTCCATTGCTGTGAGAAGGTCCAATACATATCTGTTCTGGAGTGCTACCATCCTTACAGCTCGCAGCTCCTCTTTAATTGCGTTGAACCCATTTACTGTTGAATTGATGGTCATCATTAGTTCCCACCTTGTTATTTGGAGCCATTTTGCATTTGCGTATGCCTGCAGTCCCGGATGTATTATTGAGGAGAAGAACATTGCTGCTCTGCTGAATAGTCTGTGTTCTGGCGGTATTGATGTTAGTTCCGTTTCCGACCTTCCCCACAGGTAATTTCCTGTCAATGGCTCTCCTTGTCTTTTTCTCCTGTTTAGGACAGTATCATTGCTGTTGGTCCCGTTTCCTTGCTCCTTCTGAAGTGGTGCAGATCTCTTTCTTCTCTTATCCCCTTCATCCATTTTAGGAAATTTCGCCACATCGACATGCTTCTTAGGTACCACTAGTGATGGTACATTGACATGTACCATTGTGCACACACCATTCCACAGGGGAGGCAGTGTATGATATGCCTTTTCTCCACAGGCCCAATAATGGTCCATTATTACTGCTGTTCCCGCTCCCCCCTCAGGCAACTCCATCACGCTTGCACAATTGGTGTTATATCCTACGTCCACCTCTCCTTTATGCTGGTAGCATACTTTAGGCGCAGTCAATGGTAGTATAGTTATCGGGTCTTCATCTTCTTCTACCCCGTGAGCATTGGTACATACTTGATCCACGTCGTCCAACATCGATGATTGTGTGTCTCGATAGTTGAGATAGTTTCTTTTGTTACCATGTTGCTGCCAACCACTCCTATCTCCCAGCTGTTGCCCAGGAACACCTTTCCTGTTATCGTCAGTAGCGGCCTCTCCCAGCATCCTTGTTTACCCGGAACTTCAGTTGCGTACCAATCACATGGTAGATACTGCAGTGTTACCTTCTTTGTTTCTCCTTTTGCAGGGCCACTCGTTATGTACCTGAATGCTTCAGCATGTAAACTGGTCTTGTGATAACTCAGATAGGTCTTGAGGAAGTTGTTTTCATATGGGTATGAATCTCGTGTTTTCCATGTCATGTGCACTACTGTTCCTTGAAATCTTCCTTTCGTTTGGAACAGGGCCAAATATATTATGCACTGTGCTGTTTTTTCATCTATTTCTGTGGCAACAAATGTTCGTGAAGCGCTCATGGCGTATGGTATTAATGAGCAAACGTAACAGCTATCCTCAGTTGTCTGCTTACCAATGCGGGTCATGTGTTGGTACCATATGTTGTTTGTGACGTGTGCTGAATCTTGTACATAATTATCAATACCTTTATTGTCTGAGTACGTGCTGCGTTTAACTCTATTTTGCTTGGGTGCAAAATTACGATTACCACCTGACGTAACACCTGTTGCAGCAGGGGACGGGGGTATATTAAGTTTGGGTGCAGCAATAAAATCAATAGCATAGCTGTACTGCCAGACAGAGGCAGCCAAGAATCCGGTGATCATAAAAATCCCTATTATTTTTATTACATATGCTAATTTCACCGGCATTTTGCTCTTACCTTGCTGCGGTCCTGGCAGCTTATTCTTGCGACGTTACAGTTGCCCGCCTAAAACTTCTCAAAAGTGCTCGTTATTAAATGTTAGTTTTGTTTCTTTTAAGCTCTCCCTATCAAGTGGTCATTCAGTGCCCAGGCGAAGAGCTGCTCCCACGCTACTCTGAGTGATGGGTCTCTTAAGACCGGCAAGTATGGGCGGAGGTGGGGCATGTAATATTCTATGGCCAGGAGGAAGGCTGTGTAGTATACACGTACCCTTCTCCTTTTTAAGTATGTTGGCCTCTTTATTTCGTATACAAATTGGTGTGACAATTCTTCTGGGTAGTTATCGTCTGGCAGCACCATCTACACCTGCACACTGAACTTGTTAATTAGTTTTTCTTAACAATACAATATTACGCAGTTCCTGTATGTGCGAGAGAAAAAGAGAACATTCACGTGTTTACATGTGTATTGGTGCAAGCAATGTCCTTCAATTTTAGTTACAACTGTACTTAGCAGTCAATGGGGGGGGTTTTGCGCTCAGATGGCGGAAGTATTTTTACTCTTTGAGCGAGTGATCATGGGGTGGGCAGTATGGGGGTCACCCCCTTCTTCGTCAGTTATTGTCTCCGAGGGAACAATTGGGTCGTTGTCTGTGGTGGAACTTTCTTCCGCTGTCGGCGATGTTGTTGCTGTTCTTCCAATGGACCTGTCGTTGGCGCTGGGGCGGGTCTGCAGTTTGTAGATCTTTACGTCATGTAGGTGGTTCCAGGCACGCTTATCCTTTAGTTTTACTGCTCTTGTTGATACGTCCTCTACCAGATGGGGGCCAGTGAACCTCTTCTCGTGCCACCTTCTATTGAAATTGCGAAGTAGTACGTGGTCACCTTTTGCAAGTTTGCACGAGTTCTCCTTTCCCAATTCCGTACTTTCGTCTTTTTCTTGATTGCTGGTAGACCCGCCCCGTGTGCGCTCGAGCTGTTGAGACACAAACACGACACTAGTAATCAAAGAAGACACATATTGATACATTTCATCTCCTAACACATTCGCTGAACTTTCGTTGTCGGTGAATGCCCTTGACGTTGGTGTTAGGGGAAGGCGCATTTGACGTCCAGTAACCACTTCGTGAGGGGTGAGGTGGTGGTCGGACCCTGGCCTGTTTCTAAGTTCAAACAATGCTAACGGAAGGCAATACAACCAACTTTTCTTTGTTGTTTGTTGTATTTTAGCAATTGCCTCCTTCAATAGGCCATTCAGGCGTTCACATACACCATTAGCCTGTGGGTGGTATGCACATGCAAATTTGTGTTTAATGTTCAGCAGGGATGTGATATGCTGGAACATTTCATTTGCGAAATGGGGGCCGTTGTCTGATCTTAACACCTCGCACACTCCCCACCTGGGGAAGACCTCCCTTACTATGAATTTGGCTGCTCTAAACGCATCAGGGTGTGAACAGGGCCCTGCTTCAATCCACCTAGAAAATGGACATACTACTACAATCATATACCTATTGCCTTGACAGATGTTGATCATATCAACATAGTCAATGTGAAGGTGCCGAAAAGGTCCTTCTGGCCGGGGTATTGTACCTCTTATCACTTTTAGAGTATGACCGGCCGTAAACTGTTGACATGTGAGGCAATTGCTGATAAAATTTGACACATGGGAGGTTAACTCGGGACAAAACCAATCTTCTCTAATTCGTGCTGCAATTATTTCCTTGCCTGTATGGGCAGGGTGATGTAATTGGCTTAAGGCGGTATTTAACAGTGCCAACGGTATTACAACTTTCCCAGTGCCACCCTGGCGCCATAGTGCGTCGGTTGGTGACATTGTGCATCCTCTTTTCACCCATACTTCTTTTTCGGCCATTGGTGCGGCCGCTTATAGCTCCATAATCTGTGTGGCTGGGAGATGGGTGTACCCTTCTCTTATTAACATCTCCCTCGCTATACCCCTCCCTCTCCCTCTCTGTGAGTCTGTGGGGTTCCATATCTCACCAAAATATGCAGCATATTTCGCATGTGCGTCTGCTGCTGCATTTCCTTTTGAAACGTAGTCTTCTCCATTGGTGTGTGCGGTGCATTTTACTAGGGCTAGTTCTTGGGGGTCGTTTATTACTTCAATTAGTTCAGCCAACAAGAGGGCATGTTGTACTGGAGTGCCATCAGCTCTCCTAAACCCTCTCCTTCTCCATTTTGATAGCCCTGAGTGGACAGTGGATGTAACGTATGCACTGTCGGAATATATAGTTACTCTTTTATTAAAACTTTCCTTTAAGGCCAAGATTAGTGCAACGAGTTCCGCCGCTTGAGCAGAGTAATGCTGTGGTAATTGTACACACTTCATAGCCACACACACCGGCGCCTCCATCATTTTTACTACTGCTGCCCCAGTCCTTCGTATCCCATCTCCTTGATCAATAGTTGATGACCCATCAATAAATAAAAGCTCACCTCCCTCTAGTGCGTTTTCTTCAACTTTCCTAGTACATGAGTACATTTCAGTTACTTGGGTGCAGTCGTGGGCGTAATCTCCCTCTTCAATTACTTCTGCTAGGAACCTTGCAGGGTTAACCGTGCTACATCTAACAATTGCCAGTTCAGCTTTAGACAAAATAATCTCATAACCTGATGCCCTCTGTGTCGTTAATGTGGACTTAGGTTTATTCAATATCGCAAATAGTGCATGTTCCACAAATAGTGTAGTTGGACACCCCATAGTTATTGCTGATGCTTTTTCTACTGCAAAAGCAGCTGCAGCAAGACCTTGTTCACAAGAGAAGTGGCCTAACATTATAGGGTCTAAGTGACCGCTGTAGAATGCTACTGGTTTATAGCCCATGCTAGTTTTTTGGGCCAATACTGCTTTCATCACGGCTGAGTCGCAATGTGAAAATATAAAGAAGCGCCGCTCATAGTCTGGGGAGGCTAGTACTGGAGCAGTTGATATCGCGTCTTTTAATTCGTCAAATGCCTCCCTCATTTCCATAGTCCATCCCAACTTTTTCTCCCCTTTATTTGCTTCCTTCAAACCCTCAAGCAGGGGTCCTATGTATGAGCTGTAATCAAATACCCATGCTCTACAGTAGTTGCACAGCCCCAGAAATTGCTGAAGTTCTCTCACAGTCTGTGGCACGGGAGTGCTTGAGATGGCCTGTGCTCTTTGTGGTGCAATCCTTCTTCCATGTTGGGATATCAGTTGACCAATGTAAAGTACCTGTTCCTGACAGTATTGTATCTTTTCCATGTCTACCTTGTACCCCTTTTCTGCCAGTATCGTCAACATTTTTAAGGAGTCCTCTCTACATTTGCTTTCGTTTGTACTACAAATTATTATGTCATCCACATACTGTAACACTGTGCTTTCCACCTCAACGTTACCCAAATCCATCTGTATTACTCTATTGAAAATTGAGGGTGATTCACAATACCCCTGTGGTAGTCTGGTATGTTTCCACTTTGTATTTCGGTAAGTGAAGCTTGTCAAATCTTGTGAGTCTGGGTGTAATGGTATTGAGAAGAAAGCATTTTTAAGGTCAATCACTGTAAATCGTGATGCTTCTGCTGGAATGCCACACAATATTGTGGCCGGGTTTGCTGTTACTGGATACTCTGCTTCTACTATGTTGTTCAAGGGTCTGAGGTCCTGTATGAAGCGCCAAGACCCCCCTTTAGCCTTGCGCACCGGGTACACAGCTGTGTTACATGGTGATTCTGAGGGGACCAATATGCCATTGTTTATAAGGGCCGTTATGGTTTCATATATGCCCTCATCTGCCTCTTTTGACAATGGGTACTGTTTAACTCTTGGTAGTATTGCACCTTTTTTCAATTTTATCCTTACACCCCCTATGCTTTTTATGCATCCCACGTCATAAGGGCTAATAGTCCATAATGATTTGGGCACCTTTGACATATCCTCCTTAAAAAATGGGACTGGGGTGCCTGCGGGTGCCTCAAGTGCCATTGCAATTTTCTGTGCTACTTGTTTGTGAGCCACTCTTAGCCACATTTCTACACTCATCATGAACACCATTTCATTTTCTTCCTTTTCTTCTGAGAACAGCTCTTCATCTGACACCTGTGTCAGCCTACATCCTTCTGTTAGTGCTATCACCGCCCTCCATGCTCTCCCTTCTTTATCTTGGGCGTGCACAGCAACATAATCAGCTGTTGCAATAATGCTCTCAATGTCCACTACAAACACCTTCCCTTCTAGTTCATTAACTGGTGTTTCTGGTCGGAATAGATAGGCTGCTGGTCTCCTCCATAGTTTCCCTTCTATCCCTGGCATCCATGCAAATGCCATGTCAGTGCCATATTGGAATATCTCGCCATCTACTGGCTCCGCCCTAATCGCTGTCTGTCCACAGTATGCTTGCAAAATCTGTCGTGCTGCGAGCATGTTAATCCCTGGAGTAGAGCAAATTATGCCATCCTCTGTAAAGGAGATCGTCATGTTCAACCTGTTCATTATGTCCCTCCCCAGTATATTTACTGGTGAGGCACTATAATACAAGAGTGGAACTGACAGATCATAATCTCCAATAGATAAGGGAACA
The DNA here is from genome assembly GCF_040938575.1 of Ambystoma mexicanum. Classification (NCBI taxonomy): domain Eukaryota; kingdom Metazoa; phylum Chordata; class Amphibia; order Caudata; family Ambystomatidae; genus Ambystoma; species Ambystoma mexicanum. The sequence goes on along the minus strand of NC_090940.1, from coordinate 65,252,444 downwards.
TTATCAGTAAATGGAACCAACCCTTTAGCCCCAGAAAATCCTTGGGTGTTCATGGCTTCGCCTGACATCTTAAATTTACCTTCCCTTATGCAAGACCGGGTTGCCCCGGTGTCAACAAGAAATGATAATTTTTTGTCACCTATCGTTACCTCTATGCGTGGTTCCTCCGCACTATTAGGTGTTACTGACAGGATGGGACACACCAAGGCCGTCTGTGGGCTGGCCTATTGGGGGTACAATGATTGGCCATTCCCTGTGTAAGGGTTGTGTCCCAACACCGTCACCCCACCCAATTGTGTTCGTTCATTTTGGGGTGGTGGTTGTATTAACGCTACTTGTTGTTGTGGCGGTGGCAAGTACTGTGTTATTTGTTGTTGTGGCAGTGAATAGGGTTGTGGCTGTTGTGTTGTTTGTTGTTGTGGGTCACTCCCTTTTTGTGACGTCTGCTGTTGTTTTATGCCCTGCTGTTCTTGTAATGTCCTAGGTTGTGCTTGTTCATTCCATGCTGGTGTTCCTGGCCTGACCCTACATGTACGTGACATGTGTCCTAATAGTCCGCAGCTCCAACACACGGGTGGTTCCCTGTTTTGCCATGGGAAGCTCCCTGTGTTGTCCTGGTATACGGGTTGCCCTATGGGGTAGTTATTTCTTAGTCCCCCAGCCTGTTGTTGGGTATTATATCCATATCCTCTCCCCCTCATAAACCCTCCTCTCCCTCTGTTATAACTATAATACCCAGTTCCTTGCATTGGGTACCCTCCTCCCATGTTTGGTGCGTGTAATTGCAGAGGCGGCACTTGCTGTATTACACCTTGTGGAGGCGTTATTTGTGCGGGATCTTGTGCAGCCACTACTTGCGTTGGGCTTTGGGCCATTGGTGTGGGCGTAGTTATTAGTGCCCCTTCCATTGTGTATTTAGTAAGTTTTTTCTGTACTAATTTGGCCTCTTCTGTTTTCCTATCCTCTTCCTTTTGTTTCATTTTTCCTTGCCATGTTCTGCAGTGATGTACTATAGTCAGTTGTATTTCTGGCCATGGTTTTGCTTCCATCCCCACTACTTTCTTTAGTTGTTTTTGAACTCCTTCTGGGAGCCCTTGTACTAGTATATGATAAAATATGGCTGGTGTTTTGTCCCATTGTTCTCTAGTTTCCATGCGCCACTTCTCTTGAACATCCTGGATATAATCAACAGGATCCTCATTTTCACCCATTTTACGGGAAGTAATGGCTCCTATGTCTGATGTGTCTGGGTACTGCACTCTCAGTGCCTGCCATAGCGCATGTCTGCAGTTTGCAAATGGTGCCCCATCATGCGATGTGTTCGTTATTGTTACCCCAGGGAATCCCGCTCTTTTCCAAATGTCATCCGCTCTATCCCCTAATATTGATATTAACAGGCCCTTCACATCTCCTACTGCTAGTTTCTGTCCCGCGGTGTGTTTTTCCATTTCATATATCCACTTACCCGCACCTCCACTTAGTGATGGGAGCCTACATTTTATATTTTCCTTATCCGTATGTTTCCAAGGTACATACTGTGGTCTAACCCCTCCTCTCTCCAGCAGTGGCATTAAATTCTGTCTTGTGTCACCCTTTACGCTCCATAATGTTGAGTCTTCACACCCCTCCTCTTCCCCCATTTCTTTTGCTACTTCAAATTCTTCCTTACTACCTCTTCTCCTACCTCCCTCTTCTTCCTTTCCCCTTTTTTCATCATTTCCTGTGTTCAATATGGGTATGTTTATTTGTCTGTCTTGCCTGCGACTAGGGAGGTCCCTAAGCCGACATGCATAAGGTGTAAATTCATTCATGAAGGGCGCGAGCTTTATTCTGTGCAGAGAGCGCGCGGTAGTTGAACATGTAGGGCGTGACGTGGGAGGGTGCGATGGTGATGTGGGTGGCGTGGTTTCATTGGTTTGTGTTTCCCCTATTCTTTTCACTTCCTCCTTACTTCTCTCCAGCTCCTCCCATCTTCTACTCATCCAGGGCGAATCTATGTTTGTTCTAGTAAGGTATAGTTTATCTAAGCTTTCCCTTTCACTCTTCCTTCCATCCTTCTCCACTCCTCCTTCCTCCTCACTGCAAAAATCATTCATAAATGGCACCCCCCACTCTGCCTTTTTTCCTTTTATTGTTACTGTTTTTAAGTCTATTAGGTCTCTTTCTCCCTTTCCGTTGTTATCTACTGTTCCCCTTTGTGCTGATGTTGTTGCTACCTCTCTACTTTTATATACATCTCCCCATCTTTCACTCTCCCAACCCCTCTCTTCTCTTCCTCCTTCACTCCTCTCCTCCATTTCCCTACTATTTTCCTCCCTTTTCCTTTTCAACTCCTCCATTACTTCGTTGCTCATCTGTTCCAATATCCTTTCATCCTCTTTCTTCCTTTCCCATTTCACCCTTTCTCTTTCTACTATACTCTCTATTACCTTCCCCTCTTCATATTTCTTAGTTGCCTCTGATATTATCCTCCTCCTCCATATTTCCATTTCTTTTTCCTTTTCTTCTTCTTCCTTCTTCTTCTCTCTCAGCACTACTCTTGATACCCTATCTGCTGCTCCTTTTACCCTTTCAGCTTCTCTCTTTTGTTCCTCACTTCGTTCCCTTAATTTTTCCAATTCGTCCTTACCTTCTTTCCTTTTCCTCACTCTCTCTCTTTCCTCCCGCTCAAGTTGTTTGATCAGTTCATTCTGCTCATCCCTTAGTTCTGCTAATCTTTCCTCCAAAATCTCTTCCTTCTGCCGTAGTAGCTCCTCTCCCTTCATTTCACTCTCTCTGGCACTATCCTCGTTTGTTCTCCTTACCGCCTCCCTTTCTTCTCCAGTTAGTGAGCCTCGTAATTTCAACAATATCTGTGCAGCTATCCACTCATCGTTTCCTATCTCTACAGTCTGCTCTTCTCTAATCCTCCTGTCCCCCATTGGTACCTTCCCATGAGCCACATATGGTGGAGGGCTGTATGCCGGGTTTGAGTATCCTTCAGCCGCCCTTAACTGTCCTGCTATTTCTCCTAATTCTCTTAAAGGGTACAACCCTCCTCCCTCTGTTTTCACTCCCGGTGTTATGGGTATCCCATTGCTCGGTTCCTTTTTTATGTCGTCTGATTTATCAATCATTTCTCCTCCCTGTCTTTCGTTCCCCGTATTCTTTGTGCTTTCGTACTCCTTTTCCCCACCCGTTCCTTCTTTCTTAATCTCCTTTTCTTCCGGTGTTTCCCCCATAGTGAACATTCCATTTGGTCCTGGTCGAGACCCCTGGAACATCCTCCATAAGTTAAACACCTCCACATGGTTTGCCAACTTCTTCCCCTTGTATGTATTGTGCAGATGGTTCAGTAGTGAATGTTGGGCATATGGATCGAAACTACCATTAGGCGGCCATGGTGTTAACATTTTGTTATCTGTCCCCTGGGTCCACTCTATGCTGTACTTAATTAACTTCTCCCTATGTGGTGGCAGTGTGGTGCATATGTGCTGTAGTGGGGTAGTGAGGGTGTTCCCCCACCCTCCCGACCCTCTCCCGTATGACATAAATTCACTCCCCTTGTTACCCTTCCCCTTACTAGCAGTTTACGATATACAACCTTGTATTGCTTACCTCGCCCCGCAAGTGTGGGGACTTTCGACACTCCTTTTGACAAATTATGCAATAATAATAAATATGATGTTATATTATATTCCTTCCCCTACGGCCCCCTGCGGCCGAAGTGCACGCAGCCCCCTGCGGCTGCGTACCCCTTACGATGATCTTATACAGTCGTCCTGTTTCTCCGTTCTCCTCCCCCGTTTACACTTGCCGTGGCCGGCGTTCTCCGTGCGCAGCCACGCCCCTTTCCCCTTTGGTTTATAGTTTATCTCCGTACCAGCTCCTTTATCGTGCTTCTCTTCCCCACCACTCTCAAACCCAAAATTCCTTGTGCTAGCGATATCCTATTAAATCCCTACTGGTGACGTCACCGATTTCTTCGAGCTACTGGTGTATTCTTGTTATGGTTTTTTAAGTTCAAAATACACTTACAACCTACCCCGCTAACCCTACAGCTGTCTTCCTGTCTCTCCTGGAACAAGGTAATCTCATCAATATTATAACCGGACTGCGCACGCTGCGTCGCCTCGCGTGTGATACGCCCCTCAACAGGAGGGCTTAACCAGCCAATTATCTTCCGTTTTGGGCAACTATGTGACTAGCTACCGGCCACAGGGAAACGTCATCTACCTATCGAGTTTCTTGCTCGAACAATAGGGAACCTCATCTACTCATTGATCAATAAATGTCAAGTCGTAGGAAACCACACACACCCATCCTCACACTTAATCGCAATTTAGACCATCAGTGTCTTACGAGCGGCTGCACGTGATGTTTTCGTGCCCCGCCCCCCTCTTTCGCGTAACGTTAGCTCACTGTTACGAGCGGCTGCACGTGATGTTTTCGTGCCCCGCCCCCCTCTTTCGCGTAAAGTTAGCCAACTGTTCTCGCACTCGTTTTCCTACCATTCACTCCATTAGCAACACTCAGTTAAACCTTCGCCGCACATCTCTACAATACCTCCCTTATTTACTTCCTCCCCCTCCCTCACAATTTCGCATTGCTCGTTGTGTGTGTCATGCTCACCAAGTTCTCTCGATGCAGGGCCGCTCGACTGCGTGCACCCCTCCAAGCGGCTCGCCACCTCCCCTCGTCTGGACCACGTCTGGACACTCGCCAACCGCGGGCGGGATACTTCTCAACCGGCTCCCGAGGGCCAATATCCGGATTGCGCTGTCCGGTCGTCTCGCAGCTCCGCGATGGTCCTGTAGTCCTCAGAAGGGGGCAACGGCAGAGGGGGCCGCGCCGCCGGGCCTCCTCGCAACGGGAGTGCCTGGAAAAAGTAAAAATAAAAGTCGATCTTAAACAGATCTCAGCAGTGCCTCCAACTTGTCGGGGGGAAATTCTGCCGGGGTCGGCCGGGCCGTCCGCAGACCTCCAGGCAGGGAGGCCCCAACTCCTCCCGTGTGTATCCCAGATAAGATGAGATAGAGTATGAGACGCACACAAGGAGCAAGGTGACTCTGCTGTTTATTTACACAAAACGGCAGGGATGGGTCAAGGAGCGTACGCGTCCGTCCTGACACACACACAATCGTGGGGCTCGCAGGCCCTTTTTACTGCATTATGACGCGCTACTTGCGTCACTTCAGAAAGTTAACAAAAAACCTATCGCCACTCTTAATTGGTTGCTCGAGTGGTAGGGTTAGTATAGTACACATATAGAGAATGATATTAGTGGACAAGGTGTAGTCAGGTGGTATATCTGGGTTGTCCCTATAATTGGATACATAAGAATTGTTACATGAAGGCTCCTGAGGATTGGCTAATGTTACTGACGTCTGAGATAAGAGCCCCATGTTCTGATTGGTGCATCCGTGAGCTCCCCAGCCTGGGACCACCGTTGTTCCCAGCTCTCGGTGTACCTGTGTTTGCAACAATGTTTCAATATGGGTACGTGCAGACAATGTGAGGATTTATTCATAGGTGGAAGGCTGACCGCTCCCACTGTAGCAGGTGTCCATTGAGCCTTTCAAGTGTCTCGGCCTGTGTCTCGTAGTGAGGGACCCAGACGCCTTTTCTCTCCTGGGTTTTGGCATCTCGTCAGATTCGGCTTGGTCACGTGAGGCGGGACCGTGTTTGAGGCAGAATTCTGCACAATTAATATTGCTTTTCCACTGTGTGTCTGGTTTAATTTGTAGATATGATTTGTGAGTGCGAGGTTGCAACATCGTGCCTTTGATGATTTGTTCTTGGATGTGGGCTTGCAACATTGCGACCTTGGCTGGTTGCTCCATCGGGTTCTTTCTGCAGGATCAGCAACCTGACTCTTGCTTTGTTAACGTCCACGGGAGCTCTTGTTTGCGGCCTACTCGGGCCTGGTGCTTAAGTAGTCTGTTTGGTTCATATGTGCTTTAGATTATAGTAGCATACATTTCCATGACCAGTATCGTGTTTCCATTATACCTCTCATGGTGGTAACGGGTTTCAAGGGAAGCGTGAGCAAGCGTTATAGATGAGTTCATGATGCATCTTGCGTTTCTGCATTCTGAAAGCCTATGTAAAAATAATAAAGATGCACGTCCGTGAATATGCCTGTCGCCTACGTCAGAGCACTGAGTATGTTCTTCGTGTAGATTGGTGTGGAAATGTTAAGTGTGTATACTTGTACAGATGTGCTTCCCGTTGTCTAGGTCGTCATGGCATCTCTAACGACGTGTGGTTTTTAGTCTAGCTGATCCGAGCCGCAGGGGTCGGCATGGCCAGTGCGGGCTGTTGGGCAGGCAGGTGGACACATCCGTATGTTCCTGTACCAGGGTACCTGGTCGTCTGGTAAATGGACAAACTCTTCTCGCGGCGGGTGTCTGGGCCGTGACCCTCTAGGCCAAGCGCGAGAGGTGAAGGACGGGAGCCTGTTCTTCCATTCTCCCACTTCACCTGTCTAGCAGTTACCCTATTAGCCTGTCCAGCAGTTACCCTATCAGCCTCTCTAGCACTCACCCTATCAGCCTGTCCAGCAGTTACCCTATCAGCCTGTCCAGCAGTTACCCTTTCAGCCTCTCTAGCAGTCACCCTATCAGCCTGTCCAGCAGTCACCTTATCAGCCTGTCCAGCAGTTACACTATCAGCCTGTCCAGCAGTCACCCTATCAGCCTGTCCAGCAGTCAACCTATCAGCCTGTCCAGCAGTCACCCTATCAGCCTGTCTAGCAGTCACCCTATCAGCCTGTCCATTACCGCTTTATCAGCCTTTACATTAACACACCATCAGTTTGTCCAGCAGTCACTCCATTAGTCTGTCAATAAGCTCCCCGTCAGTCTGCCTATTAGCACCCCATCGCACTGTCCAGTAGCCCCCGCATCGGCCTATCCATTAACACCCCAACAGCCCGTCCGTTAGAACTCAACCATCCAATGCACCTGCCCTCCAATCGGTACCATATCAGCAGCATTGGTAGGTGAAGGTGGATCTTTGTCCGATGCAGGTGCCTCCCTCTGGAATGGCCTCCCTGCCCCTCTTCTCAACCAACCTAGCTTGAGACTGACACTCCAGCTTGCTAGACAAATTCAACAGCAGGGTAGCCATTGTTAGAAGCATGTGACTGGGCACACTTGAGGCTGACCTCTACCATCCAGCGGTGGAGGGAGTAGTTATATTGGGGAACACTGTACAAATTACCCTTTGTGCTGCATAGGGCTTGAAGCTTTCCAGGCCACTTTTAGGGCAACCGTGACCGCCATCCCAGCCTCAAGCGCTGGGCTCCTGGTCGGACCACATGTCCCTTACGGTTCCCGTTAAGGGACCAGGGAGCAATAACGGGCCCGCTACTAGCGGGACCGTTATTTGCGCATTCCCCATTCCCATTGAGACCTATGGGGGCTCAAATGGGAATGGGGAATGGCTTTTGGAATGGGGACTTACCGGGTCCACCTAGGGCGGAATGTCCCGGTAAGTCCCCACTCCACCAGATCGGACCCTGACACGACTTTGGAGGCAGCCATGGCTCTAATAGCGCCATGGCTACCTCCACAGTCGTAATGAGGCCCTATGTGTTCCCAGGAGTGTGCCGCAGACGCTCACGTGCGCCTAGCAATCCCTTCTCTATTCACCCCCAATGGCCCAGAGATGTCTAGAAGCTTCCGCAGAGGCTGGTTATTATGCTCCCTGTACTCTGTGGGTCTCCCAGGTTATTGGGGTCCCTCTGTCTGGAGTATTCAGTTCTAAGTTCAGGATTCTCAAGCAGGGCACAGACAAAGGGGCTTCTACGCTTTCCCCCCATACAGTACACTAATGGTAATGTGAATGGTTCCTGGGAAACATACATCACCGCCTTCATGGCGCGCACAGTGGGTGGCACTGAACTGCTGCCATAATCTGGAGAGGGGGGCAGGGGGGAGGTGGAGCCCCTAGAAACATGCTAAATAAGTACCCATGGAAACTTGCTAAATAAGTGCTCTTAGAAACCTGCTAAATAAGTGCTCTTAGAAACATCCGACATATAACGCCTCCAGGTTTCATCTGCCCTCCTCCCCCAGTCCTCTTCAGCACTCTCATCTAAGGTGATGTCGCTGCACCTGTCCCCAGGGTAAGGTTTCAAACCCATGTCCTGAAAGGGTTAATGAACGCTGAGAAATGAAATCGTCGGCAAACAGCAGTGGCATTTCAGGGAGGCGTTCAGATGGCAATACCCACAGATTCCCGACCGATGGAAGATAGTATGCTAAACTGGAGACCCGTTTACATTTCTTTAACACTCTGTTATATTAAAATCATAATGAAAAAGACAGAATTGATGCCAGAATGAATTAGTTCTGAGTGCTGGAGGAAGTTGCGCGCTTCCATATTAAGCGGGGATGATTTCTATTTGCCTATTAACGAGATAAAAATTCTCTTAAACTTGTAACACGATGGGGCTCGTGAATGCATTTCTATTGATGCGCTGCCCATGAATGATTGCTGCAGCAAAATGAAGATGCATTTATGAATGAAGGGCAATCTGGCCTACTCTTGTCACGGTCCATCTGCCCATGGACAGGTGTGCAGTGCAATGCTACCACCTCCAGGGGGCACACATGGGCAACTTCTTTGGCAGTCGCTGCAAAGAGGCCATAGACCGAAAGAGCATCACGTTTGCTATGTGTTCTTATGTTCTTGTGCAATAAATCAGTGCCCATAGAAACTTGCTGAATAAGTACCAGTAGAAACTTCCTAAATAAGTGCTCTTAGAAACTTGCTAAATAAGTACCCATAGAAGCCTTCTAAATAAGTAGCCATAGACATTTGCTAAATAAGTGCCCTTAGAAGCATGCTAAATAAGTGCCCTTAGAAGCATGCTAAATAAGTGCCCTTGTAAACTTGCTTAGAGTGCCCTTAGAAGCATGCTAAATAAGTGCTCTTAGAAACTTCCCAAATAAGTACCCATAGAAACTTCCTAAAAAAGTACCCATAGAAACTTCCTAAATAAGTGCTCTTAGAAACTTGCTAAATAAGTGCCCATAGAAACCGGCTGAATAAGTGCTCTTAGAAACTTGCTAAATAAGTACCCATAGAAACTTGCTAAATAAGTACACTTGCTAAATAAGTACCCATAGAAACTTGCTAAATAAGTGCTCTTAGAAACTTGCTAAATAAGTACCCATAGAAACCTTCTAAATAAGTACCCATAGAAACTTGCTAAATAAGTGCCCTTACAAGCATGCTAAATAAGTGCCCTTCGGAGCATGCTAAATAAGTGCCCATAGAAACCGACTGAATAAGTGCTCCTAGAAACTTGCTTAATGAGTGCCCTTAGAAGCATGCTAAATAAGTGCTCTTAGAAACTTGCAAATAAGTACCCATATAAACTTCCTAAAAAAGTATCCATAGAAACTTCCTAAATAAGTGCTCTTAGAAACATGCTTAATAAGTACCCTTAGAAACTTGCTAAATAAGTACCCATAGAAACTTGCTAAATAAGTACACTTGCTAAATAAGTACCCATAGAAACTTGCTAAATAAGTGCTCTTAGAAATTTGCTAAATAAGTACCCATAGAAACCTTCTAAATAAGTACCCATAGAAACTTGCTAAATAAGTGCCCTTACAAGCATGCTAAATAAGTGCCCTTCGGAGCATGCTAAATAAGTGCCCTTAGAAGCATGCTAAATAAGTGCCCTTGTAAACTTGCTAAATGAGTGCCCTTAGAAGCATGCTAAATAAGTGCTCTTAGAAACTTGCAAATAAGTACCCATATAAACTTCCTAAAAAAGTATCCATAGAAACTTCCTAAATAAGTGCTCTTAGAAACATGCTTAATAAGTACCCTTAGAAACTTGCTAAATAAGTTCCCATAGAAACTGGCTAAATAAGTGCTCTTAGAAACATGCTAAATAAGTAACCATGAAAACTTGCTAAATAAGTGCCCATAGAAACTGGCTAAATAAGTGCCCTTAGAAACATGCTAAATACGTACCCATGGAAACTTGCTAAATAAGTGCTCTTAGAAACTTGCCAAATAAGTACCAATTGAAACGTGCCCTTTCAGCACAATGGCTCTGGAAAAATGGAGGATGTCCTCGATTTGAGATGGGAGTGCCTGGCCACTTGGAAGTCAATTGGAAATGTGCTTGGCTGGATATTTTCAAGTGAGGCCTGCAGCTACTCACGGACATGCCCTTGAAATCCATGGTGGCCCATATATTTCCCTGGGTGGCTGGGGATTACAAAACACTTCTTGTAAAGCCCAGTGGGGAAGGGCATGGCACCCTCAGAGTACCTTTTCTGTTTTTTCTTAAAAGCTCTGACAGGAAAGCCTCTACAACAAGGAATGCAGCAAATTTTTTAAGGCGTGTGGAGGAGAGGTAAGGCCATTGCAGGGCAGCGCAATACTTATTTTTCAGCACAGCAAGGACACGAATATCAAAAAGCAGTGCAACATTTCATTAAATTAAATGATGGTCACACCCGGGCTGAGCCAAGACTTACCTGGCAGGATGCTGTGGTCACGTCTTTCAGAGTTCAGAAGCACTCTGTGGTTCAGAAGACGTCACGTATTTTATTGTGCCAGGGGGCAGAGGCGTTGCTACGGAGGGCTGACGGGGCTATAGCCCCAGATCTTTTGGTTGTAGCCCCGGATAGAAGCTCAGGAGCTACAGCCAAAAGACTAGCTAGCCCCGAGTCCGCCAGTCCTGACATTAGAATAGCCCCTGATCTTTTCCAGACCTAGCAACACCCCTGGTGCCAGGTCTCCTCAAATGGACCTCGCTGTCAGGGATAATAGAACATAAAAAGAGACAGCAGACCATTCCACTGATCGATGAGACAGGTAACTTTCATATATATATATAATTGTTTATGCTGCACCCCTCTCCCTCACCTCTTGCTTTTCGCCGGCTCTACCAGAAATGTCGTCCGGCCTAGTACAACAGTCGCCTGTCTGTTTCCATTTCCTTCCCACTCTCCCCCTCCCTTCCTTATCCATGTCTTAGCTCTTGCACTATCTGAAGTGTCATCAGGCCGAGTACGATAGTTAATTTCACATCCTTACTGTTCATGGCCTGTAAGAATGTCATTGTATTTTCCCTTGTTCCCTCCGTTGCATTGAAGCGCTTTGAAACACATTGTGTATAGGCGCTATATGAATAAACTATCATATCATATCATATCATATCATTGTTTTGGTTGAAATTTCAACCTTAGAATATTAAGAAAAGGCGCAAAAAATATACAGATCAATTACATAAGATATAAGATTTGATTCACAGACTGGTAAATAGATATTTCTCAAGCTATTTCAAACATGACATTTAAAAATCTTATAGATGTACACAAGTAGGAATAAAAACCAGAAAATAAAATCAGTATGCAATTGGTTAAAAAAATATGTTAACTAGACTATAAATATGCGAACAGTTAATTGATCAAATTCAGTTTTAGCAAATGATTACCAACAGCTAAATTTAACGAAATGGAATGTCCATTAATGATTATGTTCCACATGGATGCGGGTGTTAGAAGCACGAAATCAGAAAAGAATTTGAAAAAACAATATTTTCTTTGGATAACTAGGCTTGGACAGTGGACTATTAAGTGATTTAGTATTTCTATCTAAGTATTCTTCTTAAAGAATCCACACCATGGTTGCAAATGAGTCGATTTAGGACGAGAGACTAGAATTTCTTTAGTCGGCCAAAGGTTACATCTAAATTACATGTAATTACTGCAATAGCCGGGGTCAGGACATTTTTGTAAATGTGTTGGGATCTGATTTCACTTTTTATTCTTTAGCATTTTGCAATTTCCAGTCTTAAATTAAACATACTGGTTACACTCCTCCCAAGAAGAACGCCAATCGTAATCCCATAACATACTTTTTGCTCTTGTGGGAGCATGAAGGAGTATGTTTTCTTCAATGTCTGCCTTGAGCATTAGTTTGAGACAGTGGTTCTTCCAACAGCTAAATGATGGTTCATGGTCAACTTGTAATGCTGAAGCCAAGGCTGGAGGTAGGCTAGTAGCGGTTGATTCATTTAACAGGCATTTCCCATATAACATGATCATATGCCAGCCTACTAGAATTTTTAAGGATAATAGGTCTAGTTCGTGACAAATGATTTATATGGGCAAGGATCGGGGTAGACAGCGGATCTTCTTCCAAACGATTCCTTCTAAGAGATCCCATTTTGGACAGTGTTCAGGGACTTTGGTGCGGGCAGCGTCGGCAATGATGGGAAGCGCACCTTCTGTTTATAAAATTTTATGACTGGTATGTGTGAGAATTTCCCTTACTTGAGTTTTAAAATTGTGGCTTGGGCAGCAAGGAGCTTTGCCTGCTCCCTCGTCGCTGACTCCCCCTGCTCCCCCTTCATATGTGTGTGGTTTGTCTGTTGTCTTCCATGTGCGCTCTGAGGCCCAAGGGCGTGTGGCACATCACAAAAATTGAAATAAATAAATAAATAAATTAATAAATTCCATTTTATGTCTTAATTCTGTTTTTTAAGGGGAATCTACTCTGCTGCTGTTAATATTTTGGCCCAAAGACCTACATTCCTGGACCACATCAAGTTTATTTTTAATCTATGGTCCATCTATACCGATTTGGACATATTGATTTGTGTGGAGTCATTATATGAATATCAGCTTTACCGACATGAATTGAGAGAGAATTAAGAAAACCATCCTTTTCTAAGGCTTTTAGTTTTTTTTGTAGTCCTATTGGCGTTTTATCCAATAGCACAAGGTCAACGGCACAGAGTAGCCACAATATTGAGGTGTTACCTACTTTTGGGGGGAAAGAGGAAGTGCTGTTAATATGTGTTCCAATATCTCTGATAAAGAAATTAGATAAAGCCGATGCTAGAATACAGCCTTGTTTAAGCCCCGGATGGTCGTAATGGATTGGGATAGGCCGCCTTCCTGATTTAGTTTGACACAAATAGTAGTATCTGCATGAAATTGTATTAATAGATTAAGCAGATATGGCGGACAGGCCACATTTAACAATTTAGACCAAAGCAATTCTCTAGGAATTGAATCAAAAGCTTGTTTAAAATCAATGAAGGCCAGAACGAAGTTCACGATTTAAACAAGACGTGAGGTATGGTACACAACAACCACGAAAACCAAATTGTCAGATGTCTTGAAACATAAAAGCAAAAGGAGGCTCACCCGCTCACCAGCTGACCCGCGAAACAGCATTCAGCAAAAGTACTCGCTCAAATGCTCGCACAAAAAACAGCACGTGTGGGACTGACAAGAAGTGGGTGGGGTCAAGCAGCGGGGACGCTGTTTCGTTTGTAATATTGTTCAAATCAGTTTCGCCGAGGCGAAAGCAAATACAATTCACTGGGGTCAGAGGCACAGAGCATCCCAACGGAACAGCACTCAGCAAAAGCACTCGCTCAAATGCGCACCGCACAGGGTGTGATACCCAAAATGTAATGGTCCCATCAGGGTATGGTTCCCAATGGCCTTATGATTACTGATTTATGTACTTGCATTTTACAAGCGTCGTTGAACCATTTGTGGAGTAGGGTTCTTGAATACTGTTATCCTTTCCTCAGTTTGTATGCGGACTCTCGGGACAGCATCTACCACTGCCGACGCCAGGTCTTGCACTTATGTAGGCAATGCTGGTGGTAGCCCTTCTGCCATCTACTTTATGGTGGTGTCAGTGGTGCAGTCTACTCTATGCTGGCACAGAGGATGTTCCCACACCACACGAAAGGATGCAGTGTCCCACCACAGCACCTCAGCACCCAGGCTGGAGTGTTGAAGACTTCCAATTGGCTGTGATGAAGGATGCACAGACACTGCACTGTAACTCCTCTACTGGCCCCAAAGAAGGCAGCAGTATTTTCGTGCAGGGTGTCACAGTGAGGCCTCCTGTATCCCTTTGCTTGTTCATGACTTCTGCTGCTGTTTCTCCTCCCTGGCTTTGGGTGGTTATAGGATGCCCCTGGCTGGCGTTTGCTTACCTCTCCAATACCCTACCCTCTGCTTGCAGCCGATTGCATATGACCTCACCTTGTTTCGCTGGTCCCGAGCCTGATTGGGCCTCCTGGATCCGAGCCCTGGACTGCGCTTTGAACTGGACTCTGCAAACTGGTAGGCGCGTTAGGGTCCACGCGCGATGGGCCTCCTGGGGAGTGAGATTCCTCATCCAGTAGGGCGGGAGAGGGTCAGGTGCATTTTTGTGCCCTCACCTTACTTAGTGGAGTTCACATCACTGGCCTTGGACACGGTTCAGGGGGCCTTTTTTACTGCAATTGCAGTAGATTTAATTGGGGTTTTCCTCCCAGTTTTTGTAATACTTCTATTATCTGGTTTCCTTTTCAGTCTGGAGATGGTTCTCACACCCGCCACACCTTGTCCTTGATCTTTTCATGGAGGTGTTCTGGTTTGGTGGTTGAGGTGAAGATGCAGGGGCCTGTCTCTGTGGTCTTCGGTTGAGTGTGAAGTCCCCCAAACGTCACTAGTGACATTTCGCGGGTCACTGGTCAAAATGTTTGGGAATCAACAAAATGTCGCGGGAAAATTTCAGAGGCGCAAACCAGCACTCCCTGACCCCACCCTGCTCCACTTGGCATCTCTCCTTGACCAATAGCATCAGAAGTAGGTTTACCATACCAGCTCTGGAAATTGAAATACAAGTTTAACATGTCCCATGCCATGCTGGGGCATGCTAGGGCCCACGTGGTGCAGCAGTGGGTCATGCTATAGGGCCTAGTCTAGGGAGGAGGGGTTCAAGTACCCTGTTCTCCCCCTCAGGCCCTTAATTTGTTTCGGTCCTGATGTAAATCAAACTTTTCCAGACGACTTCTGATGAAAGTTCTAAAAGTCTCTAAGCAATACAAATTCAGGTGATTTGGGTTATGCCCGAACTCGTTTGCCTACCCTTACTTCCTAGTAGTCCGATGGCGGCCCTACTGACTTTTTCACACATTTTAAGACTTTTCACTAACAAGGAACCCGTTTCCGTTAACGAGAAACTCATTTAATTGGCCAACATAACCCACTAGTGAGCAGACCAGGGAGAATGCAAAGAGCTCATTAGAAGGTAGGATTCCTCTGCCAGGGAACAGATGGGCGTTAATAAAGTAGAGTAAATACACATTTGTGTAACCATGGGAATGAGGCAGAGAGGGAATCAGAGGTCTCCTGTCAAGACCCGCCACATGTTGGAGCGCAGCAGCAGGTGCTAGTGTGGGGTGCCTACAAGCACCTGGTAGGGGGCTCTGCAGAGGATTTCAGCTGCATTTCCTTTATTGAGGGGGAGGGTAATGATTAAGAAATTGCCTGATATGTTTCACACTGGCTTTTTGCCTGTGTCCTGATATTTCAACACTGAGATCCTAGGAGTATCTGCGCGGTGAGGGCGCGACTGGTTGTTTGGTGGTCCTTGGTTTCTGTATTTACATCCATGAGCATATATCCTCGGGTCATCCTTGTATGTATATTCATCAGTTTCCACTGAATAGGGCCTCTTCCATTACACCCAAAATGAGTTCAGTCCCCTGGCCCATGGCCTCTGTAACCAAGGCAACCAAGCGTTCTAACTGTGCAGAATGAGGTTGTGTTTCTGCCCCTCGTTTTGTGGGGTTCTCCATACCGTTCTTACCAGACATCCCCCGTTTAGAATATCTTAATTGGCTTCATCTGTCTGGTTGCTTGGAAACATTCAGCACGAGTGACCTTCTTTAAATGATGGGAGTGGGATAGAGGGGATGTGGGGAAGAATAGCTCCACTGTCTTGCTTTATAGCTCCTAGTAGGACTTGGTCAGTGGACATTACAGCGCGGGTTTCTTAGGATCGGCTCCTTGTCCAAGGAGCATCATGATCCGATAGTGATTTATGTACTCTCTTGGCCATTTCTACAGCACCGGCGAGCTCCGGGAAGCAATGGAGCACTTTACGAAAAAAATATGTATAATGCATGTGGGCGGCCATAGTTGACAAGGCCAAAGGAAAATGATACAAGCGAAATTCTTGCACCATGACTGACAAGATGGTTTAGGGGGAGAGGGGAATGTGGTTGGGTTCTTCAAGTGTTGGCTGCCGATGGTCCAGTCTATCCTTGTGGACAGATTGGAGCCATCTTGGGGCATTAAGGGGCCACGGGATGGCGATGGGAGGCTTCAGGTCAAGTGTTGAGAACATGCAGGCAGAACAGGTGAGTCTTCCACTCCTTTCGGAATTGAAGGACAACGCGACCAAATTGGAAGTCAAGAGATCATTTGCTCCAGGGACTCGGGGTGTAGACGGTGCAGAGTTGCCTGCTTTATTGCTTATTTTGTAGCTCGTGTCTCACTGATGACCTGCTCCAGGTGGCAACGGATCCACCTGAGAAGGCAAGCTCCTCTGCTAGGTTGCCGAGTTGTTTTGTCGATCGTGGTCTTAAAAACATGACACATTTTTTACCTGGATCCTTGCAAGAGGGAGCTGGTGCGGCTCTTTCAGCCTGGGAGTGACGCAATTCATCATATGAACACTATTCATCAGGTGCTCTTCAGTTTGAGAGAGTGCATATGATGAGTCCAGTGCTGTCTCAGGGAGGCTGGCGAGCAGTGCCTCATATGCACTAATGTGTGGAGGCTTTGAAACCTCGGGAGTGGGAGGTAGCGCGTGAATGTATTCATGCAATATCATAAGGGACTGCCCATTGAATAGGGGAGCCCAAGTGTGGCCCTCATGGCTTCCACCCAACTCTCTGCCCGAAGACAAAGAAACAAGAGATGCCAATCCCTCCTGTGCCCATCCTCCTCATCATTGATGTACCGCAGATTTGAGAAACGCTATTCACTCAGACAGTCATTTAAGCCATACCAAATTGACAACATAGAGGAAATGACATAGATGCGTTAGACATGAAGCGTATAGGAACACGATAGTTATTGCAGATCGACACAAAACAAATGCTTGTGAATCACATAGAGGACTGACACTCACACATGTATATCCTTTGTTAAGCGGAAACAGCAAGACGCCCAAGACTACATATACCTTGCTTGCTCATGCTTAATTACGACTAATATGAATGGACATAGGAACAAAGATGGAAGCCATAGGCGCATTGAAGTGAATGGGGAAAGGCTGACAGATTGATCCAGTTGAAGCACAGACAGGCTTCCAGCGCAGACACTGTGAGCAGCCCTGCCAAGGACGAGTGGAGATGGATATTTTCCAGTTAGCCAAGCCGATAAAGCACCTGCAAGGGATATAGTATAACATCTGCATAATTACCAGCAGAAGAGCTCCGTTTTGTGGACCCTACACACCTGACCTGAAAGTACAGGACAGAGCCTATTCATTTGAGGTGGATGGGGGGAAATCTGTTCCCATCAAACTAGAGGCGGAAAGATACAACTATTGTACAGGTTCAAAGCTGAATGTTCTGTCTCAGGGATTAGGAAACCAGAGATTGCAGCTTACTGCGAACATGCAGCACCTTTGGGATAATTCCCAACCTTGTAGAGGCTCACTTGGCCTGGTAGCTGTCCAAGGTCCCAAGGCAGAGAAGACATGTGCTGCCCAATCTCTGACTGACTGCCTTTCACGTTAAGCACACTATGTTGCTTGAGACAATTACCTTCATGGCAAACTGCAACTTTGTATTTCTGACACTTGGAGGTGGTCCTAGGAGGAGCCACCAGATATGGCAATCCAATAACCAGACTAACCCATAAAGATTGTATATATAGCCTTCCTCGATTAACCAACTCCCTTCCCGTTAGATTTTTTGGGATGAAACTTGGGTTGTGACATCACTGGCAGTTAAAATCAAGTGACACACGTTTGGAGGATGAGAGCTCGTGGGAACATTGTGTTTTCCAGCTGCGACCCCTGTCATTTGATTGATAATAAAGACAGTCAACTTTTCCTTATGGTTGAGTCTTCCATTCTCGCGGCAGGGATTTTGTTGGGGTCAAAGTACCCTCTTGCTGGTATTCGGGGTAGCTACTAAAAGGGCCCCTGCCACTCCTTTACAAGTGGTAGCAGGGGATGGTTGCTAAGACCTTTTGGCATTGAGGCCACCTTGTCCCGCCGCAAGCCTGAAGGGCTGCACCGCGACCCGTGGGGATCGGCCCCAAGACCACACATGGGAATAATTGAAGAGGTCATCAGGAGCCGCCTTGGGGGAATTCCGGCCCACTACCATGGGATGCTAAGCAGACCGGACGGCAGAGTGGCAGATTGTGGGAAAGTCGTCGTCCGAGGGGTCTTCAGCGGATTATGAAGTGTAAGTATAGACTCAGCCATACAGTAAATATCAGGGAGGGGAAAGTTTTGCTTGGTGTTGTGTCTTTGTGCATTGATAAGGAAGTCCTGTGGCTCCTTTGTTGATGTCTGCCTTAAAGCTGAGGCACAAGTCAAGGCTTTACAAAGGGGGATTGAGGGTTGCAGGGGCAACTTTCAGAGCTGCACAGTTAAGGCTGGTTCCTTTATGTTGTGAATGTTGCCGGTAAGGACACAATCTCTTTTCCTAGGATGCAGTTTGAGATGAAGGGCCCACAATCATGATTGCATCCCGTTGAGAGAGGACCTCAGGATTTGATTGTCATCCAGCATCAGATATAATTGAGTGTCTCTGCTGAATGAATCTCCTGAGATTCCTTGGTCGGCAAGCAGGTCTTCCACCTGTTGACTGAAAGATGGAGCCGTGCGGGACACTGCAGGTGATCGGGAGAGGAGGTGAACAGGAGCTTTCCTGAAGTGAGTGAGTTATTGAGTAGGACAATTTGCCTAAATGTTCTCTCGCTAGTGCCTGTGGGGTCTTGTTACTCAAGTGGCATATTGCGAGCGAATTTCCAAATATTTTTAAAGCTGAATTGAAAAGAGGAAATGGAAAATGCTGGATATATGGTAATGGATTCCCTAAGGATTTATGGAATGGATAGATTACAATTCCACTGCCAGTCCTAGGACATATGTGGACATTTTTGAATTTTGTATCCCTGTAGGTGGTACTACGTGAAGTCCCCTGGGTGGGGTTTGAGAGAGCTCAAAAGTACAGCGGCCTCTTGAACCTTTTCGCCCCATTTCTGATAAAGGGTGTGATTCACTATGGAGTAGTGTGATTGATGCACTGGGAGAGGGGTGGGAGGATGGAAAGAATATGTATTTATTTATATACAGGGAGGAACAATGCTCGTTTGCTCCCAAAATAATGTACAATAGATAAGAAATCAGATTTGACGGGAATCAGGGAGCTTCTTACAATGGGTTGAGCTTGAGGGACATTCTGGCCTGATTGTGGATGGGAGCAAATGGAACAGTCACCGTGGACAGTGCATATGTGGACTTAAAAAGATTAAGGACAACTAATAATAGACATCTTTAAGTGAAGGTAGGTGGTATGAGACAAAAAAGGGAGAAGGTCCCTTGGATATCGGGGGACAAAATCAGGGCACACTTTGGGCTAACAATGCCTGAAAATATTCAATGGTGTAAATAAAGCATTTAGAAAATTTAAAACGTTTCATGGTGAGAGGAAAATATAAAGTGTAAGTTTTGACACAAAAAGCCAATTCATTACTTTGAAAACGTTTTTTTTAAATGTATTGACATTAGTTTTGTTTGTTTGTTTGTTTGTTTATTTTATTTATAAAGCGCTCCAGACCCCGGGGTATATGGGCGCTCAAGAATATGGTTACATGGCAAGTATATACATAGGAGCAATAGTGGCAAATGTATACAGTTTACAAATATACAATGGATACAGGAGCAGTCAGAGGTGTAAAATTTCACAATACATTTGTAGTGAGTACATAAGAGACGGATTTATGGAGGCAGTGTCATTGGGCGTGCGGTGGTAGTGGGTGCATACTGATGTGTATGTGAGGTGTCCCAAAGGACCTGAGGTGGTGTTAGTTATTTGTTCAGTAGCCAGGTGATGACCTGGGTTCTAAATGGTTGAAAGGTAGCAATGGATTTGATGTCCAATGGAAGTGTGTTCCAAAGTTGGGCGGCTAAGACCGGGAAGCTGGATCCGCTGGCTCTTTTGCAGGGGTATTTAGGCACCACCAGGCTTAGTGTGTTGGTGGATCTGGTGATTCTGGTGGTGGGTTTCAAGGTAAATTTGTCTGTTAGGTAGGGCGGGGCAAGGTGGTTGAGAGCTTTGTAGGTGAGGCAGATAGTTTTTAGATCGACTTTTTGTTGGATGGAGAGCCATTTACATGATTTCCTAATAGCAGAGATGTGTTCTCTCCTAGGAATATTAAGAGCAGCTCGGAGTGCGTTATTTTGGAGGACCTTTAATTTGTTGATTACAGATTTGTTTGCACCTGCATATAAGCCATTGCAGTAATCAAGTTTGGACTGAATAAGTGCTCTGGCTAGTGCGAGGCAACTATTGGTGGATAGCAGCGGTTGCAGGCCCTAATCAGCTTACCTGTGTAGGCCGTGGCTGAGGCGGTCATATTGATGTGTTTGGATAGGTTGGTATTGGTATCTAGATAGGAACCAAGGGTTTTTACACTTTTAGCGATGGGAATACTATTACCATCAATGGTGAAGTTAGTATAGCTGGGGCTAAGTTTCTGGATGGTGTTACGGGATCCGACAAGGAGCAATTCAGTCTTGTCATCATTCAGGCAGAGGCCATGTGTGGCCATCCATGCCTGAATGATGGAGTTGACTTTGTTGATCCGGCTGATGTCCGTATTGTAGTTACCGGATAGAGTTAGGAGTATCTGGGTGTCATCTGCATAGTTGGTGTAGGTGACACCCAGATGGTCCAGCTTGTTGAATAACGGCTTTGTAAAGACGTTATACGAAGTGGGCGAAACACAGGAACCTTGTGGGACACCACAGGTGATGGGAATCGGGTCGGCCGCTGCTAGTGGAGAGAAGACCCGCATGGTCCTGTTATCGAGGAAGGATTGGATCCATGAAATAGCTGAATGGGAAAAGTGTGCTGCCGTTGTCAGGTGGTTACAAAGGATTTTGTGGTCAACCAGGTCAAAAGCAGCAGAGAGGTCTAAAAGAAGGAGGATGGCAGCCCTACCTTTATCTTTGAGTTCGTCAATCTGACTTTTGAGATCAACAAGGGCCGTTTCTGTCCCATGTTGAGGATGAAAGCCTGATTGACAGATTCCTAGTAGTTGATTGGTTTCTAGGTATTCTTGAATTTGTATGTAGGCCACTCTGTCTAGGATTTTTTGTAAGAAAGGGACAGTGGTGATGGGTCTATAGTTGGTTGGTATAGACGGGTCGAGTGTTTTTTTTTTAACAGTGGTAGAACCCATAATTGTTTCAAGTTGCTCGGGATAGAGTTACTGGTGAATGATAGGTTTATTAGTTTGGTGATGAATGGGGATAGATCCCTGGCTGCGTCTTTTATGATCTGGGCGGGGCAGCTGTCCCCTTTACAGTTAGAGGGTTTCAGGGAGGTGATAGTTTTTTGTACTTTGGGTATAGTTACCTTTTTGAAGGTAAAGCCTGAGTTGATAACAGTGAGCGATGGTGGGGTTGGACTGGGAGTTGAGCTTGAGGTGAGTTGTTGTCGTTTATTTTTAATTTTGGTTTAGAGCCCCGTGATTTTATTGCCGTGGGCATTCTGGATGCCTGTGCACCAGGGTTTATCCTTAGTGCAGGTATCTGTAGGTGGGTTGGGGTTTTCAAGTTCCTTCAATATGTTAAATAGTTCTCTCGTGCTGGAGCCTGCCTGGGTTATCCTAGAGTTGTAGGGTTCTTTTTTAGCACATATTATCTTGTTTTTGTAAATAGTGGTAATGTTAGTGAGCTTAGTTTTATTGTCTGGAGAGGGAGTAGTTTTCCACAGTGTTTCTAGTTTGCTTTTTTGTTGTCTGAGAAGTTTCAGTTCAGGAGTGCACCAAGAGTTCAGGTGAGCTTTTGGTTTACCTTTGCGCATTTTCAGCGGGGCAATGATATCGATAGTTTTGGACATGGAGTCGTTGTAGGTGTTGACTAGCAGGTTTAAGTCATCTGTGTCTGGTAAAGCGTTCAGACTGTGGACTACCAGAGGTATTAGAGCTTCAGCTGTGATGTT
The DNA here is from genome assembly GCF_040938575.1 of Ambystoma mexicanum. Taxonomy (NCBI): domain Eukaryota; kingdom Metazoa; phylum Chordata; class Amphibia; order Caudata; family Ambystomatidae; genus Ambystoma; species Ambystoma mexicanum. Next base: position 65,230,432 of record NC_090940.1, on the reverse strand, counting down.
GCTCTTATTCCTAGTTGGGCAGGCCGGTGCAATAAAAGTCTGTTTGGGCACTAGGTTATTGATGTTGATATTTAGCGAGAGGAGATGGTGGTCCGACCAGACAAGAGGTAGAGGGTCCTTAAGGGTGATGTTGCAATTAAGGGCAGCTATCCAGTCGAGAGTCCTACCTTTTGTATGGGTAGGTTTGGAGCAGAGTTGTATGAGGCCATGCTCTGATAGTTCAGTGGACAAGGAGGTAGCGTGGGTGTCAAGAGGGTTGTTAAATCCGAGATTGAAGTCCCCAAGTATGATGATTTGACCTGAGGGTTTAGAATTTTCGGCTATTAGGGATGTGATATCTTCTTCAAATGCACCAGGCGGACCTGGGGGTCTATATATTAGATGCAAGGTGATAGTGCTCTTGGGGGAGCTTTGCCATTTGACTGTGAGGTGTTCACATGATTTTAGCGAGGAGGAGGTGACTAGTCTAATGTCAAGAGAGGATTTGAAGATGATAGCTACACCACCTCCACAAGCGATAACTCTGTCTGCTCTGAGGATGGCATAGTTGCTCATTTGATATACAGACATGTGCTTTTTGATTCTATTAGAGAACAAAACTTGATGTGATTCAAACATGCAATAATGGTAACTTTTTGGGGGATTGCAAAATTACTGAAAACAAATATCTCTTGCAAGAAGAATATGGAACTGAGATTGGCAGTTTGTGCTCAGTACGTCTTCTCGTGTTAATACAATGCGTTTTGGGCATTGCATGCCCTTCATCAGGTATGAGATATTGGTAAGTCTCTGCAATAAATACAAATAATACTTTGTCAGGTTAACCTATTAAAAGTGAGTGAGCCAACCTGAATTACCAATAATCTATGGTGAATGACCTGTGCGTTCACGGGGTATCAATGACTGGAGAGTGTATTTTCGGTACGCGTTCCGGTAAGTCTATTGTGGCTTGTCACTATAGCTGGTGGACACTGGACAAAAAATGAGTGGTGTTTGTAGGAATAGTAATGCAGATGTGGGGCCAAGCATGGGACCAGTCGCTACAGATTAGGGCTGGGTCCCACGCCATGGCCATAATTGTTAGCAGTAGTGTAGTTAGCACTGACTTGTGCAAATATGCGCACTCAGCTAAGGTGGTCAAGGGGATCCAGAGGTCCGGTGGAGTCTTTTGGGAGTGAATTCCTGAGCTTGTGTGTCCTGTGGGACAAATGCAACGGAGAGTGTAGTGAGTGCTATGTGTGCCGTAATCAATTACAAGTAATGTATCTATCGGGAAGTAAATGCCTTAAAAGAGCGGCATGGATACAAGATCAAAGTCTTACTTTGAAAAGTCTGTCCAGTCCTAACAGTGCCGGCCGCAGTGATTCTGTGCCGTCTTCCGCATACCGAGAAGAATACGGTTATCACGGCCACCTGAGCGTGCGCGTGTGTCTGATTTCTACTGTCTGACTCGGCACTGCTGGAAAAGCAGAGCGCCATGTTGAAACTATTTTAACTTGACCTCTGTAAAATATATTGGTGTAGGGGAAATAACCTATCTCATTAGTCCAAGTAAAGGGAGATGGAATCAGCACGTCAGAAACATGTTCATGAGTGCCCTGGTGCACCCCTACCCGTGGCTCAAAACCAAACAGAAAAAGTGAAAAGGTTCTGGGGAGCCAGTGTGACAAAATCACTATAGCTCTGCAGGATAAAGGGATGAGTGGTGGCTAAAACTCCTACTCCGTGTAACACTACTACTAAACCAGCAGTGATCCCAATCATAGAGGTGATCCAGGCACAGCCCGATTGGTATACCTTCTTCGCCTCTTTTGGGGACGTGGGCCGAGTACAGGCGCGACTCCTCAGGAGGGGTATGAGCTGATACAGCTGTAACACAAACAACAATATTACAGTGGCAGCAAAATAAAAGAATGTCCAAGCAAGGTGCTATGAATATAGGTGTAGCAGGTGGCCAACAACGAGCCTGGCTAGTAGGGGCTTCATGCGTGTCCCCTAAGGGAAAACACAGGGAAAGGGACGTGGACACCAGGGGAAATACAATATTTAATTTACATAGTTAGCGTTTCTGTTTATGTGTGTGTTTAAAGTGCACTAGCCTATCCAGCCCACCATGGGACTGGATGGAATGTTTGAGAAGGAAAAGCAGAAGAACAAAGAGACAGAACTCCCCAGCCCAGGAGTGCTCTGGGCAGGGGAGAAAGGAATCCAAAGGGGATTAGAAAGAAAAGTGACAGTTGAAAGAAACAACAGGAAATAGGAGAAAGAAAGAAGCTGCCGAAGAAGGGGAGGAGAACAAGAAAATAACTCCAGGGGGCAAAGAAGGGACACTGCTTTGAGCAGCCCCTGAGGGCCTAAAGACATCAACAGCGCTGGGCTGTGTGAGGGGAGCACCCAAAGAGCGAGCCAGCTGCCTAGCTGCTTGGCAGGGGCAGCTCGGCCGCCCTGGGGCCGTGACAAGTGTAGGCCAGCCAGGAGGCCACACAGGACGGGCCCAGGACTATTCAAGGGCCCAGGCAGCATATATGGATCTGCCTGGGCCAAAGAAAAGAACAGTCCAGTCAAGCCGCGTGAGGCGGTGGCTGTCCAAACCAGGCTGCCCGGACGTGCCCTCAGTAGGTCAGCCTCATGGGCAGTGAGGCAGGCCCTTCTTAAAGCCCTCCAACGCCTTATGAGTTAGGCGGTGGCTAGAGAGGTGTAAAGTGGTGAAGAAAAGCCCAGACTGGCTTGCAGACACCCGGGTGAAGAGCAGAACGTGAACAGTCTTGGGTTGCTCCATCTGGCAGCACAGGGGATGAAATGGCACAGGAGCCTCTGTCAACTCCAGTGGCCTGCGCCCTGTGTCTCCACGATGCATTGCAAAAGGGTGCGGGCTGGGAAGCAGAGAATGCCATAGGAGAGTGGCAGTGACAATGGCAGAGGCCCTGTTATCATGGGGGTTCTGCCTGAAGCTAAGATGGAAATTAACAAGGCGGGTCGTGGGAGTCCCTCTGCTAGACATTAGTTCTGGTTACAAGAGACTTACCCAGGTTCTTTAGCTCACTATCTTTCACAGAGAAGAAATATCCCAAACATATCAGTCTTTGTCCTGCCCCGGGGCAGTCCAGCACCGAAATGCTAGGCAATTCTCCTCTGAAAAAGAGTACCAACAGCATCCCCAGACACGTGTTTCGGTCTGGTAGGACCTCATCAGTAGGAAGGAGCTGTGCCTCTCTAAGAATAGTGAGCAAGAGAGTCTCACAGGACCCCCCTTATCTGAAGCTAAAATGGGGCAGGTGGGGAGGTGGGCACAGGGGATGCCACCTGAAGCAAAGATAGAATCCAGGGGGTGTTGTGGTGACACAGGCAGCTCCCACAAAACAGGGCTGCCCGAAAGACTTTGAAGTGGCCATGGGCGTGGTGGTGTTTGCGTGTGGCCCCCCAGGTTATGTGGCCCACCCTGAAGATGTTAAAAGGCTCTGGGTATGGCGGTCACTTCGGGTGGATCCCCCCTGCGTGCAGGGGGGCACCCAGTAACAATGTTGGAAGTGCAGGCTGCACATTGTGTATTTGTCTCCCTGCATAGTGGGCGGGGTCACCCAAAAGAATGAAGAGGGGGGTCTAGGCCCCAGTTATATCAGGGAGCAGGACCCAGACAGACAGCCACAAAGGACTGCACCAAAGGAACTGTGAAGGGGGTGACTGGCTGCAACTGTCCCCCCATTGTGAAATAATGTGTTTAAATATGTTATATGTTTTATATCTGCTGTATGTCATGGAATGGTATCTATAGTTTGATGTACATATAGTTAAGTGCATTAGGAATGTTACGTGGTGTAGCGCATATTTATAAATAGTAAACTGTTAAGTAGGGTAGAGTGTAGGTTTGGGAAATGTGTTAGGGGAATTTTATGTGGGGGTTAAGTATTAAGTAGGTAAATGAGGTAGTGATATCATATGATATTCTATGATATGATATGATAACACATTTATAACGCGCCTATATACAGTGTTTCAAGGCGCGACAAGGCAAGGGAGGGGGAACAGAGGGAGGACAGAGACAACGGTCTACCTAGACCAGGTGACATTGAGACCATGCAAGTGCGGGGGAGAGGGGAGGGGAAAAGTATCAGGGAGGGGGAGGCGGACAGTGCTGTACATGGGATCACAATAACATGAAGTGGGGCCAGTAGGTGGCAGGTACAAGTGTAAGTGCAGACAGCAGGTGTCCAATAAGTGCTGGTAGGGGGACTGTAGGGAAACAGATACAGACCCAAGTGCAAGGTTTGCCAGGAGGCAGTGCAGGTGTGCAACTGGACGGGCAGGGCCCAGGGCCCGAAATCAGAGGGTTGCCAGGTGACCAGTGCAGGAGAGGAAGAGAGGAGGCAGAAGCAAAGAGGAAGGTCTTGAGGTGTTTCTGGAACCGGAGATGGTTCTCCTCAAGTTTTAAAGAGGCAGGGAGTCTGTTCCAGAGGGAGGACACAGCCGAAGAAAGAGATCTACCCTCAACTTGTTGCTTGGAGAAGCGCCTGACCCTGAGGGATTTCGAGGTGGAGGAGCGTAGAGCTCGAGTAGGAAGGTATTTACGAAGAGAGAGTTGGAGGTATTGGGGATCCAGGCCCCAGAAGGCCTTATGGACAATACAGAGGGCCTTGAACTTAATCCTTGCAGCCACTGGGAGCTAGTGAAGAGATTTCAGCGCTGGAAAGATGTGATCCCTGGGCTTGAGGCCAAGGACAAGTCTCGCAGTCCTGTTCTGGATGAGTTTCAGAGGGTGGAGAGTAGAAGAAGGCATATTCAGAAAGAGGCTGTTGCAGTAGTCCAGCCCAGGGAGAACCAGAGTTCTAGAGACAGTGAGCTTCTGGGGGAAGGAGAGGAAAGGAAGAATACCTCTGAGGAGGTGCAGTTGGTAGTTTGCCTTTTTCGAGACGTCAGAGATGTGGGGAGAAAAGAGAGTGTGGAGTCAAAAAGGACCCCATGGTTTTAAGCCTCACAGGTGGGAGCAGGAAGGGGGCCAAGGGAGGCCAGCCAGAAAGTAACAGGGAAGGAGGGTGTGGTGTGCAGATGATGAGAATCTTCGCCTTACTGGCATTAAGGCAGAGATCATTGGCGGCACACCACTCCTGGATAGCTGACAGACAGACAGATAGAGATGAGAGAAGGAGAAGAGGTGGCAGAGGGGAGCCTGAAAACAAGCTGAGTGTCAACTACATAGCACTGAATGTTGGAGCAGAGAGTGGCAATTTGGTGGGTGAGAGGTGCCAGGTATTGGTTGAAAAGCCATTGAGAGAGGTTAGACCCCTGGGGAACACAACAGTTAGAGAGTGAGATAGAGGAAAGGAAGGACCAAAGTTGGACCTGGGAGGGTCGATCAGAGAGGAAAGAGGTCAGCCAGGCCAGGATCTGATCAGTGATACACAGTTGAGCAGGATGGCATGGTTTAACGCGTCAAAGGCAGAAGAGAGATCGCGTAAAATGAGGACAGAGTGGAGATTAGAATCAAGGTTAGAGAGCAGGTCTTCATGGATGTTCACGAGAGCAGGTTCCATCCTTCTGGCTGCTCTGAAGCTGGAGTTCGAGACTGGCAGGTCGATTGCTTCCAGCAGGTCGAGTTGGCGGTCAAGACAGTTGCTGCCACAGAGATTGGCCAGTAATCGGGGGGAGCTAAGGTTGTCTCCTTAAATCGATTCAAGGGAGGTGGGGCCAGCTTAGACATTACTTGAGGCCGTAAATGTGGTTCTGAGCTGCTTCTGGACGTCTGGGTTGGTTTGAGGCCCATCCGAGGGTGTCCAGGGTCAAGGTGCATCCTTTGTCCCACCCTTCACCTTCAGGACGATTTTCCAGCAGCTGCAGAGGTTCTTTAGCTCCATTAAGCAAGATCCTGATTCCAGTAAATACACCGCAGAGTGGCCTTGGTACACTGCAGTGTCACCCCCAAATGTGCTGTTGGGATGGTTAGGGAACATAGCTTGACTCTGCCTTGGAGCCTTTGGTCTTAACCTATTGGACAGAAGAATTTGGACTGGACTGTATTACCAACAGAGTTCAAGTGAATCCTTCTTCTGAGGGTCCAAAGAGGAAACCGCTAAGGGTAGGATCTCCCCCCTTCTAAAAGCCAATTGCTAAGGTGGATTGGTCATGCGCAAGCCTGTTGACAGGAGTCCATTCTAGGCTGCTGGAACATGTGTCCTTTGTCATCTGATGTCATATTTAGAGTGCATTTTCTGTAGGAGGTAGGGAGGGGCTGAATGTTTTAGGGAGCCCTGATAGAATCCAAAATGTAGAACCCCTCTCTTGGCCTATGCATCTTCTTGGCTACTCTAACCTCACCCTCTTCCTGTTTCTGCTTACTTCAAAAGGACTCCAGCAATATGCACCCTGGTGTGAGAATGTTTTTGTTATCTCAGAACTGCTTTTGTAGGGCAGTTCCTAAGGGACCTCCAAGGGAGAGTTCCTGTCACTGGAGGAGGGTATCACCCTTCCTCTGGCCAGATAAAGAAGTAGCTTTTTGGGCATAATACCACACTGTTTTAATGGAGACACCCAGCCCAGTCAGCAAATACACATCATCCCACCCATGACTGGAGCATTGCTCACCAAGCTTCCACTAATATGATATCCAAATGTTGTGGCTGTATAATTGTGTGATCCTGGTAGCCCCCACATCATAACCAGATGTCTTTAGAGAATCTATCTAAGGCTTTACAGATAGGCAGTCAGTTTAAATCCGGTACTCCCTTTTGTCCTCTCAGGGATTTTGAGGGATTGCATGTCCTCTGTGAATGGGTTGCGAAGGTGCTCACAAAATAAGTGGCTCACACAGGCTCTTCACAAACCTCCCTGTCAATATTCTGTCCAAAACATTCACGAAAAGTGGATTTTAATGCGGATCATCGATCATGGGGATGGTTACTCAGATTGGTCCTCTAGGTTCACTGGAATAACAGTAGGTGATATCTACCACCAAGTCTTCAGCAGATGGGCAGAATACAAGGAGAAAGACTTTCTTGATTACAAAGACAGTGGGCCTCATTACGATTGTGGCGATAAGGCAACAACGGCACCGGTAGTACTACCGGCGCCGTTGTTACCATGCCGCCACATTACGAGGTCTGCTCACGGGTGCCGCTCTGCACGCCTGGTCAGACCAGGCGTGCAGAGCAGCACCTGCAAGCTGAACTGGATGGTAGCACCGGTATCGTTATGAACGGTACTGCTGCTACCATGCTCCCCATTCCCATTGAGTCCTATTTGGGCTCAATGGGAATGGGGACGTACCGGCTCTGGGTACCGCACAAGGGGAATTACCGGGTCTGCCGAGGGCAGAATGGCACGGTAATTCCCCTTTCGCGGGACCCGAGCCAGACCCGAGTTTGGGGGTAGCCATGCTGGTATAAACGGCACGGCTACCTCCAACCTCGTGATGAGGCCCAGTGTCTAGATCTGTTTGGGTTCTGCAAGACCAGGATTAGTCGGCACCCAGTGTGCAACAATCTCTCTCCTCAATACACTACAAAGAGACAAAGTTCCCGAACAGTACGTCACAGTGACATCTACATAAGGTGGGACTTTGTACAAATAGTGTGCATGCAGGACCACTATTCTTGAAGGGGCCCAGACAACATTGAATTTCAAGGGGGGAGGTGTCAGGAAACAACATTTCATGTCCAAAATAGTGTACAGACAACTCAGGGCCAGGAAATCTCTGAAAGAAAAGGCATCCTTCTTTGCTGGGAGCAACTGGAGTGGATGCTAACGAGCGGTGAGGAAAAGGGGACATTAGCGGTGGAGTAGTCTCGTCTCTGTATTTAAGGTACGAGAAACCCTAACCATGGAAGAAATGCTTCACACTACTAGTGAGTGAGGAGTAACTTAGGCGAGTAGCTTCTGCCATATTGGAAGATTAACAATGCCCAGTTTTACCTTATTTGTGCTGATTAGAGTGGTGTTTATATCGTGCATATTAACAAACAGGTATACAATCACTTCACAGATAAACATTAAAATATACAGGGGGTTTAACCAGAAAGGTTAAAAGCCAACTTCTGTCAAGCTGTCATACTTCATACTGGCTTTTTTGGAGTTTCTCCGACAAGCAAGGACAATTATATGGTATGCAGTCTTTATATCGAATATTTTATAAAGAAGGAACATATATTGAACATTCTATATAATGAGAAATTGTATATAGAATGCAGTCAGGGTCGGGGTAAAGGGTTAAATATTTTTGGGAAACGGTTGGGGTCGGTTTTTAGGGGTGGCAAACTGGTTTGTGGGGGACTCCCCCCCCCAAAATAAATGCACTCTCTATACAATTTTTCATTATAAAATATTCGGAATCTGATACATTTTTATAAAATCTTTCAAAGATATGTAACCTATTTATATCATAGCTGACAGTGTTTCCAACAGCAAAATCCAAAACGAAATGGTCCAGCTGCCTTTTTTGATCACCCATTGGAAGGTGGAATACATGTTAGTCTTAACTTGATTTCACATGTTATGCCGCTGGCAACTTTAATCTAACAATGGCCTCTATCACTGTGTTGTCTCAATTGGCAGATGCCTGGGTTCTCTTTGGACCTCTCCTTCCTTTCAATCAGTTTCGACAAACTTGCTTCTGCAAAATGGCGATTTGATGAGCTTTTTAAAATGATGTTTAAACATAATCCCAATCTGTTTTGCGCGTAGTTTTTATTTATTATGAGGGCACAGCAGCCAAATGAGGTGACCTCTCTTGAATGCAAATGATAATGAAAACAATGTCCGTTTTTTTTCTGGAGCGCCGTCCCCAGCCCACTGCAAACATATGACAAATAAGGATTTACTCTCCCTGGACTAGAGCTATTTCAGCTGTCACTGAATTGCAGTACCAGAATGAACTCATGCAGGGAAGGGGTGTGTGGGGGGGTGTGTGTGTGTGTGTGTGTGTGTGTGTGTGTGTGTGTGTGTGTGTGTGTGTGTGCGCGTGCATGCATCTTGCTGGGGAAAACATAGGAAAAGGAGGCCAGCAATTCCATTCAGATTCCAGCTCCGACTGGATCCCCATAGTGACTGATGAGCACCTGATCAAAGCAAACAGATGTGTGTTTGTCTGCATTTTGTCTGCTTTTTTGCTTCTTTGATTCCCCCCCCCTCTTTTTCTCTTGTTTTATATTCCCTGATCCAGGGACTGCTTCCTGCCTCCCATCCCAAGGTCCGGCTCCCCCCCTGCCTTTAGAACCTCTTTTGTTTGTCTGTGTTAAGTCTCTGTTTTCCTGCTTTTTCCTCTGCTACTATGACTGCTTCCTGCCTCCCGTCCCTATGTCTGGCTTCTCTCGATACCTGCCTTTATCACCCCATTTTGTTGCCTTTGCCTGTGTTTTCTCTCTGTTCATCTGTTTTCTCCCATACTCTTTTTCCTCTTCTACTATGACTGCTTCCTGCCTCCCATCCCTAGGTCCGGCTCCCCCACCCCCGCCTTTAGAACCCCATTTGTTTGTCTGTGTTAAGTCTCTGTTTTCCTGCTTTTTCCTCTGCTACTGTGACTGCTTCCTGCCTCCCATTCCCATGTCTTGCTCCTCTCGATACCTGCCTCTATAACCCCATTTTGTTGCCTTTGCCTGTGTTTTCTCTCTGTTTATCTGTTTTCTCCCCTACTCTTTTTCCTCTGCTACTATGAGTGCTTTCTAGGGCAATCCCTTGCTCGAGCGTCGTGAGCAAAGGCCTCATGGAGACAAGGGCTTCAAACAGGGCAATGCCTGTTTCATCCTATTACAGTCTGGATGTGAAAACAAGGAAATAATATGAGGCAGGGTAACCAAAAAGGAAACACACCAAACACAGGTTACAAAGAAACATACAAAGCACTGTATTTTATACTGAATCCAGTTACAAAAGAACAGACAAAATTCAGATAGCTATCGACCCTCAGTACAACACAGCGAACTCCGGCGTGGTTCGGTGTGCTCAGTGAGTGCAAATATTCATTGAAACAGTCAGGCTTTTATACATTTCTCCAGCCTGTTGTCCAGCCTTTCTTCAGGTTAACCATTCCATAAATATGTTACTGCTCTAGGGTCCCTTGCCAGGTCAAATCTAGTTCATCTTAGGTTTATACATTAACAAGAAGAAATGGTAATAATGTATGCTCTAGGCCTAACATTACAATGCAGGACTTAATTTATACAATATTGTTAAGCAGGTGTTCTCATTCAATTATAGATCAGTTTCGGTGATACAGGTAATCCATTGCACACAGGTCAGCAGAAGGACAAGGTCTCAGCTCATGACCCTAACAAGTGGCCTGCAGGCAAGTTATACATTAGCTGTACAGAGGTCATGACAATCAAGTTCTGTTCTGAATAACATAGGCTACCATTTTAGCTCACATGGTGACTTTATAGAGCAAGAAAACCTAAAATGGCGGCTTGACCCAAAATGACAGTTTACATGGTTTCTAAGGTCAGGACCTTGCAATGCGAGTTTATTCACATGTAGTTTATAAGCAGCTTGTTAGCAGCTTGGCGTAGGCCAATATACATATATTCATAGCAATAGGAGGCACGATATAATTTCTAGTTTGACATGGAAAGGGCCAGGAGCCAGATCCTTTCTTCAACACATGAGAACCCAACAACCATGTGTTTCACGCCTTATACACTTAGGCCTATCCCCATCCTAGCTATCATGCAAAAATGCACAACATCCACCAAGCACCATCCCAGCTCCCCATAAACATCCCACTGATGGAGACCCAACCTAATCCACCAAAGCACACACACACCTTCATGCTCATCAACGTTCGCACAGCTGTACTCCACGTGGCAGAAATCATCACCACACAAAACCTTAACAGCTATTCATAAGAGAAACACGAGGTACCCCCACCACCTCACACACCCTGGGTGTCATTGTCCGTGCCCACTACAGCAGCCAGCAAGACACCCTTAGAGAGAAGTCAGACGAGGGTGTCACACTCATCCACAAGTCTTCATGGACATGCAAGAATCAGGAGCCATCACCTCTGAAGTCTGTAGAGCTCTTGAAATGTCACATTCTGCTCATCCACATCACAACTGCTACTTACCACCAGATGCACCACCCAGCAAATCCTTCCTGGATACAATCACCAAACTCATCTCTACATCAACTGTCTAATATGACATCAACTCCTTCCTAGGAGACATCAATCTTCCAAGAGTGCAAGCGACCAAGAAAACCAAAGTAGCTCTTCACATTTTCCTGGACACACTGTACTTCACACAACTCATCACTGATCCCACCCACACCAAAGGCCGCAATCTCAAAATGCTATTCACTTCACCCCTAGACATCAAATCCTTCTCACTTATGCAACTCAACTGGGCTGACCACACAACCATATCTATGAAGCCCCAATCCTCAAATCCCTAATATCGATGTTCCATCAAAAACTTACCCTAGGACACCTTAGAAGAAAACCACACCAACCTGGCTTCCACTTTCACTCCTTCATCCTATGTCAACACCCAACATCCTTCTCAGCCACCTCAACTGCACTCTGAATCTGCCAACATTCATGCACCATTGAAACTAAAGACCAACAAAACCAAGCCATCCTCCCCCTGGTAGCCACAAGAGCTCACTGAGAGTAAATGTGCCATACGCAATCAATAAAAGATCTGGAGAACAACACAACTGCAGGAAGATATCACCACCTTCAAAAGCTTCTGCTCAGCCAAGCAAGCAAGACCCTCATCAACTCAAGGTAGAATCCTCCAACAAGAGCAGAGCCATCTTCAATGCAGCCATTCACTGAATTGGCTTCCTACCAACCCCCGCAGTACCCAAATCTGTACAGAGATGCAATGCCATTAATAGGTTCTTTACATACAAGATTGACATAAACTAACCCCATACTGATGACACCCTACCCACCATAGACAACCCTACCATAAAACCACATGGTCCCATGCTGTTCAGATTTCAAGACCCTAACACAGGAAGACCTCACAAAGATACTCACAGCACTCAAGATCACCCCCTACAAGAACACCATCATCCCAGTCTCCAACCTGAAGAACATCATAGGAAAGGCTCTCACTCATCTCCTCCACACGATCAATGCCTGACTCATGCAAAGCATCTTCACAGAGGCATCGAAAACTGGCCAGATCCTACCCCTAATGAAGAATTCCACTCTCGATCCGGACGACCTAACAAACTATATCACCATCTCCCATCTGCCTTTCACATGGCAAGATCACCAAGAAGACGGTAACACCTCCAACTACACGGAAAGATATCCCAACAAAACCTACTCAAGAATAGCAGTCCAACTTCCAACCAAGATACAGCACTGAGACTGCAACTATCCAGGTTATCGACAAGCCACTCCTCAGGTTATCGACAAGCCACTCCTCATCATGGACAAAGGCTACCCAGGCCTCCTGGTCCTACCCAACCTCTCTGTCTAAATTTGACATGGTCATCCACAAGCGCTACTTAACACCTTGCTCTCCCGCATGGTAGTCGCTGACACAGTCCTTCGATGGTTTGACTCCTATGCCGCCAACAGACACCAGAGTGTCCAGTTGAGCGCCTGTCAAACCCAACAATGCTCAGTGACCTGCTGAGCCCCAAAAGGCTCCATCCTCTCCTCTGTCATATTCAACCGCTACATGGAGCCGGGGGAACACACTTAGCCAAATTCAATATTAAAATCCACCGGTATATTTATGACACATAACAATACCTGAAGGACAAATGCCTCAACAACATTCACAAATGAAGAACATAGGCCGACAAGGTGCCCCTTCCCCATGTTCCACTCCCATTATTGAACAACACTCTGTTGCTTTCTAGCTAGGGTTGCAGTTTACAAATCACCCTGATACATAATACAAAGCATGTGGTTACTACCCTAGATATATTTAATACAAGGACAACTAGGCCCAGGACTAGGGCAGCAGTTTGCCTGAGGAGAGGCATTTTATAGCAGCTTACATTAATTTTACCAGTTGTTTTTAAAAATAATATAAAGACAATTTCGGTTCAATGAGTCTGACTAATCCACACCAATGTGAGTAATTTTGAGCTGTTAGCAGTCATTCCACTCAGACAGCTAATGGACAAACTTGTATATATGCTTGATATTTACAAAAGCGACACACACACATATATATAAATATATATATATATTACATGGCCACAGTAGTGGCCATGTAGTTATGGTTAAGGTGGTGTTTCCATAGGAAGAGCACTTTTTGGGCGGCTTATAACTTCGCTCCCCCTGGACAAATCCTCACCAAACTTTGCAAAAAATGTATATGGCCCACTCTGAATTTCTTTGCAGAGTTTGGTGAGGATTCGTCCAGGGGGGGAAAAGTTATAGGGGGGTCCCAAAACTTTTTTTTTCCCCATAGACTGAATGGGGAAAAAACTTTGCTTGCGTCTACAGCCCAAACCGCTGGACGGATTTTCACCAAATTTAGACCAGGAGTAGCGGCTTGGTCCCGAAAGTGCGCTTTTGCAGATTTGGTGAAAATCCGTCCAGTAGTTTTTAAAAAAATGACCAAAAAGTAGGTCAGGTCATAAAAAATGTGTGATATCTGTGTTCGGTCCGCGGACACACTTCCCTGTTCGCTCCGCGGACAGTGTCCTGATTGGCCAATCACTTTGCGTGGTGTCCGCAGACAGGCGACGTGTTCGCTGATTGGACGGTGTGGAGCGTGAAGCACGTCAGATTTTCGGTAGCACCCGCCATCTTGGATTCGCGAACGTCCGCGGACAGCGTGGTGAAACTTGGTTCAAAATTTGTATTTAGTAGTGTGTGTTGGTGTGTAAGAGTGTTTGGGGAGGGTGGGAGAGTATGAGATAGGTTGAAAGTTGTGTTTTTTTATGTGGTAGACATTCTTGTTGTGTTCGATTTGTCTGCGGACATCACGGGTGTTCTGAAATGTTCTAAATAAACTGAATGGGGGGTGTTCTGAGGACTCAATATGTGTCCGTTTTGTTTGCAAGCAAGCTGAAACTGTTCTAAGAACACTCGCGGTGTCCAGAAATGTTCGTAAATAAACAAAATGGGGGTGTTCTGAGGACGCTGTCCGTATTGTTCGTTGTCAAGTTGAAAGTGTTCTAAGAACTCTCGCGTTGTCCTGAAATGTTCGTAGGGGGTGTCCTGAAGACGCTGTCTGTATTGTTCATTGTCAAGTTGAAAGTGTTCTAAGAACTCTTGCGGTGTCCTGAAATGTTCGGAAATAAACAAAATGGGGGTGTTCTGAGGACGCTGTCTGTATTATGTTCGTACATAAACAAAATGGGGGTGTTCTGAGGACGCTGTCCGTATTGTTCGCTGTCAAGTTGAAAGTTTTCTAAGAACTCTCACGGTGTCCTGAAATGTTCGTAAATAAACAAAATGGGGGTGTTCTGAGGACGCTGTCTGTATTGTTTGTTGTCAAGTTGAAAGTATTCTAAGAACTCTCGCGTTGTCCTGAAATGTTCGTAGGGGGAGTCCTGAAGATGCTGTCCGTATTGTTCGCTGGCAAGTTGAATGTGTTCTAAGAACACTCGCGGTGTCCTGAAATGTTTGCAAATAAACAAAATGGGGGGTGTTCTGAGGACTCAATATGTGTCCGTTTTGTTTGCAAGCAAGCTGAAACTGTTCTAAGAACACTCGCGGTGTCTGGAAATGTTCGTAAATAAACAAAATAGGGGTGTCCTGAGGACGCTGTCCGTATTGTTCGTTGTGAAGTTGAAAGTGTTCTAAGAACTCTCGTGGTTTCCTGAAATGTTCATAAATAAACAAAATGGGGGTGTTCTGAGGACGCTGTCCGTATTGTTCGTTGTCAAGTTGAAAGTGTTCTAAGAACTCTCGCGTTGTCCTGAAATGTTCGTAGGGGGTGTCCTGAAGACGCTGTCTGTATTGTTCATTGTCAAGTTGAAAGTGTTCTAAGAACTCTCGCGGTGTCCTGAAATGTTCGTAAATAAACAAAATGGGGGTGTTCTGTGGACGCTGTCTGTATTATGTTCATAAATAAACGAAATGGGGGTGTTCTGAGGACGCTGTCCGTATTGTTCGTTGTCAAGTTGAAAGTGTTCTAAGAACTCTCGCGTTGTCCTGAAATGTTCGTAGGGGGTGTCCTGAAGACGCTGTCCGTATTGTCCGCTGTCAAGTTGAAAGTTTTCTAAGAACTCTCGCGGTGTCCTGAAATGTTCGTAAATAAACAAAATGGGGGTCTTCTGAGGACGCTGTCCGTATTGTTCGCTGTCAAGTTGAAAGTTTTCTAAGAACTCTTGCGGTGTCCTGAAATGTTCGTAAATAAACAAAATGGGGGTGTTCTGAGGACGCTGTCTGTATTGTTTGTTGTCAAGTTGAAAGTGTTCTAAGAACTCTCGCGTTGTCCTGAAATGTTCGTAGGGGGAGTCCTGAAGATGCTGTCCGTATTGTTCGCTGGCAAGTTGAATGTGTTCTAAGAACACTCGCGGTGTCCTGAAATGTTCGCAAATAAACAAAATGGGGGTGTTCTGAGGACGCTGTTCGTATTGTTTGCTGGCAAGTTGAAAGTGTTCTAAGAACACTCATAATGTCCGCGGACATTAAAAGTTTCCATAGGCCATAGTTGAAATGTTTGACTCTATGGGTGTGATATCCTGTGGTGGTTGTGGCCAGGGCTCCCAACAGTGTTGGGTGGTGCACCCAACACTCTATCCCCTGGCCACAACCACCACAGCATATCACACTTATAGTTGCTTATAACTTTGGGTCAAAAACAAATTTATAAGGAACAAAGTTATAAGATACTATGGGTGTGATATGCTGCGATGGTTGTGGCCAGGACATAGAGTGTTTAATATACTTACTGTTTGGTTTAGTAACTGGAGTACATGTATTTCTTGTTCATTTCTGTGATAAGAGAAAATAGCATGTTAGTATTAGTATTTTGTAATGACTTATTACATTGTATAATCAACATTTTTTTTTTACCCTCCTATTTAGTAGATTACAAACCAGAGTACTGTGCAATTTGCTCAGTTTCTGTGTTTGTTGCTAAAATCATTGGGTCTGTGGGAGAAAAAAAAATCCATGTTGGATTAAAAAAAACAACCTTTTTCTGTTATGCTACAGTTTATTGTTTGTTTGTTTTCAGTGTTCACTTGTTGTTTCTGGCTAATGCTTTATACATTGGCTTGTTGCATTTTATTGGAGCAGTAACATATTATTTATTTGTTTGGATATTGTAAAATTTTGGAGCAATTAGATACCAGTAGGCGTATTCTAACTGTCTATTTTTTTTATATATTTTAGTGGTATTGATTTATCTGTTAGATATTGTTAAATTTTGGGACAGTTAGATACCAATTGGCGTATTCTAACTGTCTTTTCTTTGCTCTAATTTAGTGGTATTCATTTATCTGATTAGTTGTTGTCAAATCTTTGGGCAGTTAGATAGCTTTTGGAATATTCTAACAGTTTATATTTTTTACTACAAGTTTACTTAAGGTTTAAGTACAGTTTAGTTATCAAATTTTGGTTTTAAGAACATTAAATAAGCGTTTGTAAGATTTGCTGGTAATCTCTGCTTTAGAGTAATGGTACTATCATTACATTCAAACCATCCCCATTTCTTTTTTATATATGCAGTGTAGTGCCCTGAATTAGTTGTGGCTCCTGCATGGTAGATTATACCTATTGTTATGAAGGTTTTCTTACCAAGTGATATTTGACCATGTGTGAATCCAGTCAGCTTGCAGTTGTTTTTGGTACCATCTGCATTGTAACGTAGAAGCATTATGTTATGTATTTACTATGTGTTTGTATTACTAACTTGGAGCGATTATCTGAATTGCAGGTAGAACATAATCTACCATGGTTTGCATTTTGTACAAGTTGCTGAAATGGAATGGATTTACAATTAGGTATTGATATATATACAAAGCGATCATTGGGGATTTGTTCTTGTGTCACATTGTTGCAGAGAGTGCATGTATGTTTCCACATGTATGAAATCTGGAAGATTTCATTTATAGGTATGTTTTTTTTTCCAGTACTTGTAGTAAGTACATTAGAAATGCTTGTGGATCTTCCTGTGAGTTTATAGTGAATTTCACCATTCCAGCACAGTAGTCCAATTGTTGTCTTATTCCATAAACACTATACATATTGTCAGGATTGTTTGTTGCGTTTCTATGAAGTACTAACATTTGCAAACACAATGGGTCTGTACTGTGTAAGTAAATGTTGTCAACAATTGGTGGTAATTGAAATAGAATATTCATTGCTACATTTGCGTAGGAACTTACACCAACTATATTGGAGAGTTTAAATGGACCAGGTAGTTCTGTATCTGACTGCTTTTTTTGGAGTTTGTCTTCCTTCTTTGAAGAAGTACCTGCTTTACTTTCTCTAATTGATTCTTTTTTGCTTGTGGTACTTGATGAAGTATTAGTTTCTTTTACTCTCTTTGGAGGATTTGCAGTGACATCCTGTTGCATTTCTGTTTGATTTATTTTTCTTTTATAACGTTTTACTTTTTGTGGAACAGAATATGTGTTTAGATGGGGGTGTATAGTGAGCAAAGTCTATTGCATTCTAAAATGCAGGGAATATCAGCGTTTACTTTACTTGCATCAAAGTTGATTAGGAATAGACCGTCAAGTGTACGTAAGCGTGATAGTGCTACGTAGCTCATGCCTTCTTTAAAGACTGTGTTGCCAATATCTATCATTGCTTTATCTAGGGTAAGACCTTGTGATTTATGAATGGTGACTGCGTATGCAAGAGTTAGAGAAAATTGTTCTCTGCGTACATACATGTCTTTGAAGAGAAGGAATCGAGCTGTTGAGCGTCCTATCCTTTTTACTTCTGAAAGTTTGTCAAAGAGAATATTGACAAACTGAATTTTGTTGTCACGTGGGTATGTTTGAAAGCCAACAACTGTACCCCGTGCTCCATTAACTAGTCCTTGGTCCACGTCAAGGTTACGTTTAAGCATTACTCTGCAATTTAAGGATAATTTTAATATCTTTTCTAAGCCTGCTGTGTTTGAGATTGATTTTTCTAAACTATTTAGTCTTGTTGTGGCTTGGTCACACATGGGTAGTGCCATACCATGTACATCTAGTTTGTCTGTGGCGCTAATTTCCATTATTGGTTGCATTTCTTTACTTAACATTATTTCATTGAATTTGAAACAGCTTGCAAGAGTTGGAATTAAGGCCATACAATTGACATTTTTGTGGGCTAATTGTTCCATAACATCTGTAGCACATGCATTATCGCCATAAAGTGCATGAATGTGCCGGGTTTTCAATATTGCTTCTGCTTCTTTAGAAAGTATACCAACTCTGATACTTTTTAAGATGTTGGCATAAGTGAGATCTGCAGATTGCCGCGTGTTTTCTGTTAATTCTCTGTATTGGAAATGTTGCCAAAGGTTGACATTTCCAATGCTGCCAACAGTTTTATGGCAGAGTTTGTGTCCTAATGTTTTAAAAATAGGCTCACCTTTTACTGGTGTCAATTGAAGAAGATCTCCGAAAACAATAATGTGTTTTCCTGCAAAGAGCTCTTCATAGTTTGTTTTGAGTACTTCTTGTAATCTGAGGTGAATCAAAGCCAACATTAGGTTGGAGACCATGCTCACTTCATCTATTAGTAGCATTTTCATTTGTTTCAATACTCTGCGTAGTTCCATTGCAGCTTCTGCAGAAAGTTTGTAATAGTCTTATTTGTTTTGGTGTTCTACTGGCAATAGTAGTAATCAGTGTAACGTGACACCACCTATGTTGTAGGCAGCTAAACCAGTGGGGGCAGTGACAACAGCTGACAGTTTGTTGTTTGTCAATTGCTGAAGGAACTTACTGATGATTTTTATTAGGAATGTTTTGCCAGAACCAGCTTCACCACTGACGTACAGTAGTATAGGTTTATAATTATGGCAGGAACATTCTTTATTTTCATGTTGTACACCATGTGCAATTTGTTTTGTTACTTCTTGAAAAGTGCTACGTTGCTCATTGTTTAGTTTTGATTGTAGTATAGTTAAATCTTCTTTATTTTCATACTGACACATGGTGTTTTCTACTTCTATCATAGCTAATTCTGCCTCATTTATTATTAGTGGTTCTACCAGTGGTTCTTGGCTTCCTGTTACAGAAGGTTCACTACTGTCAGGAGTTTCTTTATCTAGTTGGGCCTGGAGTTCTTCTTCATGTTGCTGTTCATTGTGCAGCATTGTTTTGTACTGTGTAAAGTTTACATCAGTAATAGTGCTTTCATTTGCTTTGAAAGCATCTTCATATGAGTCATAGTTATCTAGTATTTCTTCTTCTTTTCTCCATGGTTTAAAGAGTTGTAGCAGGGACATGTAATATACTTCTTTATGTTGAGGAGTCTTTAATGACAATTTGATATGATTAATTAAATTTGGTTTGGTGAGTTTAACTAAGCTGCCTTCACAGTTTGTCACTCTGTATTTACCTTTTTTTTCATCAGGTCTTATATTATTTTTGTATGTGTAGTTTTGGGCAATGTGGTATAGACACATGGTTTCCAAAGTATTACTTCTGTTTGGGTAGTAGGTGTCCAATAAATTGTTTTTTAAAATGTCTTGGCTGTTGGGATCACGTTTGGCTATTGTTTCTATATCTTCGTATGATTTTAGAACTCTTTTTCTAGATTTAGCTGGCCCAAGACTTAGCCATACTATCTTTTCAGATTTACCATACAATGCAGTACCAGTTAAACGATCAGCTGCTTCATATGATCCACATTCTCTATGGGAGAGCATTTTTATGCCCAAGCTGTATAATTTCTGAAACACTGTTGTATCTGATGACAGGTCATTCCAGAGGTCTTGGAGCTCTGTCTTTTCTGCTTTGGTTAAGTATGCTGTGACATATTGTGCAACTGCAGTAGAATTGTCTGCAATGTACTGCACATCTATGTTTGCATTCCATAAGTGGGCAATGATTGCATTATAATCATTGATATATTTTTCTTCTTCTTTTTTTTAATGTAATATGTATTTTTAGGTGACTTACCTTTAACACTATGTCTAACTGAAGACATGAGGTTGTTCACTTGACCTGTATTTGTAACTGGTCTAGGGAAACCAAATCGGCATTTGGTGTAGTATTTCCCTTTGTTTTTGTATTTGCAACGACAATATTTTCAACATTTGTGTCTTTGAAATTGTAAAATTTTTGCATGAAGATCACTATTTGTTGCTTCCAATGGAATTTCACAAGTGACATATTTTTCAATAAACTGTAAAACAGTGGCATCACTGTCTTGACCAATTTTAGGAGCTTCTTTAATCCATAAAAGCATGTGGATATGTGGTGCTCCTCTGGCTTGGTATTCTTTTCTCCAAAAGAAGTGTTGCCCTTCTCCAAGGGGAGGAACAGTTTTATTA
This sequence comes from Ambystoma mexicanum, assembly GCF_040938575.1. Classification (NCBI taxonomy): domain Eukaryota; kingdom Metazoa; phylum Chordata; class Amphibia; order Caudata; family Ambystomatidae; genus Ambystoma; species Ambystoma mexicanum. The sequence continues at coordinate 65,210,075 of NC_090940.1, read as the reverse complement.
CAAATAAAATATAACATAGCAATGAAGCGATGGTGAAAATTTCTTGAAACATTAACAGGATCCAAAGAACAAAGTTCTCCAGGTGTTAGTATATCTATGTTTGTTTTTGTTTGATATGCGTAGGAAATCATGTAAATCTTCCCATGCATATTCTGCACAACTTAATCTAACAAACCAAGTGGGTGGGCCAAGGTTTCTGATCATACAACGTACATCTCCATGACGTCGAATCCAGTACTCTTTAGTACCACGCATATTTGCTAATAGATTTGTAATATTTGATTGTAAAACCTCATCCTTTTGTTGCACTTTTTGTAATAATTGTGTAGTTGTCATATTTTTAAAGTGTGATCCTGATTTTAATATGTGTGCAACTCCGTAACATAAAGTTGCTAGTTCACTTTCAAAGAGTAGGTAGAATATGTATTCTACATTTTGTCTAAATCTGGGATCTTCAGAATACATCCGTAATGAGCGGTATTCTGATGCTGATATTTGAATAGGTCTATCATCGTACCTTCCTCCTTTGCCAGTAGGAAAGAGTAGGGGAAAAGCACGTGCTTCTATACTTTTTTCCCATATGCTGATTGGTGATCCTTTTGTTTGACACATTTGGTATGTTTCCAGTGCATCTTCTATGGTTTCATTAGAGTGCAAACGATGAATTGTATAATGGTCTAAAGTATTTGATATTGTAGCAGGATCTAGGAGATCAAATTGACCAGCTTCTTGTGTTTCTTGAATTATTTCAGTTGTATCTTTCAAGTTTTCTTCAATATTAATTTCTTTGTAATATTCATTATTCTCTTTAAGATATTGCAAGGCTTGTCTAACTTTATGTAAATCTGCCAGCTGTTGCCATATTTTTTTGTCATTTGTAGGTACTCCATTTACTAAGATAATTAAAGATTGCTGCATTGGACGTTACACTCCTAGAGTATGCACATTTTCTTTTAGATCTAATGGTAAATAAACTACTTTTCCACGAATGCCTTTTACCAATTCAGAGGGAGGTAATTTTGCTGTTTTTGGTTGAAGGCGTATTATTGCTTGAAATGGGTGCACTGTTTGAATTATGATGCTCTCATATAAAGTAAGTTGTTGTAGGGGTTTTGGTAGTGGGTATAATTCCAAATTATTTGTGATAGCACGTGAAGGAGTTTGGTTGTTGTCAAGTTTTGTAGTGCAGTAACTGCAAAGTATTAATGGGTAAGTTATTTCATATTTGTTTTCTGCTACAAGGTAGAGAGCTAATTCAAACCATTTAGAATCTTCATTGTCTTCTATTTTGTATGATAGGTCTACAGTTTTTGTGTTACTTTTATAAAAAGTTCTGCGGCAACATACACACACATGGTTTGGTACTTCAGCTGATGTACTTTTAAATTTTAGTATTTATTTTTCGTATGTATTTAGTAAAATGTTGCCATGTGTAGAATTGTTGCTAATTTGGTTTAAAGCTATTTCATTCTGTAAGTGGCTTTCACTTCCAAAATATTTGTTCTCAATATAGTCAATTTCTTCAAGTAGGTCTTGTGCTGTACCATGTAGAAGAATGTTATTTAAATTTGCTAGTGCTAAAGCAGGACTTTTAGCATAGTACAATTTATAGACTAGATTTCTTATAGTTGAATGATGTGTTGATATCCTTTTGATATCTTGCAAGGTGGTTTTACAAGTAGGTCCTGTAATGCAGGCCAATGAATGTCCTTGTAGTCCTGTGTAATTGCGCACTGGACAGGTATCCATATTTTGCAGTAGTTTAATTTTGATTTTGTCTTTTTACATATTGATTGAGGAATTGGCGTAAAGACTTGACAAATTGTTTGGGAATGTTACACATTGACGTGCATGACCATTTGTACACTAGATGTTCTGATTCAGTTGAATGGAGGGGTAATTCTAAGTTTTCAGGGCATATTTTTGTAAGGAGTACTTCTTGTTCCATTATGGTATTATTCACTTTTTCATAACCTCGACCACTGCTATGTATGGCAATTGTATTTATTTGCTTTTGTTTGTATGCTTCTTCATTAAAGTATGGTTTTGTGCTCGTAGTGTGATTCCATTCACCTCCGCAGATACTTAAGAAGTTCTTTCTGTTGACATTTCATTTATTGAGAAGTCTTTTTTGTAATTTAGTTATTAGTTTTGTTAGTGGTTTCATTTTGTTTAACACTAAAATAAATAACTTTCTTTTGAGAAGAATTGCACTATCTATCAAAGCTTGTAAGATTAATTTCCTACGATAGGTTTTAAGCACTGAACCTGATTTTTCTCCTGTTTTTATAAGATTTTGAAGGACTTTGTGACGGTAAATTTTGGCTAAAATACTTTTCTTGGTATGCTTACTTTGCACTATATCAAAATTTAAAGAGCAGTTTTATCTGTAGTGATAGCTGATTTTCTGTTAATTGTTTTTTGGTTTGTTTTACATTTTGATAGAGGAGGCAAAGTTTTTGTACTTGAAACTTCTTGTGCTTCACTAAATGACTGTATTAGCTGTTTTGTTTCAACTTTTATTACAACTTCTGCTAGAGATGGATGCTTATGTTGGACACTTTTATTTTCATTTGCTCTACTTCTGCGTTGCTTTCTACAGACTTGACTTTTGGTAGGCATTCTTTAGGGTCTGTTGAAAAAAATAAAGAAGGTATGGGTTGGGGTGTTCTGCAATTTATGTGTGCTGTGTGCATGAGTGTTTGAGTAAGATGATAAAGATGTATGTAATGGTGTGTGATTGTGCATTGGGAACTACAACTAGTAGGGATGGGTATTCTTGAATTTATGTGCTACTAAACTGGGGTTCATATGACAGAAAGAAATAAGCTAGTGGCGTGGAGAAGTACAAATAGTAAATCTAATGTATACAATTAAAACAGTTGTTTGTTCTATAATATCAAAATTCTAGCGGTTGAGTTGGGTAATTTGTGCGTCCAAAAATAGGAATTTGTGGGCCATTCTGGCAGTAAATCGCTGTTTAAGACATGGGGATTTTTGGACAGAATGGTGCACAATCTCTATTTTTAGTCACAGAAATAGCATGAATTAACTTTACAGTGTGTTTGAGTAATAATACAAATATTATGGTGATATTCTACTTACTTTTTTTCTAAAATGAACAGGTTACTTCTTAGTTCTTCTTTGTTCTTCAAATTCGGCTGCTTTTTTTCAGGAGAATGGTCTTCACTGCAATTGTAAAAGAAACAAATTAGTAATTTTGTTTGTATATAGCACTGTTTTTAATTTAGACATTGATTTTTTTAATTGAAATCCTCAGTGCCTTCCTCAAAACCATTAAAACTATCTTATTTACATAAGATACGTCACACCAGTTCAGTACATACGATATGTTCTTAATGAACAAATTGTATTGCAATGACTAACTGTAGCAAACAAAATATCTTTACTATGTCTTGTGAAATTCATAATGTACCACTGAATACCACTCTTTCTGTAACTGAGCTCTTCCAGGTAATAGTGCCTCAAGGTCATGCTTACATTAAAGTAATTAAAGAAATAAAGAAATTAAAAAATGATGTAATTGTATAAGTATTATTTTTTGAGATTTGAACATAGAGTGTGCATGCCGGCAATTTTGTTTGAATATATGTAGTCTATATATTTCATTTAAAAAATGTTAGTTTAACATGATTTGATAGTGTGTGTATAAAGAAAGTAAATAGTATAAAGGTTTGTAAGTGACAGTTGATTTTAGGCGATTGAAAAAAAGACAGTAGATTCATTTAACAGATTACACAAGCTAAAAGTCAGTTTGAAAATGTGTTCATGTACTGTACAGAAAATATGCATACCTGTAATTTGTGTTCATGCATATGGATATGCATGGAGCTGCAAGTAGAAATCTTGGAGACTTGTACAGTATTTCTTGTAGATGGTGCTTTCCAATGATGTGACACTTGTACTCAGAGAGATTCACAGTACATTTGCAGTGCTGATCTATGATGATGCAGTTAGATGTAGAGATCTTGAATGTGAGTGGTGGATGGTCATGTGACTTCTTAGCTACATCCAATGAGGGAATGGCACAGAGAGTGAAGTGGAAATGGTAGAAGGGCTGTTCATGTTATGATATGTCCGCGGACATGACGGTAGTTCGCGGACATCAGGTATTACATCCGGGGATTTTTGGGTTCAGAAGTCATGCAAATGAGAATGAGCACTGAAAGGGATTGGTCAGGAAGGTTTAGTGGGTGTGTTGTGCCAGGAGAGAGTTTCCCAGATGCTCTTTTTGCTGAGAGAACAACAGATAGCTATGGCTGTGTGTTTCAGAAAACAGATTGTTTGGATTTTGGGAGATTCGTGGATACATTGGTTGAAGGTGCATGCAGAAAGCTGTGGAGTAGCTGTAGATCTTGGATTTCCACATGTGGAAGTACACTGGAATGGAGTATGCGGAATGAAGTGGTTGGACTTGCTACCTCTCTGTGCTACTTTGGAGACAGAGCAACATCCAGACATAATTGTAATTCTTTGTGGAGGGAACAGTTTAGGACATGTGTCTGGAATTTCTTTGCAATTTGCTATGAAAGAAGGACTTGGGAAGGTCATGGACATGTTTCCTAATTCTCAAGTAATATTTTCACGTATTGCGCAGAGACAAATGTGGCTTCGTTCTTCTTCATTTGGTCCACAAATGGAAAAAGCAAGGCGCAATATTAATATGGCTGTTTGTGCCTTTCTAAGAGATTTTGGCATGTCCTCTTTTCACAATGAAAATATTATGTTTCTTAGTACATACATTTTTCGCAGAGATGGAGTCCATCTAACTTATGCTGGCAATCAGATTTTTCTGAGAAATGTACAAAATGCATTGCAACCTTTTTTAGAATAACAGCATCCATTTTGAAGTAGGTGTTGAGTATTTATAATTTTTGACATACAAACACCTCCCAAAGGCTCTTTTCAGAGCCACCACTTCCTCCCAGAGAAAATTGCAATGGTTATGATAGGGTAGCACCCCAAATTTTTAGATGTCCACGGACTGTCCGCTGACTTCCAAAAAATACAAAGGGCCCTGCTTCATTTATTTTCACTTCTATTTATTAAATGTGAAAGGCGGCTCAGAAAAGAGCCTTATTTTTGTTATTTTGTATTTTTTGGGTTTTTTATACACGACACAATAGGAGAGGAGGGGAAAGGAGGGTAAAGGGGGGATACCAACCACAGGGATAAGAAAGGGCGAGCTGAGAGAGGAAGATGTAGAGTGGGTTTTATTTGGGTACTGAGCAGGTCTTCTCGTTTTCTGAGACGATAGTCTCAAAAGCACTGCGAAGTTGCTCCCCCCTGCAGAGTTCTTTGTCGCAGTACATACATACAACTGTGGCCCTCGAAAGGTAAGGGTCATCAGAATTCTGTATGGCCTGTGAGGCAGCTTGAGGAAGACGCTGTCCCACAGAGGTGGTCCTTGTGTGACAGGATCAGAAACGGAGGATGAAGTAGAGGAAATCAACCTACTACGCTCCTCGCAAGGTACAACCTTGCGAATGGCCCCAGAGTGAAATGACCATAGATGTCGCTTCATGGTAGTGGTCCCAAAGCTGTACGAACCATGCCTCCCGTGACTGAGTACCATTTTGCACTCATTGCAGGTGACACGGTTCGCACAAGCCTTAGGACCATTCCCATGAATGGTAAACAACCGCCACACCCAAGACTCACGCCTAGTGTGGGTAGTAGGGATTTCCTCTACCTCATTCTCGTCATCCTCTTCTTCCTCCTCTGCATCCTCACTCCTGTTCTCCGCTTCAGGCCCTTGGGAAGGTGGTGGTGGAGGGGGTGGGGGTGGTGCTGAAGGAGGTGCAGCACCTGGTGGCAGTAGTGCAGCCATGGATGCCATCTCGATGATGGTGTAATCTGCAAGTTGCAGGAGAAATAGCTGTTCTCTGAAGAATAGCCAGAAACACAATGAGAATAAGCTCTATGGCGTGGTCTTTTATAGGGGTGCTTGTACACGGTTCACTGACATGCGCACTGTCCGCGGAAAGATCGAACACAAAAAAAGGTTAAAAAACTTTCAAAAAGTATGTAGAAACTCAGGATTAGTATGTGGGACTTGTGCTATGGGGAGTTTTTATTGAGAAATATTGTGGATTACTTGAAAATGTACTTTTAAATTGTTCAGGGACACGAACAGTGTCCGCATTCAGAACACGCGATCAGCATGGGTGCGGTCACATGATCGCTTCGCGAACATGTTCGCGAAGGAAGCGGCTTTCCGCAGGACACCAGATGCACGGACATTGGTTTGCGCATGCGCATTGATGTTCTACGGACACTGTTCGGGTCCTGAAGTAGTTAAAAGTGCATCACACGTCAAACGAACATTTCTGGACACCGCGTGTTGTTCTAGAACAGTTTGAAGTTGGTAGCGAACAGTACGGACAGGTAGAGTGTTCTTCAGGACACCTCCATTTTCGTTTATTTACGAACATTTCAGGACACTACTTGTGTTCTTAGAACAGTTTCAATTTGCTAGCGAAAAGTACGGACAGGTATAGTTTTCTTCGGGACACCTCCATTTTCATTTATTTACGAACATTTCAAGACACCAATTGTGTTCTTAGAACAGTTTCAACTTGCTAGCGAACTCTACGGACAGGTATAGTGTTCTTCAGGACACGTCAATTTTCGTTCATTTACGAACATTTGAGGACACCGAGTGTGTTCTTAGAACAGTTTCAAATTGCTAGTGAACAGTACGGACAGGTATGGTGTTCTTCAGGACACCTCCATTTTCATTTATTTATAAACATTTCAGGACATCAATTGTGTTCTTAGAACAGTTTCAACTTGCTAGCGAACAGTACAGACAGGTATAGTGTTCTTCAGGACACCTCCATTTTCGTTTATTTACGAACATTTCAGAACACCCGCGCTGTCCGCAGACACCTACATTGTTTTTTTTTTTAAAAAAAACAGAAACTAATTACAACACAATATAAAAATTTAACTTTATTTAAAATATATTCATAATTTATGACAGAGAAGCTGAGGCAGAAACGGAAACAAAAACAGGAGAATTAGGGGTTTCAACATGATTGGTATCAGGTGAAGAAGGGATGGAAGTCTCATCAAAACGTTTTGGGTTATGGAGAGGGTTTGGGGATAATTGACTCGGATATGGTGAGGGGGACAAGTACATGTGGGACAATGGTATGAGGTTTTTGTTTTAAAATGATCTTCAACAAAAGTTTTCAAATTATTAAAATTGGTCAACAATAAATCCATTTTTTCTTTTATGCAAGAGTGTTATCCATAACAGTTTCTTCAGAGGTATTTTCTATTTTGGTATGCTCTGTACAAAAAAAAATATATATATATATGTTAAATGTATATAAAATCATAATAATTAAATGGTTTATATTGTAAAGTGTTTACCATTAGTTTCACTATATTCTGACATTTCCTCATGTGGGAAATGCTCCTCTAGCCATTCCAGAGTACTAGACATTTCTGTGAGAAAAAAAAGATAATATTTTTTTTTTTATCTAATACAGAAAGTTTATAAATATATGAGTAAAATGAAGTACACTTACTATTTCAGGTAAGATATGTTCTAAGTACTGTGTAGGTCTGGTGTTGTTCTTAGTTCTGTAGTGTCTGTGAGGTAATTATGTTGGAAGCCAATTTATCTTCTTTTGGTATATTCCATTTTAGAACATATTGTATTTAAAAGAATGGTTAGTGTGTTACATATATGGGTTACATTTCTTATGTATTACTACATATAATGTGTATGTGTGCTGCTTTTTGAATTTGTTAAATGTTCCTATGTTATGATATAACAATCAAACATACCCCCCCAGAGTTTTTAGGTAGTGGCACTGTTCTCCGAACATGTCCGCGGACATTAAAAGAGTTTGCGGACATCAAGTTCAGTAGACGGGGTTCAGTATGTTCCATATTACATGTACATAAAGTCAAAGTTATTATTGTTAAATTGCGCTACTAAAAACCTATGAAATTCAGTAAAAAAACTTTGTTAAAGGGACGTTATGGTTAAGTTGCCCAACTAAAAACCGATGAAATTCAGTGAAAAAACTTTGTTAAAGGGACGTTATGGTTCCAAGTAAAACCGAAAAACCCTTGAAATTTGCCAGTTATGGTAAGCTAAGCAACCATAACTCGCGCCACCACCGTGCACTGCTAAGCCTAACTCCCAGGACATCAAAGATGACATCACAAATGTCATTGATGACATCACTGATGACATCACATGTGCATTTAGCTTTCATGAAAAGTCTGTACAAGGGATTCTTAGTGCAATGTTAATAAAAACAGTGTCAAGGATTATTGGAATAAATATCAAGTGCTAATCAGTGCATTAAGCTATGCATTGATATAAATAGCATTCTATTATTAACTTCAATCCAGTATACTAAGGTACTCATGTAGAAACATAGGCATTGTGTGCAGCATACATGATGGAGATGCAATATTCATAAACTTGCCATGTTGAATAGTGAAATGATAACGTTTCATATTAGAGTTTTGCGTACAGTGAAACTTGTGATAAGTAGGTAATAAAACCCACTTACTACATAATTGCATTATTATAGACAAATCACAAAGAGACAACACCACATACAAATATGAATATATACAAGGGTATTGAAGTAAGAAAAAATAACACCAATAGTAGCAGAACATGTTTATAACCTAACTGATTACCTTTATGCAGAGAAATGATTGCTCTGTTTCAAAGCTGTTACTTACCCTATCTATATATATCACATGATGTGTCTGGACCCTAAAGAAAATAGTGTGAGTACAACATATAAAAATGTGAGCATATACAGGGAAAGTACAGTAATAAAAAAACTTCAAAACTATCAGAAAGTGCTCATAAATCTACTGATAATTTTAATGCATAAAAAGGATTGCTGTCTTTCAAGGTTGTGTCTTCCCATATGTATATGTTTCATACGATATGACTGGACCATAAGGGAATTATTGTAAGAATATACTTGAAGGATAAGGCTACGAATATGGTACATTTACAATTTTTAGTTCCTGACTGTTACTGAAGAAAATCATGTGGCCTAGATATGTCAGGAAAGGAAAAAAGGGAGAGTCAGACATGTGATGTCATCAGTGATGTCATCAATGACATTTGTGATGTCATCTTTGATGTCCTGGGTGTTAGGCTTAGCAGTGCACAGTGGTGGCGTGAGTTATGGTTGCTTAGCTTACCATACTGGCGCATTTCAAGGGTTTTTCGGTTTTACTTGGAAACATAACGTCCATTTAACAAACTTTGTTCACTGAATTTCATATTTCATAGGTTATAGTAGCGCAACTTAACCATAACGTCCCTTTAACAAAGTTTTTGTTACTGAATATATATATATATATATATATATATATATATATATATATATATATATATATATCAGTGAAACAACTTTGTTAAAGGTACGTTATGTTGCACTAATAAAAATCTATGAATTTCAGTGAAAAAACTTTGTTAAAGGGATGTTAGTTTACAAGTAAAACAGAAAAAAACATTGAAATATGCGATTTATGGTAAGCTAAGCAACCATAACTCACGCCACCACTGTGCATTGCTAAAACAAACACCCAGGACATCAAAGATGACATCACAAATGTAATTGATGACACAGACCATACAGAATGCTATTGACGCTTACCTTTCGAAGGGTCACAGTGCTATGTTTGTACTGTGAAGCACTGATCTGTAGGAGAGAGCAGTTTCGGAGTGCTTTTGAGGCCGCGGTCAAGGAGCATGAGAAACACTGCCACCTACCTTGATTAAGGCCTGACCAACATCTTCCTCTGTCTACCTGCCCCTTTTTCTCTTCGGTTGGTGCCCCTTCCCTCCCCCACCTTACCTTGCCTCTCCTGGGAACAAAACACTAAAAAAGCACATACAACAACACAAAATACAAAAAACACACATAAAATGGTTCCTTTAGGAGCCACCTTTCCCAGTTAAAAAATAGAATTGAGAAAAAAGTCACATTCCACTTTGCAACCTGTATAGTCCACGGACAGCGCGGTAGTCCACGGACACCAAAACGAATCCAGGTGTGGGGTGGGGACATGGAAATCATTTTAATTGTTTTTCACAAAAAAATGGTGGAACAAATCTTTTTTGGTGTATTCTTTTAAATATTGTTTTTATTATTTTGTTTTATATACTACAGTAACAAAGGCTCTACACAAAGTAATTATTATTATGTGTTCACAAAAACTGCTTTAATGCATTTTGAAAATTTTCCAGAAAAATCTGGTTGCCCACATAAGTTAGATACACGCCATCTCTCTGAAAAATGTTGACAATATAAAATGTAATGTTCTCATTATGTTTTTTATTTTTTATTGTATAGTTAGTTTATTGCAAACGTTTTTACAATGCCATATTACCTGTTACTTAATAAAATGATCCCCAAGCAAGCAGTTACAGCAAATGTTCCAATGGTAAGTTAAGTCATTCCACCAAGTCCAAGCCCATTTTCAGGCTGTCCTCCTAGACCATTGGTACTCATTCAGTTTATCGAGCCCACATTAAACGGATTTGTCCCCCTCCAATCTATGGTGTTTAATGCGGCTACCCAGTTGTGTGTAGACACTCTTCGAAGAAGTCGATCATAGCGATGGTCAGGCCCACACGCTCCCCTCTTATGGCCAATGTCCACCATTCTTTGTCCGATAAAGATTCTGTGGTTTTAGTGATTTTGGTCAAGTGTTTAGATCTCATTTCTGATAGAGGCCCACAAGTCGACCCCTGATGCTGCAGGGTTTAACTTGATGCTGCCCGAGCACAAAACCTGCATATCGGCGAGACAGAGTGCTCCTTAGATCTAATTGCTAGAATTTTCCTTGTTGGCAGTAGATTAAATCTCACTTTCATCAACTGGGTTCTGTAATTGGAATCCAGAAATGTCTTTAGATAAGACTGTGGCTGACCAAATGGTTTTTCCTCAGGCTGCTTATGGAGCTTATAGTTGTTCGCCTCTGTTCCAGTCTGATCCAGTCTGTTTCCTATAGTTTTCTTTTGGTTTTGTCTGGATTTGACACCAGTTCTTCAGATGAAGACTTTTTTGTTGATAGGAAATTACGACACCTCACTTTCCAACTTCTGCCCATGATGTTATCGTATTTTGTTATCTCTTATTGAATTAATTGGAAGCATTTGGTTGGGTTCGGGTGTATATACTTTCTGAAGAGGCAAAGAGATTTGCAGTACACAGAAGCCCTCAGTAAGATTAGACTCAACTCACATCTCACAATTTGGATTGGTATTGATTTTGGCAGACCCAGCACCCGTTTCCAAAATATTTCATCGAACAGTGACCATAATTGGTATGGGGCGTTCACCATGGACTCTGAGCTGTAAATTATTGTTGGTACTACTTTAGCCCTATAGAAGTCAATCACTGGTTGCAAGGAAGAAGCACAGAATCTTTTCTTCAAGATTAATGCTTGATTTGACAGCGCTTCTACTTTCCTGATGGGATTGGCCTTGTTTTCTTTCTCCGCAAGGTTTGCCTAGATCACCAGACCCAAGTACTTAAAGGATGACACTACCTCCAGTTTGTCTCCATCGATCCTCCAGATGAATGATCTTTTCCCATTGGTAGACAGCTGGAGTTGCATCACCTTAGTTTTCTCCTGGTTGATAGTGAGGTTAATCAATTCAGTATATGTTTCCAGGTGTTTTAATTGTCTCTGGATACCTACTGGAGTCCTATCCATCAGGACCAAGTCCTCTGCATATAAAAAATGAGTGGGCTCTTTTCCCCTATTTATGGTAGAAAACTTTTGCGTCCTTGCATAAAGTCACAGAAATCCGAAATGTACAGGTTGTAAATGTAGGCAGCAGGTGGGCATCCCTGTTTTACACCACATTCTGTTCTGAATTTGGCCGACAGCAACCCGTCTTCATTCAGTTTTATTCTGCAAATTGTGTCTGAGTGCAGAGCTTTAATCTGGGCTGTTAAATCCGATGGACATTTCCAGTTTGTCAATTTTCCCCATAGTCTTTTGCAGCTGATGCCGTCGAACGCTTTGGAAAAGTCAATAAATGCTGAAAAGCATTTCTGTTTAGATGTTATCTATTTGTTTTTCAGAACGGCAAGGAGGAACAGTGGGTTAGATGTTCCTCCTCCTTTTGTGAAACCAAATTGGAAAGGGTCTTGTTGGCCTGAGTCCTTGGCCCATTTTTTCAGTCTCGAGAGGAATAATGTTGCGTATAATTTCCCTAGGACATCTAAAAGCGCTATTGGCCGGTAGTTCCCTGGGTCAGTACGGTCTCCGGTTTTAAAGATAGGAACCACGGTTTCCTCTGTCCAGGACTCCGGGACAGATCTTGTTTCTAACACTGATTTCAGAATCACATCCAGCACGTCTGCCCATTCTTTCAGGTTCTCCATTAACATCATGTTTGTCAGCCCGTCTGGGCCAGGTGCTTGTGAGGCTTTTGTGCGGATTATCAGAGAGATTATATCATCCCGGGTATACATTCACCTCCAAGGCGACTCCACGATTGTGCAGGCTGGTTCAGCCTTAGGTCGAGTTTATAGGTTCTCGTGGAATTCTATCCAATTTTTCTCTGAGACTCCATTAATCAAAACCTGGTTTTGTTTACTGGCTGCAGAGTTTATGATTGCCCACGACTTTCTTGAGTTATTTTTTTCATCAAGGCTTCTAGCATTATTTGAGTGTCTTTTACCATCATTTCCCATTTCTTAGCTTTCACCCAGTTCTTATAGGTGTTCTTTGGTGCATTGATTTTTTTTGCTATTGGGGACACATCAATATTCATTAATGGTTTGATTTCTCATTTTAGATTTCTTTTTTTGTTGTTGCAATTTCCAAATCGTAGGCATGCATGTGTGCAATTTGTGTGTGCTCCGTCTTGGACTTCGGTTATTATGTGTGATCAGCATTGGTCTCTAGTCAATGGCTGTGCCAGAGCTCAGTTGGGCTCCTGTTGCTAGTTGGCTATGTAGGTTTTGGGCCAGCATGATGATGTCTTGTTCGGTGAGCCTTAGCCTGATCCCTCCATTGTCCACCTGCACTTTGGACTTATATACTTGGGGACATGTTCTTTTAAGTGATTGCCAGAGTGCCAAGTGGGTTTACAGTTCTTTCCCTTTTCCAAAGCTCAATTGAGCATATACATATCGCAGGATTTCATGAATTGGGCCCACATCGCACCTCTTTTTATTTTCTGGCACGCAGTATTTACCAGTTTCCGACCCCCCGCTAGTCGAATGGTCCAGCAGACCAGGTTTAAATCACCTGAGAAAATAATGGATCTTACAAAAAACTGGGTTCTTATACCCAAAATTAGTCATCAATCACGTTAACCATGCGTACTACCAATGTCATCCTACGTGGCAAACTACAAAAACCTACTAAGGAAAGTGGTTGGCTCTCAGTGAATCATCTAAGTATATGATCTATATTAGTATGGGATAGTGAATGGATATAATTGGCTGGTTAACATCAGGTAGGGCAACTAAGCCCTCCCCTCAAAATGACCACTATGAATGTCACTAAATGTATGACGTCCCATTGTTTAAACAAACTATAGGAGCCTTAATTACGCGGTCCACTACAACTGGTTGGGTTCTAACCTCTGTCAGTACTTTTCCACCTACGTCTAGCAGCATGCAGTCTGGCTGACCAGATGAGGGTGAGCTCGCCTTAGCCATTGCTCCCCACCAATTAACATAATCATCCATCATCGCCTCAGTGGTCTACTGTCAATTAGGCTGTGAAGCACAGCCTTGAGTTTGTTCTTAGCTATGAGAAATTCAGGGAGTGTAGGCACAGTCTGCTCTTGTGTGTAGGTGTGACCATTTCGCTCTAACTTCATCCTTCCATGGGACTGGAGGCCATGAAATTGAGCTTTTTCGTGCATTTAAAATACTATTTTCTAATAGACCTCTGGCGTATATTTGTTTTGTTCCTGCCTTCTGAACAGGATGTCTGTTCTTTCACACAATTTGTATCCAATGTCAGTTTACTCCGGTTTGATAAGACCTTGGCTTCTTTGGCTCATCCAACCTCGCCTTTCTGAAATTCACGTGTTAATTAAAGCTGCTTTTTAACTGCGACACACTGAAATGAGACCTTCTTGTTAAGTTCCAGCACTGCTATAATGCGTAGTGGAAACATCCATCCTGTACTTGAATATGATTCTCTGCGTAAAAACTCTACCATTCAATCATCTTCTAAACAATTGGGCGAGGCGGAAACTGTCTCTTCAGAATCTGATGTTTCTGCGTCAGAAAATGATGAAATGCCTACAAAACTGAATTTTTTAGACGAAATGAGACTTTTATGTCAAGACGGCAAAAACCAAAAGAGGGGCAGAGGCCGTGGGAAGAACAGAGGAAGAGGAAGAGGGAGAGGAAACGATCAGAAGTTATTAAAAGGAAAAAAACCCGTCGAGGCCGTCGTGGGAAGCGGCTCAGATGTACAACAACAGGGCAGGTCGATGCGCTCTGGGGCGAAGTAGCAACTACAGACAATATGAATCTTCATCGCATTATAAACATGTCCTCCCACACCCTCACGGGTCCACAAGCTTCATTACTTTCTTTAGGCTTGAATTTCTGTCCTACAACCCAGTTTGACTATGTTCAATCACGTTTGGACTTTGACAAATTCGTACGTAAAATCAGACTAAAAAAATTCTTCTCTCTCAATCCTCCGCAAATTAAATCATCGGTGCCACGTCTTGGCCGTACTGACCTTCGTATCTCTGATATTTCGACTTTGACAGACTTGGCCTGTCTCCAAAATGAATTATTTGATCCCTCCACTTTTGATCCAGTTGACTTCGATATTGATCCCAACTGGGATGTACGTACTAAATTGAAAGACAAGTCTAAGTTTAACCCACAATTCTCAGTAGGTGGTTGTATTGAGGCATTTCACGATCTATGTGTGAATGACTTTCGTAAACTTCGTAAGAAACCCTGTAACAACACACAGAATCTTACTATTTCACAACGATCGGCCCTTAATGAATTGCAGAATTTGTCTAATATTGTGATAAAACCTGCCGATAAGGGCTCCAATATTGTTATTCAGGATAGGGAATGTTATGTGGCTGAGGCCAATCGTCAGCTACGAGATCGATGCTGCTATTCTAGGCTTCTTAAGAACCCTTTTGTTGAAATACAGTTGGGGCTCACCACCCTATGTACCAAATGGGCCGAGAAAGGCCTTATTGCAGATGAGATTGCTAAGTTTTTGGTTCCTGTGAGTTATACCATTCCTACTATATACTTTCTGCCAAAAACTCATAAGTCCTTGATCCATCCACCAGGCAGACCGATTGTCACCTTAGGCGGTTCCCTCCTTGAACATATGGCCCAATTTGTAGATGAGACATTGTCCCCGTTGGTGTCAGTTTTACCTTCATATCTACGTGATACCAAGGACTTTTTGAGTCATATCTCTGATATACCTTGGGAGGAGGGTCTAATGTTGGCAACCTTAGATGTTGTCTCTTTGTATACTTCTATAGATCACCCAATTGGATTGGCAGCCTGCAAATATTTTTTGGACACTCGTTCTTTGAATTATTTGGGACACAATGGTATGATTCTGGATATGTTTTTGTTTTGCTTAACTAACAATGTATTTCTTTTTGAGGGTTCTTTCTATCACCAAGTCAGGGGCACTGCCATGGGTAGTACCTTTGCGCCATCATATGCTAACCTTACTATGGGGTGGTGGGAGGCTACTTTCTTGTCTGAGCTACTTTCAGTTAGTTTCTCTACACAAGTTATTTGTTGGTGGCGGTATATCGATGATATTTTTATCATCTGGAAGGGAAACGAGAACGAGTGGGCATGCTTTGTGAACAGCATTAACACTAATGTCGTGAACTTGAGATTCACTGAATGCCACAGTTTTACTCATATTGTGTATCTGGATGTCAATGTAAGATTGGACAATTTAGGCATCCATACCTCTTTACACAAGAAACCCACCAATACTGACCTGCCACTCCATGCTACGAGTTGTCATCCTCCCTCTTGTAAAAATAGCATCCCTTATGGCGAATTCATTCGCTTTCGGCGCAATTGCACAGACATTAAGGAATTTGATCATTGCTGCAAGGTGGCTGCAGCTGATTTCCTACTTCAAGGATACCAAAAAAAGATTATTGAGATGGCCTTTTTGAAAGCACGGTCACTCTCTAGAGAAATGTTACTACACAATTCCTCTAGTCGGATACAAAATCAGGATCAGGACGAACCACGCCTTATTATTACATTTAATAAGGCCTCATGTGATGTCCGTAAGATTGTTGCAAAACACTGGCATATTCTTAGGTTGGATAAAGACCTTGGTCCTTTACTTCCTAAACGCCCAACATTAACTTATAAGCAGGCACCCTCATTGAAGGACAGACTGGTTTCCAGTTATCTGCCCCAGAAAAATTCCACCGAGAACAGTTGGCTACCTGCCCGACCCAAGGGTTTTAATAAGTGCCAAAAATGTAAAGTCTGCCCTCATGCAACCATTTGTAAATCTTTTGAACATCCGGTCACGGGCATGGAATTTAAGCTGAAACATTTTATTAACTGTGAGACCCCGTTTGTGGTTTATGTGTTAGCCTGTCCTTGCCGGAAATGGTACGTGGGATCCACGACATGTATTCTTAAGCTCCGTATCTTACAACATCTTAGAGCTATTAAGAATTTTGATCCCACGTACCCTATGGCTAAACATTTTAGGCAGGAACACGACAGTGATGTCCGTTTACTCACATTTTTTGCTGTTGCTCATGTACCGGTTGACCCAAGGGGAGGTGACCGCACTTTAAAACTAAGACAGCTCGAAACCAGGTTTATTCTGGATTTTGACTCTAAGTATCCCAACGGGCATAATGTGGACGAGGAGTTATATACCTTTGTGGGAACTTAATTGTATTAATTATATCAGTTTCTTTATGTACCTACATACGCCTCTTTTTTCTTTTTTGTGTTATGTTATTTGATCCTGGTCTTCTATTAATGATATACTGCTTCTTGTTCCCCTTTTTTTCACTCATTTTACTTATTTGTAAAAATGTTTACTGATCTGGCCTGGAAGTGCATATTTTTTTAATGTTTGTTCACTTATTAGGTGAACTTTGGCTGTTATGTCCCTATCTTTCTTTTGTCTTTAGGGGGTTCGAAGTTCGTGAGTCCATGATTGTATTTGTACCCCGATACTCTAGTGGTTGATATTGCTCCTCCATTGCCCAACTATTTGCATTTTTTTCATAATAAGCTCCAATACCATGCTATGCACTTGTACTGGATTATTACCTTATCTTTTTCAACTAGGCTATGCTGCTTAGAGTGACAAGTTTATGACCTCTTGCATTTGCATTTTACACAGCAGCCTGCAACTGGTTTTTATCTTAAAGACTGCATTCATTGATTGCTTAACTATGAATAGTGCACTTGCACCTTATGTTCATCCTACCATTCTAAACAGGCTGTACTGCTAGTGTGACAGGTTTACGATCCACTGCACTTCCACTTTACATTGTAGTTTGCTACATGTTTTATTGATAAGGCTGTATGTACAGATTCTGCTGCTTAGAGTGATAAGTTTATGACCTCTTGCATTTGCACTTTATACAGCAGCCTGCAACTGGTGTTTATTTTCAAGACTGCATTCATTGATTGCTTAACTGTGAATAGTGCACTTGCACTTTATGTTCACCTAATTATTCTAAACAGGCTGTACTGCTAGTGTGACAGGTTTACGACCTACTGCACTTGCACTTTATATTGTGGTTCGCCACATGTTTTATTAATAAGGCTGTATATACAGATTATTTTGAAATCCTTAATGTCATGCTTATGTTAACTCTGTTGATTAGGTTACCTGGCGAGAATCATGTGTTCTGGATTTAATGCACTTGCACTTTACATCTTTGTTTGCTACTTGTCTTTAATTTTAAGGTTGCATATAGGTCTGTTCGAGCTGTGTTCCTATCATGTATTATATATTATATACTGCCATTATTAGCGCAGATATGCACTTACATTTCTTAAATGTATATCTTTTATATTTTTCATGTGGGTTTTTAATGCACTTCGCATTTTATTGCTCTGTCTAAGCCTGCACTCTCTATGGTTAATGCAGCATGTGACTACACTCTAAAATGGCCGCCATGGTGGCTTGCATGGTTGTGAGCCCAGTTTTGGTGGCAACATGGAAGAAGGACCAATCTGCAATATCTACCTTCATTGTTTACTCGTCCTCCTAACGTGATCAAGCGCTCAGGGAAGCGCGAAACGCGTCGTTAAGGACACTGCCTAGGCGTCCTGTATTGTCTGCTGTGTGTGCTTGCCTCATATTTATATTTTTGCACTTTTCATTAAACTCGATCTTTTTTTCATCCAGTTGGATTCAAGTTTTTTTTTATTTTTGTTGGGATTTACTGACTTCATGCATGGAGTGCAGGTTTTTCTATCCTCCATGTCCTAACATATATATATATATAAACATTGGCGCTTGCCGCAATCTACTCACTATAAAGCATAAGGCTAGCTTCATGATTACTTTTCCGCTTGCGTTTCTTGCATCTGTACACATGTGAAATGACTTAATGTCTTCACCAGTTCTGTGCCATAAGCTTCTTCACCTTGATCCCAAGATGTCACTTTTCCTCTGTACTTTCTTGATGCCTTATAGATATCTTCATTCTCTTATATCTCTGCACCTTTTAAACTCATCAATTCAACTCTGTGTGACGTCACCATTCACCTTTGTTGATGACTTGCTCTGCTTCTTCAGAAATCTCATTTAAACGACTGTCATACTTCCTTGAATGCAAGTATGGTTTTCTCAATGGGAATCTTGCCTCTAGGATTCCCTGAGGTATTGGTAGTATTACTGGTACTGCACAGCGTCCATACTCTGCCCTTTGTCGATTCAACTCCTCTGTGTATGTCTCATATTTCGGCATTAAATTATAAAGGCAATAGGGA